>NC_057918.1:26784278-27140384 GCF_018873765.1 Telopea speciosissima | reverse complement strand
GGCGTTCTTCTCTTTTGATTAGGAGGCACTTCAACATCGAAGCAAGAAGTAAAACGTCTTCCTGGTGGAAAGATAAAGAAGAAAGTAAGAGCCTGCATATTTTCTTCAACAAATGAATAATGGCATAATATATAATGTATTGGCAAAACATCTACCTTATTGTATTTGTGTATACCAATAATCCTTTTTGACATGATGTCTTGTATTGCAATATTTTCCTTTCCTTTATTCTTTTTTAGTGTCAAGTTGGATTGATGAATCATCTTTGCCTTTACCTTCTATGTTTGTTCTGTATATGTGCATGTCTTTTGTATTAGGTTTTGCATACTTTTGAGAGTTGTCAGTTTTGACAATGAACTCTAAATGTGCCATAGCTCTATAGCTTTCTTTAGGTAGATGCTTCTCTCCACTTAGTTGTAGAATGCTGGTTGCCCAACATCCATGATGGTGTTCTGCTGGTGTTACTATGGTGCCTTGGTCAAAAGGACAGGAGGCTTAATGACATATTGTTATACTGGCCATTCATGGAGAAGGGATATTCCTATAGAACATGGTCTGGGATCTAATTCTTTGGAAATTGAAAAAAAAAGAGATTATTTGATGGAACATATAGAAATCCCGCAAGACTGTGTCAATATGTTACTTCCGTTATAATTGACTGCTTCATGGTTTGTGACTTGTGAGGAGTTTAGGAGAGCCAAGAGAGGATTTTGAAGATGAATTCCTATCATTGCTCTAGTCCTGGCACTATTTTCACAATGAATGTGACCAGCCAATATTGTAATTATATCTGAATGGTCGACACTGTAAAAATTATTCGACCTACATTAATGAACTATTATTTATCAAGAAAAAATACCCTACTGTTGTCTAGTGCCTGTGTGGGATTGATGAGGGAAAATTAGACCAGTAATTTAGTTGAAAAGAAGTGGGTCTGTTTATTAGTAGTGACATTATGAATTTAAGTTAGAATTTGGGTTGTTAAGGGGTGAAAGGGATTTAGTGGTTGGTTGGTTACTTTATTGGATTCAAGTTTATATAGTTCTTGGACCAATGGATAACAGCAGCTAGGATTAGGGTTTTGTTCCAGGGGTGAAAATTGACTTTGGGAAAGAGAATTGCGATTTGCAGTTGGTTGTATGAAGCTGTAAGGGATTTGAGGGATCGCAAGGTCTCTAGATTGGACCTAATCTGGTTCAATATGTGTAGAAATGCTGATAAATTAGTTGTTTTGTTTCCTTACAGAGGTGTTGTAGGTCATGCTTTAAGTAGCAGTAGTAGTACAGTTGAATGATAACAATGAAAACAGTGACAACTGCCTCCAATATTCTCTTTTCGATTTTTATTATTTGGACATGAATGTTTAGTAGTGATTGATAGAGTGATGCTATTCTTGATGGATGCCTTTTGTAGGATAAGCAAGAAGTTGTTATCGAAAAAGTTGTTCGTAACAAACGCAAATGTGTTACCATGGTGAAAGGACTAGACCTTTTCGGTGAGCAATGCTTTTTGATTCTTGTCCATCATGTAATTCAAAAGTTTATTAGGAAGATATACTGTTATTAAAAATTTAATCATGAATGTATTATTCAGTTTATGGGGAATAATGTTTCAGGAATTAAACTCAGTGATGCTTCCAAGAAACTCGGGAAAAAATTTGCTACAGGAGCATCTGTTGTTAAGGTGCATAAGAACTCCATGTGTTTGTATGAATTGTTTCTTGAACCCTTCTTTTTGCCCATTTCTTATATATGAATTTTTTAAATTGTAGGGTCCAACTGAGAAGGAGCAAATTGATGTCCAAGGAGACATATCCTATGATATCGTGGAGTTCATCACAGAGACCTGGCCTGATGTAATTCACTCTGACCATCTTCTTTTGTAATATGTCATATACTAAGTCTCACTGTCTCACATGTTTAGATGTAAAGTCTCTTAACTTGTTGTATGACAGAGTCAGTCTGTTATATTCCATTACTGTACATGCATTGTATGATGGAACTTTGGCTCAAAGTGCAGCTAAGATACACATAAGCATTTAATAATTGACCCCTAACAATATTCACTTCTAAACTTTGTCTCCATATATAAGTTTATTCTGTAGTAAGAGGCCTTAGATAATAGGTATTTCCTAAAGGTACACTTTAAACCTTTTATGTGGTTTCCACTGTTCTGCTAGTGTCTCCTACTTGGATGGACATTTCATGTGTTCTGTTGTAATCCTTGTTTATGGCCCATGCTTATGGGGATATATTCCAGTTTCCCTTGTAGAAATTTTTTACATGATTTCCTCGGTGTTTTTCTGTGCCTTCAGTTGTCTCCTATGTTGGCTCCAAGTAATGTGTTATGTGACTTGTTTCTGGCCTTTGCTCATGGGTATAACCTTCAGAGACTCATGTAGAATGTGTCCTTGGTTTGTCTGTGTGTGTGCTTGCATAATGTGTTTCTCTTGTGATATAAAGTCACATTTTATGTGGGTGATGATGTTTCCTTTTACAATGGATGTCCCTGAATTCTTACAATGCTATCACTTTTGTAGTATAAGATTGCCAGTGCAGTCAATTGAAGTTCAATATAGGTTTCTGCGTTAATAAAGCTTTGGGACTTTGGGTATGGTTGCCTGGAAGAGATGAACGTGCCTTCTTTGAATTAAGTGATCCTGGGGTTTGAGTTTATTTTGTATTTTCTTTATGTGGGTTCTGTTTAGGGGTTGTTATGGGATTTTTCTTTGGGGGTTTGGATGGGTGTTAGGGTATGGGGATTTGTTTCTGTTTTGGTGGGGTGTGGTCTATTGTGCCATTTCTCTTTTTCTTGCTTATGCTTTTGTTTCTTTTGCTTTTAGTGAAGGTCTCTTCTTGCTACAGATGAAAAATAAAACCTCTGTTGTTGTGTGGGAATTTAAGTTTTTTGAGTTGCTATTGTGCTGAATAATTTTTAGGGGTTATAGAAATGACTTCATCATATGCATTGATTCTTTGAGCTAACTGAAGCTTGTATCCATTTTATTATAATATGTTCAATGCTTCAAGTTCGCCGATCATTGGAGCTTGTGCGATGTTCCATTCCTACTATCTTCATCTCATGATGTATTCTGATGCTGTTTTTTTCCCAATATGACTTTATGATTAGAAATCCGGCAATGGCTTCTAGAGATAACTAATCTCTAACTTCTTTAAGTGATTTTCATTTTCTTAAACCAAATATTATTGCAAGCAAAGCATTGAAAGCAAACTAACATTCTCTGTCAACAACATTGTGGCGGTTAATTTTCTTTATGTTTAGCCATATCCAGTTTATTAGGATAACATAATACCATAAAAAATTATTTCAGAAAACCTCAGTTCCGTTGACGGATGAGACAATAGAATTTTCTGTCACCTTGCATCACAATCATTTAAAGTAGAACTAATTAACTCCTGTGTTCAGAATTTAAGTTTTGGAATTTTTGAAACTGTAATTTCATTTGGGCATTTACTTCTTGTGGAAAACTTGCACTTGTTTATGGCAGTTCTAGTAATGGGGAGTTACTGATGCTTGGCGCTTTAGTTAATAGTTACAATAGTTGGTTATTGAAGAAAAGCAAAGAAATCTCTTGAATATTCCTAGAGTAAAACCATTAATGGGAAAGAAGAATAATATCTTCTGAATTTATTTGTGATCTGACAAAAAAATGATATTGCTTCATATAAATCCATTTCATCAGGCAATTCTGAACTACGAAAAAATTCTGATGTGTGGGAAACAAATAGGATGAACTTATTATCATGTGGAGATTCAATTTATAAGTTCATATATGCTCATTTGATTTCTACCAGCATGTTGTTGGGAAATGGCTTTGCTTGAGATCTATGCCCATCAATTATGTTGTAGCTAAGCATTACTCCTGATGATTTTATTTATCATTGATATGTTTAATACTATCAAAAGATACGAAGGCTTTTGTGCTGTTGTTCTCATTTTTCATGTTTTTTGGGTAGCTGGCGAGGTAGTGCAAAGCTAGAACTTGGCATTTTTTATGAATTAGTTGTCTTCGATCCATCCAGATAATTGCAGACATTAAATAGGTGTCTCTTCTCTGCCTTTTTCAGGTGCCAGATACTGCTATTTATTTCATCGAGGATGGCAGAAAGGTGGCTGCTGCATAAATTGGTGTTTAAGAAGAATGTTGGTGCTGACTGTTGACTGGATGATATAATCTTTTTTGCAAAATATCAAAAAAAGGGGCCATTTGATCTTCCACTCCAGAGAGTTACTTACTTCTCACCGAATCACGGTGCTTTTAAATAGACAGGTTTGGGACCTGTTATTTGACCTTGTTGCTGGAGATAAACATGTTTTTTGCAATTTAAATGTTTGTAGAAAAACGATGGATGTCTTCTGTACATAGACGTCAGTTCTTTTTATTGCCTCATGATATATCTTAATATGTGCTTGATAAAGTTTTTTCCAAAATGCAGATTATAAGTGACGGTCATGGTTATTTTTTCTTCACCATGGTTGTAAACCTGTCTGGATGGGGACACTTTTTCTCTTCTTGATCCCCATTATAATCTGGGAAATGATATATGTGTTAACTGGAATGGCATTTCCAAATTAAACCTGTATTGTTCAGCATTCAGATAGTCTTTGGATATATGGAAGTGTTTGTTCTATTTTGTTTCATTTCAGGACAACCGAAGCTCGGTATGTCTTGTCCTTTGGAGAGTATAATAGTTTTATTTGTATGGGCAAAAGATCTGCACACCGTCTGTGTATGGATTTTTTCACATGTTTAGACATATAATCGTGGGCCCCACCCTCTCTCTCTCTCTCTCCTCAAAACCCTATATTCTACTATTTGTAATGTGGACCCTCCATTCGCCTGAATTAGTACTCATATGTTGGAGGGAACCCTCCCCCTATTTATTTATTACTTGTTTATACATTTCAAAGAGGGATTTATTGTCTTAATTTTCATTTCATAAGCTTCTAGCATTTTGCCATGGACATGTTTAGCAAATTTGGGTTCATAAACAATTTGGAATTTGAAAAATCTGAATCTAATTAGATTTGCAAGCTCAAAAAAATGTGATCGAATTTTGGAAAAAAAGAGGGCAACAAGAAAAAAAAAAGTTGAAAAAAATGTTCATTTTAAGAAAACCCATGATTTATTAAAATCTTAACATTTTATCATAGAATTATTTGTGAATTGTTTTAGATGAACTCTATTTTTTTTTCCCTCTAATTCTTTTCAACCAAATTATTTGGGTTTGCATGGTGCTCTCTCAGATGTGCACTGGACCTGCAATGGGGGATCATGTACTGGGGGCGATAAAAATCCGTTTGAGATGGAGTTATTCCAAACAGATTTTTTGCTGAACTATATGTGAGTTTTTTAATTATGACCTTGGGATTGTGTTGGAATTCCAGCCATGGTTGAAGTGGTGGATGCAGCAAAATGCTACTATAGTAACTGGATGAGTTTTCAGGGTGCGAATATTTACAGGCTTACCCATTTATATTGCTTGTTTACCTTGTGTTCACTCTTTCACTGGAGATCAGAGTTTGGCATCTATGATGTTGTACCTGGGGTAGACAGAAGAGAGATTACCCTAACGTTTTAAGTGGAATCTCTCATGTTTCTACAATCGTAGCAAAACAGTAGGGTCCCAAGGGGATGTTCTGTGCTCAGGTCCAGGCTGTGGAGATGGGGTGTAGCAAATTTCATGGCTTTTTTGTGTCAAAACTGCTGATGAGTTTGGTTTGTGGAGCATTGGTTCTTAGGCTGTGTATAGCAACGTTTCTATTCCAAATTAGTATTTCTGAGTTAGAAATACTTTTTGTGTTTCTATTCAATTGGAAGGCTTCCGTGCAAAAAAATATTGTATGGTAAAATTAGAAAAAAAAATAAAAATTTCTGTCACTTATAAAGGTGGGGGAAAAAAAAAAAACATATAGAGAATGCCTATTAACAGAAGTATGTTCTATTCTGTGGTGGTAGTGGCCTTGGAGAGTTGAGCTCATGAGTCAGGTTTTTTGGGTTAGATTTTGTTACAAGTTTGTGTTTTTATTTCTTATAAACAACATCAAATCTATTTCTCTCCAATGATCAAGTTCATTCAGAGAGGGGAAAAAAATAAAAACAAAAACAGACTGGTCACATACATGTTCTGTTCCAAATTAATTCAAAAAAAAAATAAATAAATAAATAAAAACCATTACCAGAACACAAAAACTGTTTCTTTTAAACGTTGCCATACATACCTTTATTGGTCATTTTAGTAAGGCCATCGAAATGTTACTAGTCATTCCAGTAAGCTGTGTGTGCCTATCAATAGCCCGTCCATCCTTCACCACTTGATCGAGGCAGAGGCTGAGGGGGATGTGGGTGTGACACTTATGGTTGAAAAGAGCTCTTTCCATCTCCTTGAGAATGAATGCTCGAAGAGAAATGTTCATGGTTTCCATATATGCAGGTTTTTCATAGTGAAACGCTAGAAGCTTTTGTGTTTATGAGTCTAGACTCCAGAGTTGGGAAGTCTCTCAAGTCTACAACACCACCTCCCAAAGTGCTCAAGGGAAGTCCCTATTGTCAATCACAGATTTGCAGAATCCCAACTTTCTTCTTCACACCAGTACCTCCCCTCATGGGGTCCCGACACCCACCTCACACTGATTTTGATCTAAAGGTTGAATCCCCAGTGGCATAGAATACATTCGCCCACATGTCCTCTCAGGTTTTGGTATTGAATTCAGCTGCTGTTATGACGTGTCAACTGTTTCAAAAAATAAGAATTGGATCGGTTGAATCGGCTGATTTGGATCATTAGACGTGATCAATCTTAATTTTGGCCATTCTGCAGTGGCCTTTTCTAGAGTTTTTGTTGACGAATGCAGGGTTTTTGGTCTAATTCCAACTGATTCTGTTCGGCAAGGCTGGTTAGACACCGATTCCGAGTTTCAAATTTTCAATTCTGACTTCCTAGAGCGAATGTACTAACAATCATCGTGAGGCTGATATTGTTTATTATCCAAAATATCCTTTATTGAACTGAAATCTACACATAGTGTCAGTTCGTGTAAATTATGCATTACCCTTAAAAAAATGGACAATTCCTGATTATCCAAAATATTCTAATGAAATTTGATTTCATGAACAAATTATGCTTTACTTTTTTGTTTTCTAAAATATTGAAAACCCTTCTAATAAGATACGGTTTTGGATCATGAAAATTAATTTGAAATGACAAATGGATGAGTGAATTAGATATGGGGAGGTCCTCTGTGCAAGCAGGGTAATCTATACGTGCCCTCTCACATTTAGTTTTTATAACTATTATGTTTCTTATTTAAACAAACTAATATAATAATACATTTGAAGTGGTGTAGTATACGCCTCAGGCTCAGAGAGAGATACAAGTGTCCTCTGCTACTCAAACACTACTCAAACAGAGAAACTACTTGGCATGTGTTGCTTTTTTGTCAAATTTTTTTTTGGTAACAGGCTTTTTTGTCAATTTACTAAACGAATTTGGGTTGCGGATCCCTTGGGACTTCGAATTGAGTTCTTGGATGCTTCATCTTTTTTTATTTTTTATTTATCCCTTTTTGATAAAATTCTAAAAGATTTGAGAATCTCTGCACTAAGGATGTTAGTCTGCTTGTGTCCATTTTTGCCATTTTATGTTACTTTATCTAGTTGGCTAGGAATCAGAATGCTATTTCTTCTTCTAAACCTATACCTGACTCCATTCCGCAGAATATTAATAGATGGATTAGGGATCTTGCTCTGTGGGAACCTAGTAAGACTTGTAGACAAGATTCTGAAACCCCTTCCTTTTTTCCAAGCATGTGTGTTCACTATCATCTGTGATGGAAGTTTTGCAATAGAAACCAAAGAGGCCGGATGGGAAATGGTTTGTGTTTGACCTCTTTAATACTGCACTAATGGACTTTCGTTTTGTAAGGAACACACAGGATCCGAGGCCATAGCCATCTTCAGTGGATTGTAAAGAGCAGCAGAGCTGGTTGCCAAAGATATGAAACAACCCTGTGATAGGGCTGGTTAATGGCAGGGAATGAGGACTGGCCCTGGGAACTTTTTCGTACTTATGGGATATCAAATTGGCAGATTATCTTCTCAGATTCTCTGCCCGATACAGTTCTCTAGTGTCTCTAATCAGAGGGGGTTGGATTTCACCCTGGTAGTGTGTTTGGGCAGGGGGTAAGGTGGTCATTTTTGCCCTCTATGAGATAAATCGGACGAACTGTATCGGGCAGGGAACCTGAGAGGATAAAGATCTGTTCTAAAAAATTCTCTAATATATGAAACAACCCTGTGATAGTCTATTTAGCTCATAATTTAGTTTTTAGAAACCCGTACTTATAAACTTCATCTTTGTGTCAGAGACAATGTTTGTAATTTTCTTTCTTTCTTTATGTTTAGTTTTCTTTTTCGCACCCAAAAAATAAAAAAGAAGCACAAGGTTTTTGAGATCGATTCCAATCGATTCTAATCGGTAAGGTTGATTCAACTCTGATTTCAAATTTCAAATCCTTGATCATGTCAAGTTGTATTTCAATTTTGATTTCCCCAAAAGTAATGAGCTATCAACCATCATGAGACTGACATTGTTGATTATCCAAAATACCCCTTATTTGAATGAAGATCTAAATTTAACGCTATAAACAATTATCCTTAAAAAAGGATAATTCTTGATTATCCAAAATACCCTTCATAAAATTGGATTCTCATGTATGATTAATTATGTTTCACTTCTTTGTTTTGTAAAATATTAAAAGTTCTTTTAAAAACAAATGTTTTGGATCATGAAAATTAATCGAAAATGACAAATGGATGAGTGAATTAGATATATATACTTAAGTTGATTGGCATATGATTCATGAATATTGTTCTCGAGAAAATGACATGTGGATCGCACTAGCATTCAATTTATGTGAAATTAGTAGATATAACATAATCTTTTTGCCGTTTATGTTAATTTGATCTCATAATAGAAATCTCCCCAAAATCCTTCAATTCGTTCAATCCAGAATAGAATCTTTCCCCAAGAATGGCCTGCTTGCTTCCTTTTCTTAAACCAATACTATCTGAACCAGCCAAAACCCCTTCACCACCCGAACTAAACGCTCATCATCATCACCACCACCTTCAAAACCAGCGCCATCAGACCCACATGCGTAACCTCCTAACAAGAGCTTCCAACGACCTTAGGAGCACCCCTGCAAGAAGGAATAATAGGGGAGAATGCTCCCAACCCCTCCCTAACATTACCTCACACTCCCTCACCCTCAATTGAGAGTTTAGCCAGTGGTGGCTGGCGGAAGAGAGAAGACTTCATGCATGTGCAAAATAACATTTCCTTTGTGTCGGTGTTAATTTGTATCTGGTTTCTTATTTTTCCCTATGGATATGGCCGGATAGTAAAATTTAGATATCAGAATTCTATGGAAATGGAATATTGAACAATTCTGAGAGAATGGAGCAAACCAACAAGCCAAATATATTTATCGAATCCAGTACGATCAAACCCTTCTTGGGGTGTGTCAAAGCATGGACGTTTTAAAGATGGGGCTTTATTTTATCCTAAATACAAGGAATCTATACTTCAAATTCGTCTTGGACTTTTCGAGAGGGAGAGGATTACCAAATTTGTGGTGTTTCGAGGTTCCTTTTCGGTTAATAGTGCCTACTATTTGCTATCAAATCAATGACTAATTGAAATAATGTATCGTGTGATCAGATGTTGCACTTGAGGGAGTCTGCTGATGTGCCTTTGAGTATATCTTGAACATCAAACAAAAAATTTGAGGCTGAATTTTTCGGTGAAGAGCACAACTGGGGTCACAGAGATGCAAATCTGCATTCTTCATCCCAAAATCGATATTCTGAACCAGACAACAATTACTAGTGTGGGGAGAAGTCTTGGGATACTATTCGGTAAAGTAAGGAGAGTCTTTCTCAGCCTCTCTCCCCTTATTTTCTCTTTAAGGAGCCACCCTTGTCATTGTGTACCGAACCAAGTTTGGCAACTTTGGAGGCCTTGAACCATAGATGAATCGAGGTTGAGCCTCTTTGCCAACGTTGTGGTTCTATTGTAGAATCTAGTGATCACATTTTTATCCACTGTTCTTTAGCACGGTCAGTTTGGTTTGGTTGTACCCTCTCCTTCATTATCCCAAATATCCATGAGTATGCTATCCACCGTTGGATCCAAGATTGGAACGCTCTCATTCAACATGGCAAGAGTTTTTATAAAGAATTCTCATCCCTCTGTGAAAAGTACCGTTGACATAGCCTAACAGGTTGTGACCACGTAACGGTAGGAGAAACTGCGCACGCCAAAGGAGAAAATTGGTGGCGCTGAGTTTGAGCAGAAGGGACGGTGAAACATTCATGGTGTCCAGTGGAGTAACATAAATTGTAGCGGCGAAGTGGGTGCCAGAGATAGCAGATTCCATGGAAAACACAAAAAAGAAGAGCAGCGATGGATTCATGAGACTGAACTATGTATGCTCTTGATACCATGAGGAGATGAAATGAACTCACACACTAATAGTGTGAATGATATCCTTAATTTATGAAAGAATCCTAATGGGATATATATACAAGTGTTACATTATAAGATCCTAGATCTTCATGAAATAGAAACCCAATATTGGGTGACATAAAAATTGTACATGTATATTCAGTCCTAACTGATTTGCTAGACTTACCATAGCTGGACGAATCCTTATCACATGTATATCACATGTGATAATAACCGAGAAAGGAAGGTAGGTGAGGTAGGTGATCTTTCTCTCATTCCACCCCCTCAAGGTGGAGAATCGGGTAACCAAATCTTCAGCTTGTCACGTAGACTTTCAAATCGGGTATGGGCAAGCGGTTTGGTCAGTGTATCTACGATTTGATCCTGAGATGATATGAATTGAACCTGAAGGTGTTTCTTTGCAACCCCGTCCCAAACAAAATGGAAGTCGATCTCTACATGTTTTGTGCGGGCATGGAAAACCGGGTTCGCAGACAAGTAATTGGCACCGAGATTGTCACACCACAGAATCGGTGGGCCAGAAAGTGGATAGCCAAGTTCAGTGAGCAAGGACTCCAGCCAGATCAGCTCGGCAGATGCATCGGCCAGAGCTTTATACTCCGCTTCGATGGAGGAGCGCGCAACTGTGCGCTGTTTTCAAGAAACCCAAGACATAAGGTTTTGCCCGAGAAAAATGGCGAAGCCCCCTGTGGATTTCCGATCAGACCCATCACCCGCACAGTCAGCGTCTGTGAAGGCCTGGAGACACTTAGATTGGGACTGCTCAATCAATAAACCGGCGGACTGAGTGCTTTTCAAGTAGCGAATAATCCGCTTCACCAATTTCCAATGCTCCTCGGTTGGAACGTGCATGAACTGACACGCACGATTAACAGTAAATGACACATTTGGCCTAGTAAGAGTGACATATTGTAAGGCCCCTATTGCCGATCTGTACTTGGTTGGATCAGACATTGGCACACCCCCTGAGTCAGAGAATTTTGTAGTCGCGGCCATGGGCGTTTTCACTGGCTTACAATCCACCATGCCCGTGCGGTCCAATAGATCAGAAATATATCTGGATTGGGATAGGAGCAGCCCTGATTTAGTATGACGAACCTCAATTCCCAAGAAAAAGTGCAAATCCCCAAGGTCCTTGATGGAGAATTCCTGAGAAAGGCGAAGCAATAAACTGGAAATCATGGCTGGGTTGCTTCCCGTGACAATAATGTCATCAACATATATAAGAATGTAGCAGGTCTGGCCATCCATCTGACAAATAAATAATGAGGTGTCAGTTTTGGAACCACAAAACCCCAGACTAAGTAGAAATTCTGATAAACGATGGAACCAGGCTCGTGGGGTCTGTTTGAGATCGTATAAGGACCGGTGTAACGACAGACATGATCCGGATAATCCGGATTAATGAACCCTTGAGGTTGTGCCATGTAGACCTCTTCATCTAGCAGTCTATGAAGGAATGCATTTTGGACATCCAACTGACGAATGGGTTAGCTGTTGGATACCGCAATGGATAGAACACACCCTATGGTGGTCGGTTTCACAACTAGGTTGAAGGTCTCACCATAGTCTAAGCCTTGCTGTTGATGAAAGCCTTTTGCAACTAATTGCGCTTTATAGCGTTCAAGGGACCCGTCAACCTTGCGCTTGACCCTGTATACCCATTTATTTCCAACTAAGTTCATTTGAGCAGTACAAGGAACAAGAGTCCAAGTTCCATTTCTCAGTAAAGCATTATATTCTTCTGCCATGGCCTTGCGCCATTCCAACACCTTATTAGCCTGCGAAAAAGAAGAAGGTTCAGTAATAACCACAGTGGCATTTAGTGCCTGTGGTGGACGCCTATGAGAGAGCAGTGTCATTTGGTGCATAGAACCGGACTAGCTTGGTAATGGTTTAGGTGGGGGCGCAGGAAGGGACTGTGGTGGTGGCAATTGTGAGGCCACATAGAGATCAGCCACGGCCCTAGTGCGCAAGGGTGGAGAGGTAGATGAGGTGATGGGTGATGGCTGGTCTTGTGTAGGAGAGGCTGGTTTAGAATTTGTTGGTGATGGCAATGGGGTTGTTGGATTGGGTGAATGGGGAAAGGGCTACAACGGAGGGGGTGAGAATGGTAAGGGAACCCGCAGAGGTTGGGATGGTGGAGGGACCAATGGAGCTGAAGCCCACGGTTGTGGGGCTGTGGGTGCAACATTAGGAGAGGTTTGGGAAAGTGATGTGAAAAAGGGAAAGGACATTTCGTCAAAACGGATATGACGAGAAATTATAAATTTGTGAGAGCTAAGGTCAAGGCATCTATAGCCCATGTGTGAAGGACTGTAACCAAGAAAAACACACGTCGAGGATCTATAGTCCATTTTATGCCGATTAAAGGGATGAAGATATGGGTAACAGAGGCACCCAAATACTTTAAGAAAATTGTAATTTGGGCGCTTGTGAAAAACCAATTGAAATGGAGAAATGCCAAAGGAGACTGAGGAAGGCATCCGATTAATTAAATACACAGCAGTCTCAAATGCAAAATGCCAGAATTTTTGGGGCACAGAAGCATGGGCAAGAAGGGAGAGGCCGATCTCAACAATGTGGCGATGTCGCCTCTCGACCGCACCTTGTTGCTCATGCGTATGTGGAGCAGACAAACGGTGAGAAATTCTCAATTTAGAGAAATAAGTGGGAAGAGAACGAAATTCACCCCCCAATCTGTTTGCAAGGATTTTATTTTTCTACCAAATAAACGTTCCACATGAGCTTAATTGGAACTGTTGAAAAGTGGTGAAAATTTCAGATTTGTGAACCAAAAGGTAAAACCAGATAAACTTTGTGTTGTCATCCACAAAAATAACGTAGTAACGATGTCCAGAAATAGACGGAACAGGGGAGGGCCCCCAAACATCACTGTAAAGCAGTTCTAATGGATATAAACTACGACTAGGAGAAGCAGATAATGTAAGTCTACTGGCCTTGCCTAACTGACAAGCCTAACAAATTTTATTGTAACCAGAAGAAAGCGAAGATAAATTATTTTCCTAAATCATTATTTTTAAAAGACGCTCATGGGGATGTCCAAGACGTTGATGCCAGAGATTTAGGGAACCAGGAATAGTAGAGAACGCAGATGGTGGTTGGGGTGGATCCAAGACATATAGACAATCCCTACTCGGACCAGACAACAATGTTTCCTTGGTTACCTGGTCCTTCACAAGAAAAGTAGATGGGTGAAATTCAAAGAACACATTGTTATCCTTACAAAATTGTTGAACAGAAAGCAGAGATTTAGATATGGATGGTACATGTAAAACATTGTGCAAATAAAAGGAACGAGAAGATAAAGATGGAAAAGATGTAGAACCAACATGTGAGATTTGTAACCCCTTACCATTACCCACGTGTAGCTGGTCTTGGCCATTGTAGTCATCATATTGTGACAGGGACTGGATATCTGGTGTGACATGGTGTGAGGCACCGGTGTCAGGGTACCAGGTAAGAGCAGTGCATGGGTGTGGAGTGGGTAAAAGTGGAGGATTATAGGGTGCGGGTTGGCTAGGATATGTATAATGGGCGATTGGGTTGGGAAGGCGCTGCATAGGGTATGGGGAAATGGTGGGATATTGGGATCGATAAAAGCATCGATCAGTTGAATGGTTTGTCCGTTTGCAAATGGAGCACCAAAAGCGACCATAACTAGTAGGAGGATAGCCACGGCCACGGCTGAAACTGTGACCACCACGGCCTCCACGGTTGGGGATGTGGAAGAACCGGGGTTTCCTGGTGGGGTGGTGCGTTGAACATTATTAGCAGTAATAGGTGTTAGGCTGGATGTTGTATCTGCAATAGTGAGTTTCTTCAAGGATGTGCCATGGATGAATTCATGGCTTAAAAGCATGGAATGAAGGTCATCATAGTCTATCAGATCCGTCCTGGTAAGGAGTGAGGACACCATCGTCTGAAACTCCGATTTGAGTCCTCGAAAGACATGAAGATTGAAAGAACTCGGGTGCAACGGATGGCCGGCAGCAGATAACTCATCAGCAATTGATTTTGCACGTTGTAGGAACATTGAAACAGTCTCATTAGGCTTCTGTTCAAGATCAGTTAGTACCATATTGAGGGACATCAAACGGCTTTCAGATGGAGAAGAGAAGGCCGTAGATAAAGTGTCCCAAATTTCTCTACTGGTTTTCTTTCCAACAATTAATGGAAACACCTCCTCAGAGAGAGAGGAGACAAGTAGGCTGCGAATCAATGAGTCTTGACGTCGCCAGGTAGATGCTGCAGTGGGGTCTGCCGGACATGGAGTGGACCCATCTACATGCCCAAACAAATCTTGGCCATCCAGAAAGGGCTCAACTTGAGTCTTTAAAAAGATATAATTCTTGGAATTGAGTTTTAAAGAAATGTAGTGATGAGCATGGTGCAAAGAAGCAGCAGGAAGGGATGAGGGAGCCTCAGCTGTGACAAGAGGACTAGTGACTGAGGACCGAGAGAGTTCTCCCTCCATTGAAAGAAAGAAAGAAAAAAAAATGAAGAGATTAGAGAGAGCTCGGTGGAGCTGGTGTGGCTCTTGATACCATAATAGTGTGAATGATATCCTTAATTTATGAAAGAATCCCAATGGGATATATATACAAGTGTTACATTATAAGATCCTAGATCTTCATGAAATAGAAACCCAATATTGGTTTACATAAAAATGGTACATGGATATTCAGTCCTAACTGATTTGCTAGACTTACCATAGCTGGACGGATCCTTATCACATGTATATCACATATGATAATAACCAAGAAAGGAAGGTAGGTGAGGTAGGTGATCTTTCTCTCATTACACACTTTATTAACTGTCTTGACATATTTATAGTATAGAACCAACTTACAAGTTGATTAGAAATATATATCTAACAGATTTAGTGGTTCTCCTTAACACAATCAATTTCGAGATTTGCTGTTCCAATGTGGTATGATGGATCTTGGATCCAATGGCCGTACTTACACATGGAATAAAAGAAGGGTAGGCAATGCGAACATGAAAATTAAGCTAAGCATTGGGTAACGTGGAGTGGCGAAACCAGTTCAATAATGCCATTGTGTTCATATGTCCAACCATTAGTTCAGACCCCAATCCCCTACTGGTTGATACTCAGGGAGGTTATTCTTCAGGTCCTTGTCACTTACGGTTAGAAGCGGAGTATGCCACCGTGTGGCCCTAACCCAATTCCTTTACTCAGAAAACCAAAAATTGCAAGGTAGCTTTGAAGGCGTGGAACAGTGAGGTGTTCGACCATCTCCAATCGAAGAACCAAGGCCTGAAATGCCAATTGGAACAGGTACAAAACCAAGGCGAACCCGATTACACTATCAAACTAAAGAGGATAGGATAAGGCACTTGTTGGAGGAAGAAAATTTTTTATATGGGTTTTTTACAAATGCCCTCTTGAAAATGCCCATTTATCCAAATGCCCTCTACAACGTTTCTAATTGCAAACTCCCCTTACTTTTAAAGCAATATAGCACTTTGGTCCAATCCATTAGTCTGGGACGTTAGAGGTTAGTTTCAGGGAATCTAATGACCAAAATGCCCTTATAATAAAAACCAACCAAAATTAAAAAGAAAAGTGACCAAATTGCCCTCATCTCTCCCAAATCGTTTGTTTAGGTTTGAAACTGAAAATTGAAAAAACCTTAAACTCTATCCAAAAAACCAATAAGGAAAGCTCACCTGCAAAAGAAGCTGAATCCATCTTGCTCAGATGTGCTGGAATCGGACCCTCCACTTTATTGTTTGCCACACTTACCAATCTCAAAACCCTAGATCTATCCAAAAAACCAATAATTGAATTTTTGCTTTCATGTGCCTCACTGTTGTAATTGCCAAAGCTGAAAAGATGCATCAAACCAACTCACGGTTGATCTCACTGTTGTAGTCATCAAACAAATAATTAATTCTTCATAGATATGCTTAATGGGAACTTGAGAGCATGGGCTTAATAGGAACAGTCGACGTTGACACCCTTGCGGGTTTGGGGTTCTTAAGATGGATAAGCTTCATCAACAATAACTTCGATTGTCCCATACCTCGCATATGGAGCTTGGTGCATTGAAATCGGTTCATCTGTCAAAAAATCATTTATTTTATGAGATTCCAGATAATGCATTTGCAAAGATGGGATCTTTGAAGTTTCTGAATTTGGCAGAGAATGAATTTACGGGTAAGAATCCATCGTCGCTTGCTCAGTTACCTCGGCTTTTGGAGTTAAGGATAGATGGGAATCAGTTTGAAGGAAATATTCCAGATTTCCAGTAGAAGGATTTGAGATTGGTGAGTGTGGCAAACAATAAATTTGAGGGTCCGATTCTAGCACATCTGAGCAAGATGGATTCAGCTTCTTTTGTAGGTGAGCTTTCCTTATTGGTTTTTTGGATAGAGTTTAGGGTTTTTTCTATTTTCAATTTCAAACCTAAACAAACGATTTGGGGGAGATGAGGGCAATTTGGTCACTTTATTTTTAAATTTTGGTTGGTTTTTATCATAAGCGCATTTTGGTCATTAGATTCCCTAAAAATAACCTCTAACGTCCCAGACTAAAGGATTGGACCAAGCTGCTACACTGTTTTGAAAGTAGGGGGAGTTTATAATTAAAAAGTTGTAGGGGGCATTTGAACAAATGGGCATTTGTAAAAAAACCCTTTTTTTTTTTGTAAAAAGCCAATTTATTCAAAAGAGCGAAGTACACTCCCATTAACAAGACAGGGATTGGATAAAAGCCAAATTGTCCTCCTCACTAAGGACAAGACCCTTCTGGCAAGAGCATCAACAATAGCATTACTAGATCTTGAAATAAAAAGAAAACAACAAGACTCAAAATAAGTTTGGAGATATAAAATATCTTTAACAATTGATCGAATTGCAAGAGGAGGGAAAGTGGAGCCCAATTGCAAGGTCAAGATCACTTCTTGATTGTCACTCACAACGATTAAGTTGGCATTCCCTCTGAGATAGCTTTAAGAAGACCTTGCCTAATTGCCAAAGCTTCATTAAGATGAACATCCCACGTATGGCATGGTTCGGAGACTGCAACAATGCAGCGACCTTGGGAATTTCTGATGAGAAAACCTAAACCTCCTTGCTTCTTATAAGGGAGAATAGAAGCATCACAGTTCAACTTAAAAGAAGAAACAGAAGGGGGTCCTGTGTCGATGAAGCCATTGTTGTTTGGGGTCTTAGAGGGGGTGAAGGAAACGATGATGCTACCAAGAACTCTTCTAGCTCTAACCTTCTGCGCTACCCCAATAGCCTCCATTGGAATCCATCGACGCCAGCCAAAAAGTAAGTCATTCCGGGCAATCCATAAATACCAGCATATGATATAACCACATTATGCAAACTTGTTGAATTTGGCCATTAGTGATCCCTATATTGGTTTTGATAATGTGATTGTTGGCAATAGCCAAGGTTTGTTAATCTCCCACTCTGGCTCTGCTGTTGTTTCTTCATCTGGTCACACATGTACTCTTTCTTCTATTCTTTATGTTCCTACCATCCATTGCAATCTGTTCTTTGTCTCTCAGTTTTCTTCCTCCAATAATATTTACTTTGTTTTTAACTCTGCTTCCTTTGTATTATAAATATGTCAAGACAATTAATAAAGTGTGTGAGCATTTCATCTCGTCAGATTGATGTCACGGTCGCCTTGCTGATTTCTACCCGACTTCTCGTGCCCACTTAGGAAATCATTGAAGTCTCTGATGCGATTCCACACGAGTTGTCTATTACTTCTAACCTGGTCTCCATATATACAGGAAATCTAGAATTTACTATTGTTGAAGTTGACCTCACAATTTGTAATGTGATCATCAGAGAAGGAGATATTAACCTATAAGTGGTGGTGCCATAGTAACGCCAAACCCCGGATGCTCCCCTCGCATCAACCGAAAAACAACCACTGAATTTCAACAATTTCTTAATCTTATCCATTTTACTAGCTTGACATTTTGTTTCAAAAAGGAAAATGATGTCAGGATTTTCTGACTTAGAGAGATGCTTTAATGCACATTGGTATAGGGAAGCTAATGCTGCTGCAGATGCATTAGCTAACCAGGCGGCGAAAACAAAAGCGTCAAGCTTATGGCATTCTGCTCCTAACTTCATCGCCCAATCCGTCTCTTGGGAAGTGCATGGCCGTTCCTACTACAAATTTCCATAATTATTTTGTTTTTTGCGGACTTGCCCTGTAGGTTTTACCGGGATTTGCCCTTTTGCTGATGGTAATGCCGAAGGTGAAAGGTCAGATTCTTGAGATGTGTCTTTTGTATTTTTCCAGTCATTTTGTATCATCCTTTATTTTTTCTTTAATATATACATTGCTGACTTTTAGCAAAAAAAAAGATGCTTTAATGCACAAGCTCCCTATTAGAATAATTGTGTTTCATTGATGAATAATCAATCTACAAGGGGTATATATAGAGATTTACGATAATGGAAAGGTGATCAACAGTGGGGTTAAGGTTGCCATGCAAGGCTGGATTCATATCAAAGATACAAGGAAGGTTACTATCTATGGTTTGAGAGATATCATATGTGATAAATGAGCCATGCATGGTTAAGGAAAGCTGGTGCCAAGGCTGTCCAGGATTGGAGTTACCAAAACTGGAAGATCACAATCTTTGGATACAATCTTTGATATTTGACATGTGATCAATGTGTGGACTTTGGAGAGAAAGAATCTACTGTCTAATATACCCCCTCAAGGTGGAGGTTTGATGGGTCGAATCTTCAGCTTGTCACGAAGGAATGCAAACCGGTTTGAGCTTAGGCCTTTAGTCATAGTATCTGCTACTTGATCAGCGGTGGAGATGAAGGGTACTTGAAGCTCTCTTTTCGTGACCTTGTCGCAAACAAAATGGAAGTCAATTTCAACATGTTTGGTACGTGCATGAAATACTGGATTGACGGAGAGATAAGTAGCCCCAATGTTGTCACACCATAGCACTGGAGGTTGAGGGAGGGGAATGCCCAGTTCCCCGAATAGAGATTGCAACCAAGTGAATTCGGCACAAGCATCAGCCAATGCCTTGTATTCCAATTCAGTGGAGGAACGGGCCACAGTCTTCTGCTTCTTGGAGATCCATGAGATGAGGTTTGGGCCCATATAAATGGCATAGCCACCTGTGGATTTACGATCAGCATCATCACCCGCCCAATCAGCATCAGTGAATGCTTGAAGATCTTAGGAGTTAGAGCGGATAATAGAGAGCCCATAGTGCTTGGTGTATTGAAGATACCGTAATATGCCTTTGACCATGGACCAGTGGTCATCAGTGGGAGCATGCATGTACTGAGAGGCGCAATTCACTAAATAAGTAATATTAGGACGGGTCAAGGTAGCATATTGCAATGCTCCGATAATGGATCTATACTTGATGGAATCACTAAACAGGGCACCCCCTGTGGAGGATGCTTTGACCAAGGTGGCTATGGGAGTAAGAATGGATTTGCAATCACTTATCCCAGCTCTTTGTAGGAGATCCTTGATGTATTGGGTTTGAGAGAGAATAACACCAGTTTTAGTATATAGCTTCAACACCCAAAAAGAAACTTAGTCTGCCAAGATCATTGATGGAGAATTTAGATGCTAGCCCGCCCAATAGGCCAGTGACATGAGAAGTGTCATTGCCGGTGACCAAGATATTGTCCACATAAACAAGTACATAAGTGATCACTAACCCCCATTTATAGATGAACAATGATGTATCAGTTTGAGACAGGGTAAAATTGAAGGAGATTAAGAATTGAGATAACCGATGAAACCAGGCCCGCGGTGCCTGCTTGAGCCCATATAAGGACTTATGAAGTCGACAAACATGATCAGGTTGAGGCTGGTCTTCAAACCACTGCGGTTGGGTCATAAACACTTCTTCATCAAGGATGCCATGAAGGAAGGCATTTTTTATGTCCAGTTGGCGAACAGTCCATCCGTTGGAGATGGCAAGGGAAGGAATTGTCTGAATGGTTGTGGGTTTGATGACAGGACTGAATGTCTCATCGTAATCAACCCCACGTTGTTGATGGAAACCTTTGGCAACCAAGGGGGCCTTGTAGCGCTCGAGAAGTCGAGAGAACCATCCGCCTTTCGCTTAATCCTGTATATCCACTTACAGCCAATCAAATTCATGTTAGGAGTACAGGCAACAAGGGACCAAGCGTTATTATGTAGCAAAGCATCAAATTCCTCCGACATGGCAGAGCGCCAGTGTGGGTCACGGTTGGCCTAGGTGTAGCTGGTAGGTTAGATTGGGGTAGAGAGTGTTAAATTGGCCTGAAGTAAGGAGGGCTGGGTTTCGGTAAGAGCATATAGGTCGGTTAATGTACGGGTTTGGCAAGGGGGACTAGTGGGTGGGCTAGGCATTGGGGAGAGAGTTGGAGCCGTGGGTGGAGCAGTGGGGTTGGAATCGGTGGAGGGTGTTAAAGATGGGATTGTGGAGGGATGGGATGGGGGGCTTTGGTGGGTTTGGGGGATCAGGTAAGGGGATGGGGGGTCGGCCAGTGGGGGTAATGGGTGTTGGATGGTATAGGGTGGGTTGGAGGGCATTGGGGTTGTGAATGGCGGAAGGGAAAAACATTCTCATCAAATCGCATATGGCGGGCAATGTAAATCCAATGGGTGTCAATGTTCATGCATCGATAGCCAGAGTGAGATGGACTATAGCCCAAAAAAACACAAGGAGCGGAGCGAAAATCCATTTTATGAGTGTTATATGGGCGGAGGAATGGGAAACAGAGACATCCAAAGGACTTTAGAAAGGAGTAGTCCGGAGGACGGCTGAATAGTATTTGAAGTAGGGACTTATCATTGGTAACCGAGGAGGGCATCCTATTGATGAGGTACACAGCAGTTTCAAAGGCAATCCCAATATGCTTGAGGAACAGAACCGTGAGCAAGCAAGGTGAGGCTTGTTTCAGCAATATGACGGTTGCGGTGTTCGACCGAACCTTGTTGCTCATGGGTGTGGGGGCATGAGAGTCTGTGTTGGATGCCAAGAGAGGCAAAGAAGGGGGCAAGAGGGCGATACTCACCCCCCCCCCCCCCCCCAATCAGTTTGAACTGATTTGATTTTGCATGAAAATTGACATTCCACAAGTAATTGAAATTGCTTAAAGATTAAAAAAAAAATGTCTGATTTTGCTTTGAGGGGATAAAACCAAACAAATTTGCTGTAATCATCCACGAATAACACAAAATAATGATGTCTTAAAGTAGAAAGAGTGGGGGATGGTCCCCATACATCACTGAAAATTAATTGTAAAGGAGAAATGCTTCTAGAGTAAGTTTCCCGTAAAGGAAGACAACAGGATGAGCCTCATGACTTCTTGTCAGATTGATATACCCCAATCTCCACGGATCCATAAACTAAAAAAATGCTCATAATCAATTGCAATTAAGCTGTTCGATGGCCACCATCTCATGACCTACTTTGCATATGCCATGCCATCTTTCCATAGTTGTACGTATTTTATTTAAACTTTAGAATCCAGACTACAGAATTGTGGATAAGTTACAAAACCCTTAATTACAAGTAGAACTGATCACATAACTTTCTAGCTACCACCACCACCTACTTACTAAGCTATTAGTGAGCTTTGGTCTGTTTGGCAATGTGGTTCTTGTCTTTCTTTGCTGATTAGGACTCTAAAGGAAAGAACCAAAGTAAGGGCTTTGGAAGGAGGATCACATGAACCAAATCGGGGACCGCTAGCTCATGCTGGTGTCTCTTGACTCTGTCATCATGAACTCATGCCGTGTCCCTTTGGGAATTATATTCCTCCATGCAACCAATTATCAACGGACCTGATGTTGATCACAGAGACCATCAAAGCCTGTTGTTCCCTGTAATTGGAACACATTATCTGTTATCCATGACCCTCTTCCCCACCAAGATCTTCAATATCTTCCAATAGTCCCCTCTCTTACAAATCCACTTGCTTATACTATACGGATCTTACTGTGTCCTCTGTAACTCTCTCTCTCTCTCTCTTTTGGATGTAAAGTTTAAGGAGAAAAGTTAAATGTCGTAACTGTAAATAAAAGTACAGTTAAGCAAGTAAGAACTGAGAATACCTGAATATACTTTTGTTCCTATTATGTATGTTTTGGAGAAAGAATAAATATGGAGGGGAGGGGGGGGGGTAGGAATTAGGTTGAACAGTGCACATGCATGGATCTGAATCGTCTCATTGTCATACTTATTTTATGGGTCCTACATATGATACTCCTTAGACTCAGAGTCAACTTTAAGATCCTCTTTAATTAGAATCGTCCTTCTTATAATCATGCTCATAATTCTTCCTCAAATCTCTTGTCAAGTCTTGAGATTCTCTTACGTTTAAAGATATTTGTTTTTTTTTTTTACTTATTGTCAAGGAAGAAAAATTAGTCTTTCACCCGGAAAGTGCGATGTGGGGACCCATCAGAATTATGTAAAAAATTAGAAACCTAACTAAAATCAATAATGGGGCAAATACACAAAAAAAAGATATTTTTTAGGGATGTAAATGGATAATTGAAAATTTGAATTCGATCCACATCCGTATCCGTTTAGAGATATCCCAAAAAAAATTCAAATACTCCGATAAAAATCCATTCAAAAATAAATCCGAATACTCAACAATAAAAAATTATGTAAATAATGATCTTGAGGGTTTAGAAGATTCAAGAGGTTCTAGAATATGAGGAAAAGAAAATCATGATCTAAAAGATATGGATTAAGAGTGAATTGTATCCGCTAGAGGGAGGAAAGTATGGGTTACACAAGGCAAAAATGTAAACAAATGGTCAAAAAATCCGAATTCGATCCGCATCCGAATCCATCTGAATCTATTTAGAGGTATTCGTATTCGGCCAGGGAATATCCAGATCCGAGCACATCTGATCTGTATCTGAACCAAATCCGATCTTTTTACAAGCCTAATATTTTTCATGTAACCATGCAGGAAAAAAAAATCCTCTCCAATTCCCGAAAAGTACAGTGCAGTGTAGTTTGAGGCTGAGAGCTCGACACATGCATCTTCCATGCATCTTCCATGGAAGATGTTAAATCTAATGGTGACGGGCTCGAGAAGAAAGAAAAAGAGAAAATCTGGGTCAATTGAGTTCGGCAACATTGTATTTAGCATCTTCCATGTGTCGAGCTCTTAGCCCCAAACTGCACTTTTAGGGAATTGGAGAGGATTTTAATCCTAACCATGCATGATTATATTGTACATCTACCATACATCGTTATCGCCTGTTATCCAATGTCGATACAGATTGGGAGTATAGTTCAAGAAATATTTGCTTTCTCAATTTGCACCTAATAATGTCCCGATACCAATAGATCTGTATTAGTACCATATCAATGTCAGCAGTGACCAATATAGGCACCGATAACTGTACAAACGAGAACCTAAAACAATGCAAAAAAAAATGGAAATCACAAACAACAATCACCCAAAATAAAGATTTACGTGGTTTGACATGATTGTCTATATCCACGGTGAGAGTATAGTCCTGAACTGCACTTTTAGGGAATTGGAGAGGATTTTAATCCTAACCATGCATGATTATATTGTACATCTACTGTACATCGTTATCACCTGTTATCCAATGTTGATACAAATTGGGAGTATAGTTCAAGAAATGTTTGCTTTCTCAATTTGCACCTAACAATGTCCCGATACCAATAGATCTGTATTAGTACCATATCAATGTCAGCAGTGACCAATACAGGCACCGATAGCTGTACAAACAAGAACCTAAAACAACGCAAAAAAGAATGGAAATCACAAACAACAATCACCCAAAATAAAGATTTACGTGGTTCGATATGATTGTCTATATCTATGGTGAGATGAGATTTGTTTCACTATCAATAAAGAATAGAGTTACAACCGCTCGAACTCATACTTCTCTCAAGTTGATTACAAAGAAAGAACCATCGTTACAAATATATAGTGAAACCTTATACAGGCAGTTTACCAAAATACCCATATGACCCTCCGATGCCTCTGAATCAGCCCAACAATACAAGCCACGAAAGGGATGTTGTGGGTTGGTCTCTAAAACATATGCACTTATAACTTATGCATGTATAAAATGGTTGTGTGGATCTTTACCCTCCCCAAAAAAAAAATGGTTGTGGATTGATGCCTGCGATCCATGCAAACTTCTGATATAACTCATGAATTGAGTTGAGTTAACCTTCTTAGATGTTCTTCTAGATTTGTATCACAATTGACAAAACTCAAATTGATTACATTCATTGTTATTAGATTTTTTATTATTTATTATTTTTTTGGGTAAGATTGTTAGTAGAATCTCGATTACTAAAATATGAATCATGTGAAAATTGGTGATACTATGAACAAACCTCAACTTGTGAAGTCAAAAAAAAAATTGAATCCATATCATGCCATCATTAAAAGTGTTTGTTCACTGTCTTCAAAGACAATTAATGGGTAAGAAAAAGAAGGGCAGGTGGGTTGAAGTAAATTACGAGAGAAAATGGCCGGGGTGGTGTGTGTAATCAGTTGGGTTTGACATTTCATAGTTACCTGCAGGATTAAACCCATACAAATCAAATCTTAAATGGAAACAAAACCAGGAAATGTCTCCAATCCAAACCAATTGTCGTAAGCAACTAAAAAGATCTTGGACAGAACAACTGGTCTTGATATTGATAGATACAGGGCAAGATCTTTGCAGATCAATCAAAATATGAAACGTACACGAAATCTCAAAGAAATCTGGAAGAACCTCCATTGGAATGCCAAACTTTGACTCGAAAGCATTTCTTCTTCAAATGTGAACAGTACTTTCCTCAGTCTTCATAAGCCCCCACCCCACTTAAGACTCGAGGAAGTTGGTAAGTAATTTTATGAGATCGGGACAATATCTTTCTATTGACCGGTTCGATCAAAAAGGTAGGTTGAGATGTGTTAATGTATGCATTTACACTGTCCTTCCTCAACGGTTCGACCTTTTAGGTGAAACAGTAGCGGACATGGTATCAGAGCAAGGAGGTCAAGTGACACTCCTAGATAGTGCATCGAAGCATAGAAAGAGTTTTCCCAACATTTCTTCTTCTTCGATACATATCATTTTTTTGGAGAGCATGGTTCGTAATCTCACCTCGGCCGACATTTAGAAATTTTGACCAATCCATACCAATTTTTATATTTTATAATATTTTTGACCAATCAAGTAAAACCTAGATTTTGGTCATTTTTTTATCAATCCAAGTCGATTTTGACCGATCCGGATTGGCATTAGATCGGTATAAGTCTTGACCGAGATCCCTAGTCCGATACCTGGATTACGAACCTTGGTTGAGAGAAGGTAAAAATCTGTGGGTCTTTTTGGGAATCTTCCGAGAGTTTTAATGTTTTATAGGGACAAAGGTCCATTCGATTATTTCAGAGGAATTAATTTTCCTGAGAATACATCTGTATGACGTTACATGGACGTATAGATATGATTCTGTTGTCTGGTCTGGTCCGGTCGGTATCTTTGAAAAAACAAATTATATGTACGTATATCCAAACACCAAGATTTTCCCTCTGCAACAGAAGATTTCATCCTCGTTTTCTTCTCTACAATTTTAAGAATAAATACCCCTCTAAGTACCAAACCCCAAATCTCATTCTATCTAATCCTCCTTCAATTCTCTACTCTCTCTCTCTCTCTCTCGATCTCTCTCTAACCCAGATGGGTAAAAATAAGAGTAATATTAGGAGTTGGTTCCTGGTAATATTCTTTGTAAAACATTTAGTGTCGATGATAAGGAAGCAAAGAAGGCCATGGCCTAGTTCATTACCACTGGAGCTTCAATCCCTAGAAATGGCAGCTAGGCTTCGTGTTGATTCCAACGCCATTAGTATGGCATCTACTGATTTTGGCAAATTGAGTCGAGTGATACCCGCTGCGGTTCTCGATCCCTTGTCTGAGGAAGACATTGTGAATCTAGTGAGATTCTCTTATGCTTCTTCCTCTGTTCCTTTTAGTATTGCAGCCAAAGGTCAAGGTCATTCGCTGCGTGGACAGGCTATGACTCAAGGTGGTGTTGTTGTGGATATGAGAGCTTTGAACATTAACAATGGAAGAATTAATGTAAATGGTTCAGCTAATTTGTATGTAGATGTGGGAGGAGAGCAGTTATGGATCGATGTTTTGAATGAAACCCTACAGTATGGGGTTTCTCCTAGGTCTTGGACGGATTATTTGTATCTAACAGTTGGAGGAACCCTTTCTAATGCCGGCATCAGTGGCCAATCCTTTCGCCATGGCCCTCAGATCAGCAACGTTTATGAGTTGGATGTCGTTACTGGTATAATATATAATTTCCCTCACAACATCTCTATATATTATAGATCTCTGCTGCTAGTTGTTTCTAATTGAATGAACCTGCAGGGCGTGGTGAGGTGGTGACCTGTTCCAGAGACATGAATTCGGAGTTGTTTTGTGCAGTATTGGGAGGACTTGGCCAGTTTGGGATCATTACCAGAGCAAGAATTCCCCTAGAACCGGCTCCAAGCAGGGTAATATATACATACGTAGGGTATATTTGGGTCAAGGAGCTAGATTATGTGTGAGAAGCAGCAAGGCTTGCTTTGCAGTGCATGCATGCTTGCTTGGCTCACTTCTGCTTTTGGATTCTCTTAGCCCAGCTTAATTATGGGCTAAATACGGTTGGCTAAATAGAATTTTGCTTCATTTTTAGTAATTGGCAAAAATAAGGGCCATAATCTCCATGAAGGGCTACTTCTACCGGACTTAACTCCTCTCAGGTTCCCTGCCCGGTCAAGTTCGTAGGTTCCTCTCCTAGGGGATCAGAAATGACGACCTCACCCCCTGCCCGAACACACTACCCGGGTGGGGTGAGGTCGTCATTTCCGCTCTCCCTATGAGAGGAACCTACGAATCTGACTGGGCTGGGAACTTGAGAGGAGAAAAATTCACTTCTACCCTTTCATTCCGAGTCATGCATGCGTTGCACAAACTATCTATATACGGTATCTTTTTTTCTTTTTTTTTTTGATGGAATCTATATACAGTATCTTATTTTGGAAAAAGATGACTAAGTTAATAACCCGGATCCGGCTCCTTTCTAGCGAACCCCAGAGGTCGACATGTGGTTGAGATGTTGTTCTAATGGACATCTGAGCATGGTGTACATGTGATGGACAGAAGGATTTCCAGCTTGGATGTGTGCATCCATCCTCACCATTTGAACGGCACCTTGGCCACGTGTTAACCTCTGGGGGTGTGCTAGACATTGTCCAGCTCGATGGTGCGTTGAAGAGGAGCTGGATCTAGTAAAAGAGGGTGTATCTTTTTGTCACTGAGTAGGTAAGCTAAGGCCAGATTTGGTATGATTTCTATTTTATTTTCTGATTGATTTCATGAATTAGTCAACAAATAAATTTTTTTGTCAAGAAATTGAAATTGTTTTGGTTGTATATATTAATATAAAATATTTCAAGAATAAAAAAATCCGTTTGGTTGTTCAATTTCTAAGAATAGATTCTCTATATTTCTTTGGAAAAGGCGATGGTGGGGTAGTGGCGGTGGTGTGGAAGTGGTGGCAGGAGGTGGTGGCAGCGGTGGTGGTGGTGAGACCATTAAGAGAAGAAGAAGGATGTTGTTTTATTTATAACATAAATTTACTACTTTGCCGATCAAATTAACCATGTACTCATTAAAGAGCAAGAGTGAAATCAAATTAAGGCCAAATGTTCTCTATGCTCCCTGTGGCCCAAAGAACATCAGTCCATAAAATAGAAATTCTGAAACAGCTCCTCAGCTATTTCAGAATTTCTATTTCATTTGATTTTTATTTCATTGAAATAAGGTGCAAAAATCAACCAAACAATTTCTGAAAATAAAAATCATCCCATGAAGTTGTAATAGAAATCACACCAAATCAAGCCTAAGAAGTTGTAACTTTACTTATATTTTTCTGTCATTTCTCTTAGTCTCAAAATTATTTAATGCATAGATAATCGTGTCATTTCTTGTGCATCACAACCTTTTAAAATTGATATAATGATAAGTCACTTTCAAGTTACTAGAAAACCCTTTTTATCCATGACCAAAATAACTTCTACCTAAGAATAAAACATGGGACCAAACAAAGAGTAAAATTGAGGGTCTTGATCTGTCATTTTCTCTGATCACCTGGGTTTGATTAATGCTTGCAGGTGAAATGGGTTCGTATGCTCTACCTTGATTTCTCGGCTTTCACAAGAGACCAAGAGTATCTGATCTCAATCAATGGTAATGGAGGTCAAGGGATGAAGGGTTTGGATTACGTAGAAGGTTCTCTTGTTACATCCCTGAGTCCTCCTAATAATTGGAGGTCTTCATTCTTCTCACTGGCTGACCATTCCAGAATTACTTCTCTTCTAGAAACCAAACATGGCGTCCTTTACTGCTTAGAAGTGGCCAAATATTATGACCATCTCACTCTTGATACCGTTGATGAGGTATATATATTTATGTCCTTAACGTGTTCTCTCTGATCTGATATGTCAATCTATAGTTTTGTTATTATAAGATATTAACGTGATCTCTCTCTCTCTCTCTCCTTCTCCAGGAATTAGATCTATTGCTTACAGGGTTGAGCTTCATTCCTGGTCTCATCTTTACCAAAGATGTGTCCTATGTAGATTTCCTTAATAGGGTTCGAAGTGGAGAACTACAGCTTCGTTCAAAAGGAATGTGGGACGTTCCTCACCCATGGCTTAATCTCTTCGTACCCAAATCTCGAATCTTCGACTTCGATGCCGGTGTTTTTAATGGCATACTCCGACAAAGCTCGAACCTCGTCGGTCCCATTCTTGTCTACCCCATGCTTCGAAGCAAGTAAGTAGTGATGAATTAATTAATTAAGGGAAATTATCAGCACCACCCCTTGAGTCTCAGTTGCCACTCACACGAACTACGGAACTTATCAGCACCTCCCCTGACTTGGAAAAAAAATTACACACACACCCTACCGTTAGTCAAGGACTGTTAAGTAGTGATATCAGCAGGTTATTTTAAAAAAAAAACAATTCTGTCCTTATTAGTGTATGGACTACCTATTCTACCCTTTTAAATAAAAGAACCGAACACATGCCTATTGTGTGTGTTCTGAAGTACTGGGTAAAATGCATTTGGTTTTGCAGGTGGGATGATAGGATGTCAGCAGTAATTGCAGGTGAAGAAGTCTTCTATTCTGTTGGACTATTACAGTCTAGTCCAACAAAGATAATGCATGAGTGCAGAGAAGATCATCATTTAGTGTTGGAGGAACAGAACAGAAAGATATTCGAGTTTTGTGAAGAGGCTAGCATTAAGGTGAAGCAATATCTTCCTAATTACACAACTAGGGCAGAGTGGATGAAACATTTCGGTCCGAAATGGGAGTTGTTTAAAGAAAGGAAAAACAAATTTGATCCATTAGCGATACTATCTCCGGGTCAAAGGATTTTTAATTAACTTCTGAGGCCAATGTTTATAGCTTGATATTCGTACCAGAGGGCCATAATGAGTTCCTCTAATGTTCATATTTCACAAGTTATTGTGATTGGGTGTGCATCTCGGTTGTGCTTTATCTTTACTAATTTTGGTTTTCTAGGATCCCTTATTTAGTTTTTTATTTGATTTCTACTTGTATTTATAGTTTCATTTCTTATCTCAATCTCTTTTGCTTACTACTCGACCATCACATGTAATATAAATTCTCTCATTCTTGAGAGCACAATCAATGGAAACTCTTTGAGAATTCTCTCTCTCTCTCTCTCTCCCTGAAGAATTGTAGGAAGAGCAGTAGGATTGATAGAATCGGCCAGGCTGGGGCCACAGACTCGAAATTGACCATGATTGCTGATGAGGCATAAAACACCCCACCAATCAGAGGCTGCCACATGGCCGACATGACCTCAGTCCGAGAACCGAATTGAGCCGAGCAGGAAACCTGGCCGACCCCATCTCTGATAAGTCACTTGACAGAGCTGGACTCGTGCAAGCTAGCCAGTGGCTGAGGCCGAGCTCACACAGGTCAGCCTCAAACCCTTGGTCGAGCTGACTGCCAAGACCAACCTCTCGGGCCGACCTCCCAGGCCGAGGTGACTATCAAGGCCGATCGACCAGGCCGACCTCCTAAGCCGAGCCCTCCTCCACGGAAGCCACCATAGCGCCCCACCGGGGATCGCGGGGCCACGTCAGCGCATCTCGAGAATCACGGAATAAGAATTGAGTCACGATCCCAGCTCAATACGAAGTCACACTCTACATGGACTCTTACCTTAATAAGAGCCCGGCCACGAAAATAGCTCTCCACTCCACTCTACACGAGAGAGCCTTCCAAAAGGACTCCTACCATACTAGGACTCTCCCAACCGCCTCATCTCATCCTCACTCTATAAATACCCAGGTATGGAGCATCATTCGGGATCTCGCTTTTTACTAGCTGTTACGCTATTGCATTGGAGACCTGACTTGAGCGTCGGAGAGTCCTTGGCCGGAGCCACACCGGCTCTCTTGTGCTCATCGCTTGGTTTTTGCAGGCTCATCCGTGGGCGAACCGAGCGTCAGAGGTTTTCACACTCAACAGATTTGGCACCGTCTGTGGGAACGACATCAGCAGGTCATCGTCGTTTCTACCAACTTCAAGAGCAACGATAATGGTGCACACGAGATTAGGGCAGCATGGCTCGACTTCCCGTGCGGACTAGCCACAACCCGTTGTGTAGGCGAGGAGATCACCGCCCCCTGAGGCTTCGCGGCAGGGTGTGAACAGAAGACCCCCTCGGGCAGTGGGTGCGCAGCCCGTCACTGGCACCACGATCAATCCCATTCCCCCACCAGAGGGTGGAAATGGGAGAGATGTGCTAGCCACAGTCGTGATTGACCGGGTACAGGCCGAGCTGAACTTGAGCGGGCTGGGCCTACTAGCGCCGCAGCCCTTACCGGAGAGTTTGGACCTCGAAGCCCTGACAAATAATCGGCAAGTTATGGACTTGTAGCTGCAGATGCTCCACACCAACGAGATGCTGCGTACCTTCATGAACCAGATGGCCCGAGGCGGGCTAATGGGCCAACCATTGATCGCGCCCACTCCAGCCCCGGTCCGCGTAGAGAGAAACTTACAGCAAAATGGTGGCCGGCGTAGGGCCGAGCCTAGCCAAGCCGCGGCCTCACACCCGTCTCGTTAGAAGACTCCTCCGTGCCTTAGTAGAGGCGCTCGACAGGATGAGCAAGAGCATCGCCGAAGCCCGGGAACAGGGCAGGAAATTGAACCAGCAGGCTCGATAGCTAGGAGGTCGGTATTTTCTGGACGACTCAGAGAGGACGGGCAGCCGAGGGGTGTCCGAGAACAAGGGAACGAGCCGAATGGAAGACGCGCTGCTAGACAAGGAGAAGGATCTCATCATACCCCCGGCGTCAAAGCTCGCCTCCCCTAGAAGAACAACAAGGGAGCCCCCGTGGGTCCAACTTCCAGGTGGAAAGAAGAACAAGGAAGGCTGGTGCTGACCGAGCTGACCAGAACGGCCGACCACAACGGGACGACCGAGCCTACCGACCTCAGGCTAAGGAGCCAAATGGTCGACCTAGGCCGAGCGAGCAAAACAATTTGTACCGGGTGGATGAGCCAATTGGCCGAGCACCTGAAACCGAGCTGGAGAGGCGACTATGAGACTTGGCGGAGCAAGTGGAGGGATTGAAGAAACAAGCGACCCCAGACGCCTATTCGTTGGTCGGGCGTCACCCTTATCCTCCTGAGATCATGATCGCGCCGCTACCAACCGGGTTCAAACCTCCCCCCTTCGACCGATATGACGGGACGACCCACCCGACGGATCACATCAACTACTTTAATGCGATGATGACCATATACGGGGGAATCGAGATTGTTTCTTGTCGAGCTTTCCCTGCGTCCCTCAAGGGCGCGACGACCTCATGGTTCTCCTGGTTGCCGCCGAACTCCATAACAAGCTTCGTTAAACTCTGTTGAGCCTTCGTCATTCGCTTATAGAGTAGTATGAAACACAAGAAGACAACGGTCAACCTCCTCAGCGTGAAGCAAAGGCCCGACGAGTCGATCCGAGCATTCGTCTCCCGCTTCAACAAGGAATCCTTAGACATCAAGGATTTGGATGAGGCCATGGCCCATACGGCTATGAGCAACGGGCTCGCCGACATGGACCTCATCAAGGACTTGGCCCAGAAGTCGACCAGAAACCTGATCGAGCTCTTGGAGAGGTGTAATGAATTTATAAATATAGCCGAGGTTCTCCAGGCCCGGAAGGGAAACGAAGGCCGAGCTGATAAGAAAAGGCCGACAATCGATGATCATAAGGAAGACAAACGGCCCAGGACGGATCACCGAGCTGAGAGATCAGATCGTGCTCGGAGCCCCGATTACACCCCGCTGAATACCTCGCGCAAGGAGATTTTGATGCAAATACAAGACGGTGGGTACATTCGTCGGCCCAACCTATGCAAGCGGGGTCATCCCGAAATCCCAACAAATATTATCAATTCCACAAGGACACCGGCCACGACACCGAGGATTGTTATCAACTGAAAAGAGAAATCAAAGAGCTGATAAAAGCGGGCCACTTGAAGCGATATGTCAAGGGAGGCCGTGAAGAGCGTGGGGGTCGGTGACCTGAAGAGTGAGATCAAAGAAGAACCGAGCCGAGGCCCGAAAATAGGTGAATCGAGCGAGATGAAGATAATGCCCGAGTTGAAAAGAAAGAGGACGGGTCTGGGCCAAGCAGTGACAAGGGAGCTCCCATATACACCATCCTCGGAGGGCCCGGACAAGAGACTACTCGAAAGGCCAAGGAAAACGCACGGTTTGTCGGAGTCGTCGAGATACCCACCAAGAAGCTCAAGCCAGTGGCCACGATTTCCTTCACCAAAGCCGACCTCGAAGGTATAAGTTTACCTCATGACGATGCTTTAGTGGTGCAGGTAGAAATTGCGAAGAGACCCGTCCATCGAGTATTGGTCGATACCGGCGCATCCGTGGACCTTATGTCGCTAGACGCGTATCGGCAATTTGGCTTCGACGACGAAGTGCTCAAGCCGGAGGGCACCTCCCTTCATGGGTTCCCAGGAGCTGCCGCGACCATTAAGGGTTCAATCGACCTGCTGGTCACGATCGGGTAAGTTCCATGCCAGGCGATGATCCAGGTCAAATTCATGGTAGTACGGTCGGTAGTGGCTTTCAACGCCATACTGGGCCGCCCTTCACTGACCGCTCTCCAAGCCATCATCTCCCCGACGCACTTGAAGATGAAGTTCCCCACCGAGAACGGTATCGGTGAAGTCCAAGGCGACCAGAAGAAGGCACGGGAGTGCTATGGTACTTTTTTCAAGCAAAACAGAGGCAATGTCCGAGGAATGGCAATGTGCATCGAACACCTCCCTGAGGATCAGCGGGATGAGCTCATCGAGAGGAGAGGACGACCCGTAGAAGACCTGATCCCGTTCCCCCTCAGCGATGAGGACCCAGCAAAGGTGGTCCAGCTCGGATCATTGCTGAATGAAGATCAGAGGAATCAGCTGGGAATTTTCTTAAGGGCGAACGCCGATGTCTTTGCCTGGTCGGCTGCCAACATGTCAGGCATACCCAGGCATATAGCTGAACACCGGCTCCACATAGATCCAAGCCAAAAACCAATCCGGCAGAAGAGAAGGAACTACGCCCTTGATCGACAAATCACGATCAAAGAAGAGGTGGAGAAGCTCCGCCGATCAAGGTTTATCCGAGAAGAAAAATTCCTGACCTGGTTGGCTAACGTCGTCATGGTCCCCAAGCTGAACGGGAAGTGGAGAATGTGTGTCAACTACATCGACCTCAACAAGGTGTGTCCAAAAGATGAGTACCCGCTACCTCGGATCGACCTCTTGATTAACGCCACGACAGGTCACGAGATGCTGAGTTTCATGGACGCATATTCTGGCTACAACCAAATCATGATGCATGAGGAGGACGAGCCATACACGACATTCCGAACTGACCAAGAAAATTTTTGATACAAGGTCATGCCGTTCGGATTGAAAAACGCCAGAGCGAAATACCAGCGGCTCGTGAACTATATATTCTACGTGGACGAGTAGATCGGAAGAAACATGGAAGTCTACGTGGACGACATGTTAGTGAAGAGTTTGAAGGTCGAACACCACTTGGCCGACTTGGGAGAAGCCTTTGGTGTATTGAGGAAAAACCAAATGAAGCTGAACCCCGCCAAGTGTGCATTCAGCGTGACCTCGGGAAAGTTCATCGGCTTCATGGTCTCTGTCAGAGGCATCGAAGCCAATCCGGTAAAAATCAGGGCCATCTAAGAGATGAGCCCTCCAAGAACGATCCGAGAAGTGCAGAGGCTAAACGGGTGAGTGGCGGCGTTGGCACGATTTATGTCGAGGTCGGACGACAAGTGTCTGCCGTTCTTTAAGGCTCTCAAGAACATCCGGAACCCGAAGGACTTTATCTGGTTGGACGAATGCCAGCAAGCTTTTGAAGAGCTGAAGAAATACTTGGAGAACCCGCCTCTTCTCAGCCGACCCGAGCCAAAAGAGGAGCTTCAAGTTTACTTAGCCGCTACCCCGGTAGCGATCAACGCGATGTTGGTTAGGGAAGAAAGTCGAACTCAAAAACCCATATACTACATCAGCCACGTTCTTGTTGACACCGAGACAAGATACTCCGGGTTTGAGAAAGTAGCATTCTCTCTTGTTACGGTCGCAAGGAAGCTAAGGCCGTACTTCCAAGCTTATCCGATCGCGGTACTGACCAACTAGCCACTCAAGAAGATATTACACAAACCCGATGTTTCGGGATGGCTGATCACCTGGGCGGTTGAGCTGAGTGAGTACGATATAAGCTATCATCCAAGGACGGCGATAAAAGGACAAGCCCTTGTCGACTTCATCGTCGAATGCATAGGGCCTGACCTCAAAGTCGGGGAAGAAAAGACAACAGAAGAGGCTGGGGCTACGACCGACCCGACCTGGACCATGAATGTCAATGGCTCGAGCAACTCCAGAGGAAGCGGGGCCGGCCTGATCCTGGTGAGCCCCGAGGGGTTTCTGATCCAATATGCCCTGAGGTTCAAGTTTCTCGCCTCGAACAATGAGGCCGAGTATGAAGCCCTCCTAGCTGGACTTCGAGTCAGCAGGGCGATGGGCGTAAAGCGGTTGAAAGTGTGAGGAGACTCCCAACTCGTGGTCAACTAGGTCAATGGAGACTATGAGGCGAAGGACGAAAGGATGATAGCTTACTTGAGCCAAGCAAGAGATTTAATTTCCGAACTCGAGCACTTTGAGATGACTCGAATACTGAGAAAAGAAAATGCCGCGGCTGACTCCTTGTCAAAGTTGGCCGAGGTCGACCTCCAACATCAGAGCCGATCAGTGTACATAGAGATCTTGGAGAAGCCATCCTTACAAGAAGAAAGCGTAAAGTACATTGAAGAGGACGGGCCGACCTGGTTGGACCCCATTGTCAACTACTTAGAGAATGACCTGCTCCCGGAGAACCGAGATGAAGCAAGAAAGGTCAAGATCCAAGCTGCCAAGTACACCATGATCGATGGAGTGCTCTACAAAAGAGCAATCTCGGCCCCTCTTCTCCGATGCCTTGGACCGAAGGGAGCCGAGTATGCCTTGGCCGAGGTGCATTAGGGAATATGCGGGAGTCACATGGGTGGCCGAGCTCTCGCATACAAGATACTTCGGCAAGGATTCTATTGGCCAAGAATGCAAGAAGAGGCCATGGGGTATATGAAGATGTGCGAGAAGTGCCAGCTGTTTGCACAAATCCCGAGCCGACCAGCAACAAAGCTGACCTCAATGCTGAGCCCAATCCCTTTCGCTATGTGGGGAATGGATATTCTCAGAGATTTTACCTCGACATCGGGAAACAGGAAGTACGTGGTAGTGGCGATCGATTACTTCACTAAATGGGTCAAGGCCGAGCCCCTTGCAACCATCACCGAGAAGAATATGGAGAAATTCTTTCGAGATAAGGTCATCTATGGGTTCGGGCTACCAAAAGTGCTCATCACAGATAATGGCACGTAATTCAATAACCCGGCCTTCAGAGAGTTCTGCGAACACTTCTACATTGACTTCTGACCCGTCTCAGTAGCTCATCCACAAGCAAATGGACAAGTAGAAGTGTCCAACCGAACATTACTCGCCGGCATTAAGAGAAGGTTAGATGAGGCCAAAGGAAGATGGGTAGAAGAGCTCCCAAGTGTCCTATGGGCATATAGGACTACAGTAAGAACACCAACCGGGGAGAGCCCTTTTCGCCTCGCTTATGGGACCGAAGCCCTAGCCCCGGTCGAAATTATGGGATCGTGGCATCGAGTGCTCAACTTCAATGAGAAGACCAATGAAGATGGACTGAGAGCCAACCTTGACTTCCTCGACGAAGTTTGAGAAAATGCCCTACTCCGGAACACGGCATACCAACAGAGGACGGCAAAGTACTATGACTCAAGAGTAAAAGAACGACACTTCCGTCAAGAGGACCTTATCCTCAGAAAACTCAGCGCATCCCAGCCAAGGCAGCAAGGAAAGTTAGCACCAAATTGGGAAGGCCCGTACATAATCTCCAAGCAAATCCGCCCTGGGACGTATCGCTTGCAGACTCCGGGGGGCAAGAAGGTACCGAGACCTTGGAACTCAAAAATTTTGAAGAAATTTTTTCAGTAACTTCCTCTGCTCGGCAAGGTTCTTGACGAGCATGTTTGTACTCGGCTTCAGCCCCGACGGTTGATTCAATTAAATAAAGTTTTTCTCTACCACTTAACGTATTTACAAGCTCCTAAATCAAAGTTGTAAAACTGATCCTCATAGACCTGGCCGACCTCGAAGACCGACCCTCATAAGTCGGCAACCAAGTCATAAGCCCGATCCTCATAGACCTGGCCGACCCCGAAGATCGACCCTCATAGGTCGGCAACCAAGTCGTAAAATCGGTCCTCATAGACCTGACCGACCTCGAAGATCGACCCTCATAGGTCGGCAACCAAGTCGTAAGACCGGTCCTCAAAGATCGGGCCGACCTCAAAGACCGACCCTCATAGGTCGGCAACCAAGTCATAAGACCGGTCCTCATAGACCTAGCCGACCTCAAAGACAGACCCTCATAGGTCGGCAACCAAGTCGTAAGACCAGTCCTCATAGACCTGGCCGACCTCAAAGACCGGCCCTTATAGGTCGGCAATCAAGTCATAAGACAGGCCCTCAAAGGCTGACCGACGTCTGCACCAACAAGAGCAAACTCTCCCCTTGGCCAAACCGAACAAAGTTTAAAACTAAGCTAAGGCATTGCGCTCGGCCAAGAAGGCAGCTTGGCCATGCGTCATCCTATATGATAGCCGGTCTGATCGGATCGATGGGAACGGCGGATCAACTAACCAAGGCGAAAATCACCCTGGCCTCGGGCATGGCATGGCCGAACCGACGACCATGTGGAGCATGGGTAAAAAATAGACAAGTACCTAAGCTCGGCTGGCGGAACGAGTCGTCAGTTCGGCCACAACCTCAAATCGAACAACATACACAAGGGAAAGAAGGCCAAGAATGCCGAGCTAGAACTCTTGGACAAATTCTGCCAAAAATAGGTTTTTTATTCAGTACAGGCCGATTGCTCGGCATGGTTACAATGAGGGCAGTTCGGCCAAAAAAAAAAAAACAAACGAAACAAATTTTTACATCTCAAACTCCTTGGCGGTGTGACAACATCCACGGCGGTAGGCTCGACAGGGGGGTCTTGGGGTTCAGCGTCAAGGGCGAAGAGGTTGGCCTGCGTAGGTTCCTCAATGGGCAGAGCCTGGGTGACCTCGGCTCCCTCCTCATCTCCCAACTCCCCGGCAAAGGTAGTCGCATCGTCATCAAAACGTGAGAGATTGAGATCGGGATAGACCGCCTTGATCTCGGCCAAGAGATCAGCCCGACCTGCCTCAAAACCTTCGGCGTAGTGAGGTTTCCTGATCTCATGGCACACATCAGCGTACTCCTTCAATTGGAGATAGTCGCTGATCGCCTCGTCCCGAGCCATTGCCAGGTCCTCCTTGGCCTTCTCCCTCGCCTCAGGGAGCTGAACCTGCAGAGCTCGGACCTTCTCTTTTTGCCTGATCACCTCAGCCTTAGAGCTCTCCACTTCGGCCTTGGCGGCATTAAACTTCTCTTGGGTCTCCCGATGCCTCTGAATGGCATCCTGGGCATCCTGGTAGGCTTTCTTACACTGAACGCCCAAGGAGTGGTTCTCGGTCAAGAGCCGCTCAAAACGAAGCATGGTCTCCACGGCCTTGGCGAAGCCCTGCCAAAAAAGCATGAGAACAAAAGTCAGGACAGATCACACAGGTCGGACCTAATCACAAGAGTCGACCGAGAAACTTACCATGTTGAAATCCTAAAACAGGGTGGAGAGGAGCTCAGGGTCAGACAGTGCCTCGAGCTTCTCCCTGTCAGTCGGAAGCCGACCTGTGTCCAACCATTCCTTGGCATGTACGGCCGACGTCAATGCCGAGTCCCCTGGGAAGAGGCGCCAGGTCCGCCTCACAGGAACGTTGCTGGCCGAGGCCCTACCCAAGACATATCGGGAGATGTTGGGGGGTGAAGCCACGGGCGGAAGGCCACTACTCGTCAAATTGACCAAGAGCTTCTGACGCTTGGTATCTTTCGGCGGGCTCCTCTTGCCTTTTCGGCCCTTCCCTTTCCTCGGAGACCCTGCTGGGCCCGTACTCTTCTCGGCCTCAAGGCCGAGCACAGCGTCTGGTGGGCTCGACATCACGGCCTTGCCCTTGGGGGCCTTGGAGGACTCACCCCGAGACTTCTTCTCAGCATTTTTCTTCTTCCGGTCCGCAAGGGTCTCGGCCCTTAGCCGAGCGGTATCCATAGGTGGAATATGGCCGACCACTGCAAGAGAAACCAAACATCAAAAATAAATTGAAAAAGAAAAGAAGACTAAGTAAAGGGGTCAGCTCAGGCAACAGAAACGGGCTCGGCTCGGGCTCCTACCAGGGGTCATATGCCACCTTTGAAGAAACCCCTCGTCCTGAAGCTGGAGGACATCGAGGGGCGGACGCTGGGGGATCAAGTCAAGCGAGGTCAGCTCATTCTCGGTCAGGGGCAATACCCTGTTGACATAGTTCAGATGGATCTCCTTCCACTCAGCTCGGAGAGGGCTGTTTGGAATCGAAGCAAAGAAAAAACGAGGCTTCCAATGCTTATTGAAGCTTAGCGTGCCGACCAAAAACTTTTGGCCACCCAGGGACGCACTCTTCCCAGATCGGCGGCTGAAATAGTACCATCCCATTTCGGGAGACTTCTTTAAGAAGAAGAGCCGAGAGAAAAGCGCCACGCTTGCACCTCAGCCCATCTCGCAAAATAAGGTGTAGAAGTCGTACACGGCCAGCCAAGAGTTTGGCACCAGCTGACCCGGGGACAGGTGGAAATGGTCCAAGATCTGGTCCACTAGGCTGAGGACGGGGAGCCTGAACGCATACTTGAAGGGCAGCTCGTACAAAGCCACCTCGTCGGGCCTGATGTAGCAGGCCATCTCTCCTGGGTTAGAAGCTCGGAGTTGAATGTCCTCGGGGATGGCATAGGTCATCCTCAGGTAGTCGAGGTCGGCATCCGTGATCGTGCTTGAAATGGAGCTGACACTCCCTTCTTCGAGCTCAGGGGCGTCAGCGGACGAGCTGACCGAACCAACCCCCACTTCGAAAGAATCTCCCTCACTTGACTCCTCATCGGATGAGGATGACCCAGAGTTCTCGGCTCGGTCCGCGGTAATTGGTCGGGCAGCGTGGTCGAACTTTAGGAGCAACGGAGGCTCGGCAACCTCGTCTTGACGAGGCTCCACTACATTGGGCTCATACGAAGTCGAGCCCAACAAGTCTATGGTGGGAGAACGAGCGGGGAGCTCTCGACTCGGACTCGCGCCCTCTGCCGCCCTAGCGAACAGCTCGCCCATGGGACTACAACCAACTGACATACTGAGCGGAGAAGACTTACTGGTTGAAGAAGAGCTGAGGATGAGCTGACCGTGAACGAAGCAAAGGCCGAGCTGATCACGAATCAGAAAGCACAGAGCGTTGCAGAGCTGAAGAATCCGAGCTTGCCGAGAAGTCAATAACTTGGAGCAGTGAAGAATGAATAGTTAGGAGTTGCCTATTTATAACTCTTGGGTTGAACCGATCCAACGGCCGAGCAGAGCTCAGCATAATTCAACGGCCCAGATCAAAGGACGTTTTAAATTCTCGAGCCTGCCATAATGACTCTGCTAACGTGGCACTGACGCCCAACCGTCAGATCGTGCAACGTCAAATCCACGGCAAAAAATAAGCTCGGCTTGACCGTAAAAATCTTTCAGACAAGTAGACCTGAAAACTTCACTCATCAGAGCCGAGCCGACCCCTGATGAGTAGGGGGGCCTGTGATGAGGCATAAAACACCCCACCAATCAGAGGCTGCCACATGGCTGACTTGACCTCAGTCCGAGAACCGAATTGAGCCGAGCAGGAAACCAGGCCGACCCCATCTCCGATAAGTCACCTGACAGAGCCGGACTCGCGCAAGCTAGCCGACGGCTGAGGCCGAGCTCTGAGCCGAGCTCACACAGGTCAGCCATAAACCCCTAGCCGAGCTGACTGCCAAGACCAACCTCTCGGGCAGACCTCCCAGGCCGAGTTGACTGTCAAGGCTAACCGACCAGGCCGACCTCCTAAGCCGACCTCCCAGGCCGAGCCCTCCTCCACAGAAGCCACCATAGCGCCCCACCGGCGATCGCGGGGCCACGTCAGCGCATCTCAAGAATCACGGAATAAGAATCGAGTAATGATCCCAAGCGCAATACGAAGTCATACTCTACATGGACTCTTACCTTAATAAGAGCCCGGCCACGAAAATAGCTCTCCACTCCGCTCTACACGAGAGAGCCTTCCAAAAGAAGGACTCCTACCATACTAGTACTCTCCCAACCGCCTCATCTCATCCTCACTCTATAAATACCCAGGTATGGAGCATCATTCAGGATCTCACTTTTTACTAGCCGTTACGCTGTTGCATTGGAGACCTGACTTGAGCGTCGGAGAGTCCTTGGCCGGAGCCACACCGGCTCTCTTGTGCTCATCGCTTGGTTTTTGCAGGCTCATCTGTGGGCGAACCGAGTGTCGAAGGTTTTCACACGCAACAATTGCCGATTTGGATCGGAATTGGCACTAACAAATTCGATAACCGATTTCAATTTTCATAACCCTGAGAAAGAGTGATTAATCATAAGGTTGAAGGATATGAATGAATGATAATTCATCAAATTAACAATCCTAAAATAGAAGCCTATTTTGTATTTTTGGTACTACATACTTTTAGCAGAAGACTTAATCATATTGATGGTATCTTGTATTAACAAGGGGACAATGATTGTGGGTCACCCATTACAGACTCATTAGCCCAGAGCTCTGGAATCTGGACATTAAGATTGTGTTTGGTATGCATTCTTGGAATATATTCTGGGTCTAGAACGCATTCTGAAGCAATAAAAATAGAGAAGAATCAGGTTTCAAAACACGTTCTTGACCCAAAATCTATTCCGAGCATGCATACCAAACACATCCTAAATAACACTTTAAAATTCTAGGATTGCATAAGAGTGCATACATAAATTGACATTTTAAAAATAATTTATAACATTTTAAAAACTTTGTAAACAATTTACAAAATTGTGTTCAGTATCAAAATTTTCGTCTAATCACAGTCAAATAACTCTCTCAACATGTTCCCTCTTTTGGAAAGTGGATACCATGTCGAGCATCTCACAATGAGAAATTGTATGTCAAACACAATGCACGATTTGCAACTGCAATCTCAGGTAACAAAACAACTATCAGAGATTATTTTTGCACAAACAAAATGTGGCATTCCATACGAGAATTTCAAATGATCACATTCAACACCCGTATCATATGAACACTCACATTTATATTCTGCAATCACATTAATTGTCAAAATATATAGTGTGACAATCGTAAAAATAGATGCCCAATTTTGTTCCCAATTATGAACACTTTAAGGTCATACCTAGGGCAACCATCGCACATAAAATATCAACTCAAATTAATATAATAAATATTTACTAAAATATATGTCATGGATTTACACATATATAAACTTATATATCCAACATCCTAGATGAGCTCAAGCTGTAAATCTCTGTTCTGGTGAGAATTGATGGCTTAGGCGTCAATGTCGACGACCACCTCGACACATTGAACTTCCTCACCATCATGTGGAGCTTTCCATCATCGCTGATCTCTGCATCCAGTTGCAAAAAAATTGCAACCGTCTAGGGAGATGATGTCGGAGTCCACCTTGAAGGATACGATAGATGTGATTGTCTTAAGGAATTGCTCTCATGTCGTTTACTAATTGGTTCCAAATTTTAGATCTAGAACCAGACCAATAACTTATTAATGGATGGATCAGTTCTGATTCTTGTTGGTTTGATTCTATTTTGGCTCCCGATACTGATCTTAAATTGATACCTTTATTCATCAGTATGTCATTATCAAAAGTTGTCATTATCTTGCATATTAAAAAAGTACGTTACACTAAAAGGGGAAAAAAAATAAACTATAACCTTAATCAATAATAAAATAAAAAAATAAAAAAAAAACATGACTAATACTCCCAACCCATCCCAAATACAAGTGGGATAATGTACATTCTTGTTGCATTCCTCATCTAACAGTTGTAACTACCACTCTATTCCTCACCTATAGACATAATATACATTTTGTTTATATCATGCACAGTCCATGTTCGTTCCCCAAGCACACATATTTGATTTCTAGGTATATTAATTCATCAATCCCGTACCTTGGACCCTTCTCGTCCAAGATCAGAGTACTACTTATTAAAAATCCTCTAAAAGGAGCCACCACCTCTGTATATCCATTATATAAATAGAAGGAAAAGTTACTCTCAATTTTATCCTCCTTCAATTATAACCACCACCAGCCAATGAGAGCTTCCTACACCCTTATCAACACATTCTCAAGAAAGAATAATAGGAGAGGATGGTCCCAACCCCAAACTCACCCTCGGTTGGTAGCTTAGTTGGTGGCCAACAAAAGCAAGATGACCTCCTATGGATATTAAAATTTAGTTATCATAAAGTTCTATGGGTATGGAAAATTGAACAATTATGACAGATTGGAGGAAACCAACAAACATATAAGCATTATCATGCTTTTAAGTTTAATGACATTCATTTTTTATTTTTAGTGTACTAGGTTACATATTTCTTTGCTGAGTTCATAAGGTGTTTGGGTGTCCAACATGGTGAAGAAGATCCTTTTCAACCCTAGTGAAAGAGAAAAGACAATTCATCCAATAATAATCGAGGTTAAAATGAGAGAATTCATCGTGTTACTTCGCTATCCACCATTGAAGTTGTAGATCAGAAGTAATGAACGGGAACTCGAAAAAGTTAGGGCCAAGTGCATTAGGTTTCTACTTGAAGAAAGTAATGCCTATGCAGCCAAAACTTTCAAGAATTACTACATTTGGATAAAAAAAAAAATTAAAGATTTAATGGCATTCTTCTCAACAGTGTATCCGTAACTGAGAGTGGTATGTGCAAATTTGGTTATCTCGGAGAACTGATCATGCTGACCAATCGCAAATATTGAAGGTGCTAACATTATCGAAGTCACTAGCAAATTGCTTTAAAATTTTATATGCTGATTAGTGAAAAATTTCCCGAGGCTGATTTCTAACATCTCTATTACAAAACGAGGAGAGGTAAAAAAGTTTTTCAATTATCCCTTTTTTTTTGGGTTTTTATCAAATGCCCCCCTGAAAAAATCCATTTGTCCAAATACCTCCTTACAACTTTTCTAATTATAAATTCCCCCTTATTTTCAACAAATTGTAGCATTTTGGTCTTGTCCGTAATTTGGGATGTTAAACGTTAGTTTTAGGATATGTAATGACTAAAATGCCCTTGTGACAAAAATCAACAAAAATTAAAATATAAAGTGACCAAATTGCCCTCATCTTCCCCAAATGGTTTAGGATTTGAAACTGAAAATCAAACCCTAAAACATTTGGGGAAGATTAACCCTAAAATCAAATCTCCAAAATTGAAATTTCTTTTTCTTGCTTCCGAAGTAAATCCTGCCTATTCCCTTTGAAAAACTCAAAACAGGGCATGACAAAAATGTGCTGTAGCTTTTTGTGTTTTCTTGTTCTTTATCATCTCAAGCCAGTAAGGTTAAAATCTTAGCTCTGGGTTTTCATTTGCGCAATTCCAGTTCGACTCCCTATCCTTTTCATTCCTTGTTAATTTGAAGTAAGTGAGATAAGGAGTGGAGGATAAAGAAAGTGAGAAGCATCGTAAAAACACATTCAAGAGTCAAGATTGCGAATTTTTCCCATTCATGGATACAATTACTAAATTCAATGAAGATTTAGTAAGAGTAAATCTCACATTGCAGATGTAAGAGTGTCTCCACACTCTGGTTCTGCAAGTAGGGCTGGATTGGGCTTCAGTTTCAGGCACAGTGGTCTTCTGCTGTTACGACAAAAAAACAAAGGGTATTAATTAAAAAAGAAAAAGAAGATCAGACTTATGGAATTCTCGTTTACCTTTCTCTAAACAAAGAGTTATGAAACTTACATTTTTTTAATCTTACTTGGTCCCCCACTTGTTCCATGTCTTAACAAAACATGAAAAAACAAAAAAACAAAAAAGGGTGAATCGGAGAAGGACAGGAAATCTTTTCTGCGTATTTTCTAAAGTTCCTTTTCAAGGATCAAATGGTTGATCAGGTTCCCAACAAGAAATTCGAAAGAACAGTTGAAGCAAGAAGCGATTCAGCCTCATTTATTATTGTTTTGATCATGTTCCCTATTGTTTTGGAGGTTTGATTTTGGGATTCATCTTCCCCAAATGGTTTAGGGTTTGATTTTCAGTTTCAAACCTTAAACCATTTGGGGAAGATGAGGGCAATTTGGTCATTTTATATTTTAATTTTTGTTGATTTTGTCACAAAGGCATTTTAGTCATTACATATCCTAAAATTAACGTCTAACATCCCACATTAACGGACAAAACCAAAATGCAACAAATTAATTGAAAATAAAAAGAGAATTTACAATTAGAAAAGTTGCAAGGGCCTTTGAACAAATGAACATTTTCAGGGGAGCATTTGATAAAAACCCTTTTTTTTTAACATCCAGTAGTGGGAGATATAATTTTTTGAAAAAATTGCACGACCGAATGTTTCACATGAGGTATTTTAATAAAGTTACTACGCTGGGAATGTGCAAAGGAATTGCAATCTTCGAAGATTAAACCACTGCTTCCTGGTCTTTTGTAGATATTGTTTCTTGGGGACTTCTTGCCCCCTCTTCTTTCTTTCTTAATTAAGTTTTTCTCTAGTTTTTCAATACAACTTGTGCAGCCAACCTAGCACATATGGTCAAGATCTTCCTGGCAGCCAACCTATGTAACATTGTCAAGATTTACCATGGGTTCTTTCGTTTCGTCCCATTTACTTGATAAGCAACGACCACACCATTGTGAACTTGAGGATATAGCCTGATCTAGGTGTCAACACGTTGGGCTGAGCCGGGCTTGCCCTAAATGCCAACCCGACCCGGCCAGGCCCTAGCTGGGCCCAGCCCTGATTGATCCTGATTTGGCAGGGTGGGCCGAGTTGATCCTAATTGACCTTTCTAATTATATGTAATATAATAATAATAATAATAATAATAATAACAAAGTAGATGGGCTTGGACAGGCTGTTTCTTTGGCCTATCATGTTTTCAGGAGAAATAGTTGTGATTATAACGGATGGACCTAAGGATTTAAGTATGTCCACGTCAAATAAGAGTCATTTTGTTGCTTTATTGGATGTCCAGAATAGTTTCTTCTTGTTGGGAGTCTATTAAGAGCATCAGAGATGGGAAGGATCCGGCTGGGCAGGGTCGAATTAAGCCCAAGGCATCAACCCAGGCGCGGCCTGGCAATACCAGGGCCAGGAAAATGATTAAGCCCAAGCCCTATCTGAGCTCAGTGGGCTCGGGCTGGGCTTTTTTGACACCCTTATCCATATCCCTCCATTGTAAGTTGTAACGGTGTAATCCCGACTTAGAAAGAAAGAAAATATTTTTTTTTGGTGTGAAAGGGAAATATTGTTAGAACCATCGTGAACCCTAAAAATTGGAATATGGAAGAAGAAAGGATTTCCCAAAATCTAGGATATTTTCAAAAAAAAAAATTTAATTAAAACACTTGTAGATCTTGCTAAAACAGGTAATTTCTATTCATTTTCGGCTATTCTATTGATTAAATTTAAATTCCCCCTACTATTAGCGTTTCTGTTCCTGGGTCAAAGGATTTTTAATTAATTTCTAAAGCTACTATTTCTATCTTAATATTCGTATCAGAGGACCATAATATGTAATCATTAATATATCGTTATATAAAATGGGACGGATCGGGCTCAGCATGATACTTCAGCCTAAAAATCCCAATCCATGCCCGTTTTGCAAGCTGAAAAGCCCAACCTAGGCCCCATCCGGGAAAGGTGGACTTTGTAGTTTGAGGACCCGTTGTCACACCCTCATAGGGCTTGGACTTGTATAATAATAATAAAAAGCAAGTGCCAGAGAAACAAGGCAAGCATGATACTATAGGATTCGGCTCGTCTGCGGTCTAGGGTTGAGTGGTTATTGTGCTGCGCTCAGCTCACAGGCCGTCACATGGATTTCATGTCTATCCAATGGTTGATAGACAAGTTCAATTCAAAATTCAATATTGTCGCTCAAAATTTCAAAAAGTTCCAGACCAGAGAGCTTGTCTACCAACCATTGAATCGACAGGAAATCCAAGTGGCGGCCTTTGAGTTGTGCACAACACGATGGCCACTCAACCCCAAACCATAGACGATCTCAATCTAATATTATATGCCAAGTGCGAGTAATGAGAAACAAGGCAAGCATGAAATGTCAAGTGATTGGACTCTTGTCTCATCATTAAACTCCCACTTCTTAAGGAAAGAGATCGTTGCTCGGGCGTGTAGAGTTTGCACGTGCATGCTGGCCAATGGATACACACACAAACATCGTCCTAGGCGGGATTCATGGGGTAGTGCAGTACTTTCATGTGCTTCTGTGTCTAGGTACAAGAGCCATGCAGACCACACGGCCAGGTACCATTCTTTTCCCCCATCTCTTATTACACAGATTGCAAGTAGCGCCCTCATGCTAATCGAAACAGGTACACGCCCTTAGATGTGGAGATTCTCTCTTCAGCTTCAGTGTAGAGTAACTCCATCCATATGAAAATCTTGAAGATGGATACTGTAAGATAGGGTCCACATAAAAAAATCCAGATAAGAGGATAGGATAAGGAGCTAAGCTACACCGTTTTGAAGAAGCAAGTCTTCTGCACAAGCCCAATCTCCAGAGCCAGATGGGGCTTTTTATTTTAATTTTGGACCCCAAGATCGTGAAAGAGTCCAAGAAACAGAAAATTAATGACACGCTGATCGGACAAGCATTCAATTTCTGTGAAATTAGTAGATGGATCATAATATTTTGGGGGTTATTGTTTGATGGCATAACAGAAATTAATCTCTCCAAAATCTTCCCTTAAATTTATAATACAATCGTCCCCGAAGAATGCTGGGCCTACTCAGTTCCATATTGTTTCCCTGCTAGTTCTCCACACCACCAACTCCCTTCATCTAGAACTAAATCTTCCTCAAAACACTCTTAACTCAACAAGTCTGGTAAAAAACACTCCTCCATTACCAACGTCTAATCTCTTCCCCACCCATCACTACCCTCCAATATCCATGAGAGTCCAATGGGCTAGATAGCAAGACCCATCAGAAGCAAGCTTGTAGAACATGCAAATTCCAATCTAACGGGTCTTCTATTCTTAGAAGAAAAAAAATTGATATCTTAGAGGTGGATATGGAAAATTTAACACTTCTGAAAGATTGGAGGAAACCAAAAAACTTGTAAGCATTATCATATATTTATTAACGTTTTAATTACATTTTTGTAATTATGACGCATTTTATCTTTTGATAATTTCCTTTGCATGCGTGTTTTATTTATTTTCAGTATACTTGATCCATAAGCTGTTTGGGGTCTGCAACCCATTCATTGCAACATTGTGAAGAAGATCCCTAACCTCAACCCTAAGGAAAGGAGACTTAAGAAGATCTGCAAAATCAACTGTAACTAAAGGGGAAATAAAGTTCGTAGTCATAATTGAGAGAGTATGGTATGAAAGCGGTAACATACAACACAATTGATTGATTTCTACCGTCTTTGCTACAAACCCAAAATAGTTAAAAACTTTTTCAATCATTTTTTTTGACATCCGCTGGAAGATACTGTTAATTTGATGGGAGAGTAAATGGAGAAGTAGAGAGACCGGGCTGTTCTCGGTTGAGACGGTGGGGCCATCACTTATGAGCCGAGCCTTTAAATCGAAGGAGAACGAAGTCGAAATTGATACGGTACATTGTGGAGAGATACACCAGTTTTGGCAGATTTTTCGTACTTTGTTCTTCATGTTGTTTAAATGCATGAATGGAAATTAGACATACACAGGAATAGTAAATGAATTCATACATTCTTTGTTATACAAGAAATATAATCAATTCCGCCACTTCCTTGGATACAATTGTGGATCCAAAGGAAACGATGAGAAATCTTTCAATGGCACATTCAAGTGCAAATATTTAAAACTACACGACAAGCCATTGCTTTTGTCTGAGGTTAACTTGAAAAAATGATGGAGATCTTAATTCATATGAGGATTTGTGTTTTGATGCTAGGTTGAGACCGAATTAATACATGAGTCGGAGAAGGAACCTCAACTAAAAGCAGATTGAAGACATTTCTGATTTCAGCTATTAGAGGACGCAAAATTATTGTGAACTGTATAAATTTATATTCTTTACCCCAAAAAAAATTAAATTTATATTCCCCTTTTTTCATTAAAGAAAGAAAAAAAAAGCAAGCTTGATCCATTATCGATACTGTTCCCATGTCAAAGGATTTTTAATTAATTTCTATGGCCAGTATTTCTATGATGTTCATGATTGCTGGTTAATTAACACCATTTTTTCGTTTTCCCTCCCTCTCTTTCCCTGTAGGCTGCACTTTGCACCACCTAACTTGTTGAAGGATTGTAGAAAGTGCACTGTTTCACTTCAAGAATCGGAATCGGATTGATTGGATAGGCCAGGCTGGAAACTCGGAATTGGCCATGATTTTCGATCTGGATCAGAATTAATATTAACAAATTCGATCCTCGATTTTTCATAACCTTGAGAAAGAGTGATTAATCACACGGTTGAAGGACATGAATGATTCATCAAATTAATAGTATGTTATAAAGTAGGGGTGAAACAAGAACGGATTGGGTCGGGATTTTTAGAACTCCAGCCCAACCTGAGTCCTCTTAATTCAACGCAAGCCCAATTCGGCCCTGAGGTTGAGTTTAGATATCTCAGCCCAGGCCCAACCTTGTTGGGTTGAGCCCGACCCTAATTAACCTTGACCAAGTTGGACTATGCTGGGTTTGCCCTATTTTTTCCAGGGGCCGGGCTGGCACTAATTTTTTTTTATTTGTGCCCTTATATGTATTAAAAGAAATAAATAAAAAATGAGATATCATCAACATTAATCATTCTTAAAAATAATCCTAAAGGCTTAAAGCCTTAAACATAATATGTAATAATTAATATATATTGTTATATAAGATGAGATGGATTGGGTTCAGCCTGATACTTCAACCTAAAAATCGCAACCCATGCTTGCCCTGCAGGTTGAAAAGCCCAACCCAGACCCTATCCGGGCTCAAGGTGAGCTCAGGATCACAAAGCCAAACTTTCACAGTTACGCTCCTACAAAAAGTGAAACAAGGGTGCACTAAAATGTAGATCACACCCCAAAGGGAAACAAAACTCTCTTCTATCGTCCCAAGAGAGGAAAGGTGGATTTTTTAGTTTGAAGATAGGTTGTCAAAATGGAACTGGAACTGATTGACCGATTAGCACCACAAAAAAATGATCCGGTTTTGATTTTATTGGTTCTCTCTTCGGTTCAATTTTTGTTTTGCACCGTAAAATCGACGGTTCTAAATCGAATAGAAATTGATACCTCTCACTTAAATATTAGCCTACACATCAATTGGGTTAATAATAAAATAATTATTAATTTAATAAGCAATAATTATTGCTTCATAAATAAGTAAAATATTTTAGTATTAACTATATAATATACAAGTTCAACTAAGGACTGAAAATGATGGGTCAAATTAAAATGGATTAACAAAACCTTACTTGCTAAGGGAAGAAATAGCTTGTTCATCATGTGAGAACAAAGAAGAAAAAAATGGAAAAATAAATGAAAAGATGAAATGATATATATATATTTTTTATCACATAAGACATGGAAAACAGGATGAATAATTATATTCATAAATATATTAAAATCCAAACATTCTCCCTGACCAAATTATTTGTGGGTTATTGAAAAAATCTCTACAAAAGTATTCATTTGGGGTTTTGGGTGGAGTTATTCCCAAACAGAATTTTTTACAGAACAATACGTGAGTTTGCTAATCATATGACCATGGGATTGTGTTGGAATTCCAACCGGGTTGAGGTGGTGGATGTAGTTACGCAAAAGCTACCAGTAACTTGATAGGCTTACACATTAAAATTGCTTGTTTACCTTGTGTTCGCTCTTGCACTGGAGATCAGAATTTGGTATCTAAGTCGAACCTCTCACGTTCCAACAATCGGAACCAAAACAAGTAGGTCCAAGGGGAGAGCCCAGATCAGGTCCACGTACATGGACCTTCCTTGGAGTTTGGATTTTAGTTTCAAATTGCTTCGATCACTCCCACATGATGAGAAGTACGTATATATAAATGAAGTGTTTACATGGAAGTGGGTCTCTTAGTAAGAGAGTGTACATGAAACGCCAACTCTACATGTGTCCTGATCCCGATGAACCTTATCACGCCCCCCCTCAAGCGAAGCGGGGATAGAAGAACCATGAGCTTGGACCGAAGTGTAAAGAACCATTGTGGAGGTAGCGGTTTGGTAAGTATATCAGCAACATGATCGATGGTCGAGACGAACCAAACCTCGAGTTGTTGTTGTTGGCGACCTTTTCACCAACAAAATAGAAATCAAGTTGAATATGCTTAGTGCGAACATGGAACTTTGGATTGGCAGTGAGATAAGTCGCGCCAAGTTTATCATACCACAAGACCAGAGGAGCCGAAATGGGAAGAGCGAGTGCACAAAGCAACTGACGTAATCATGTAAGTTCAGTTGTGGCATAGGAGAGACCAAGATACTCGGACTTAGTGCTAGAGCGGACAATGGTGTGTTGTTTCTTGGAGCACCGTACCATGAGATCAGATTAGGGCCAAGAAAGATACAATAACCACTGGTGGAGCGACGATCATCGAGGCAACCAGCCCAATCGGCATCAGAGTGAGTAGTGAAAGATAGATCAGTAGAGCGACTGAACTAGATCCCAAAGTGGATGGTGTGTTTGAGATAGCGAAAAATACGCTTAATGACACTCCAATGCTCATTGGTAGGAGAATGCATGAATTGAGAGACGATGTCAGGGCGAGTGATGGTAGCATATTGGACAGTGCCAACAACACTACAGTAGAGAGTGACATCGGAAAGGGGGGAACCAGTGAACTTGAAGAGTTTGATACTGGTAGCAACGGGAGTGGAAAGCCCTTTGGCACCCTCCATCTTGGTGCATTGGAGAAGGTCTTGAATGTACTTGTGTTGGGAGAGAAAGAGGCCCGTGGGAGTGGGTGTGGCTTTTAGACCAAGAAAGTAGTGAAGGATGCCTAGATCACGAAGTTTGAAGCTGGCATGAAGGGAGGTGATGATGTGAGTGACGACGGTGGGGTGGTTGCCAGTGATGAGATTGTCATCAACATAAACAAGGAGGGGGGTGACCTGGCTGCCATGGGTGCGAACAAAAAGGGAAGAATCAGAAGTGGTGTTATGAAAGCCCATGGTGAGAAGTTGAGTGGTAGGGCGATGGAACCAGGCTTGTGGAGCTTGCTTAAGGCCATAGTGGGCACGACGGAGGCGACACACCTGATTGGGACAGGAGGGATCAATAGAGTCGGGTGGTTGGGTTAGATAGACTTCTTCATCAAGAATGCCATGGAGGAAGGCATTATGAACGTCGAGTTGACGGATGGCCCATCCTTTGGGGATGGCAAGGGTTAAAAAAACTTGAATGGTGGTGGGTTTGACCACTAGACTGAAAGTCTCACTATAATCTATGCCTTCAGCCTGATGGAAGCCCTTGACCATTAAGCGGGCTTTATAGCGGTCAATAGAACCGTCAGAACGACGCTTAATAAATGATACATTAGTTGGGGATGGGGGCAGCATAAAAAAGGAAAATGGGTCTCATAAAAGAGAACATGACGTGAGACATAGACCTGCCGGTGGAGTGGTCTAGACACTTGTAACCTTTGTGAAGAGAGTTGTAGCCAATGAAAACACAACACTTAGAGCATTGTTGTAGCTTGTTGGAGTTGAACGGGCGAAGAAGAGGCTAGCAAGCACAATCGAAGACGCGTCATAGGAAATAGTCTGGCTTGGTATTGAAAAGAAGTTCACAAGGCAAAGACCTAGCAGTGGGCATCCTGTTAATCAGAAAAACAGCAGCAAGAAAGGCGTCATCCCAATAAAATAAAGAAGCCGAAGCTCCATATAACATGGTGAGGCCAGTTTCCACAATGTGTCAATATTTGCGCTCAGCCCAGTTATTTTGTTAGATGTCTGGGGGCAAGATACACGGAGACAAATACCGGATGAGGCCAAAAAGGAAGAGACAGTCCAATATTCTCCGCCCCAGTCGGTTTGCATTGCTTTAATGGGCCGTTCAAAATACCATTCAACTTGTCGTTTAAAACTGGTAAGAATGGAAAGAACTTCCAACATCCATGAGAGTCCAATGGGCTAATCAAAACAGCTAAACGTTCTTAGATGTGGAGATTCTCTCTTCACCTTTAGTGAAGAGTAACTCCATCCATATAAAAAACTTGAAGATAAGTACGGTAAGGTAGAGTCCACATCAAAATCCAGATAAGAGGGTAGGGAATGGAGCTAAACTACACTACCACAATTTCAGTTACAGTCTTACAGACGGTTCGGCAAGTCCCATTTTGCAAAATGCAAAACAGAAGGAAGTCTTCAAGCCCAATCTCCAGAGCCAGATGGGCTTCTTTTTTTTTAAATTTTGGGCCCCCCAGATCGTGAAACAGTCCAAGAAACAAGAAATTAATGACACGTGGATCGGACTAGCATTCAATTTCTGTGAAATTAGTAGATGGATCATAATATTTTTGCCGTTATTGTTTGATCGCATAACAGAAATTAATCTCACCAAAATCTTCCCTTAAATTTAGAATAGAATCTCCCCCGAAGAATGCAGGGCCTGTTTCATATTGTTTCCCTGCTAAGAATGCAGGGTCTAATGTCTTCCCTTCCCATCACTACCTTCCAATATCCATGAGAGTACAATGGGCTAGCTAGCAGGACCTATCAGAAGCAAGCTTGTGTACTTATGGAAGATTGAAAATTTTTGAAAGATTGGAGGAAACCAATAAACTTGTAAGTATTATCATACAGTTTGGTAATTACAACTTATTTTATCTTTTGATAATTTTCTTTGAATATGTGTTTTATTATTTTTAGTAAACTCGACCTATAAGGTGTTTGAAGTCTGCAATATAGTCAATGCAACAATGTGAAGAAGATATCAACCCTAACCAAAGGGGAATGAAGAAGATCCGAAATCTCAACCCTAACCAAAGAGTAAAGAAAAATAATTCAATATAATCAAGATTGAAATAAAAGCATTTGACAGCGGAGTCCCAGATTAGAATTTATAAAAGGGGATCTTTGAGTGGTTACTAATTAAAGAAGAATTAAAGATTAATGATATTCTTCTCAAAAGTGTGGTTGTAACAAAAAATGATATGTAGTAATTTGTGATGTCGTAACTGAGAGTGATATGCAAATTTGTTTGACTTAAGGATGCGGTAGCCAATTTTCAATGAAGGCACTAATGCACAATTGGGTAATTACTATTGTTACAAACCCAAAACAGTAAAAAAGTTTGTGGGATATATGATTTGTACAATACTGCTAATTTGATGGGGGAAATGGAGACAGAGACAATAGAGAGACTAAGAGATGTTCTTGGTTGAGACTCTGTAGCCATCACTTATGAGCCAAGCCGTTAAATCCACTGCTTAGAGTGAGGTGGAGTTTGAACTCACCCACGACTTCGAGCTTGTTCAGCGCAGTGGTACCAGCATAATCGACCCCAATAAGGGATGCGATAATATCAATAGCCACATACATGTACGATGGAGCTGAGTCTTGATTATCCTGCATGACTTGAGATGCTTTTGCTTTGTCTGCTATGAAACATCAGTTTTGGCATATTTTCGTACTAAAATATCCAATAAGTTTCATTTTTTTCTTCTTCCAGTTGTCTTATATAAATGCATAAATGTAAATTAGATATACAAAGGAATAGAATATGAATTCATACATTCTTTTTAAACAAAAAATATAATCAATTCCGTCACTTCCTTAGGATACAAATGTGGATCCAAAGGAAACGATGAGAAATCTTTCAATAGAGAAAAGGAATCATGACCTTCAAGTGCAAATATTTAAAACTAGATGGGTTTTGATGCTAGGTTGAGACTGAATTAATACATAAGTCGGACAAGGAACCTCAACTAAAAGCAAATTGAAGACATTTCTAATTTCAGCCATTAGAGGATGCAAAATTATTGTGGACTGAATAAATTTATAGGGAAGCAGTTTTCTGTACGGGAGAGTGGCCTACGCCAACACTCCCATGTGTCTATCTCTCTCCTCCTTAAAACAAGAGGGCAGAGGTGTCTTTTCACATGAAGAGGGGAGAGATAGACTGGTGGGAGTGCTGGCATAGGCCACACTCCCGGACAAAGAACTTTTTCCCTTCTATTACCACTTTTCCATTAAAGAAAGGAAAAACAAGCTTGATCCATTAGCGATTTTGTCCTCGAAAGAATTTTTAATTAATTTCTAAGGCCAGTATTTCAATCTTCATATTCATGTCAAAGGGCCATAAAGAGTTTAATCTGATGTTCATTGTTGATGGTTAATTAGCACCCCTTTTTCTTTTTCCTTCCCTCTGTTTCCCTGTAGGTTGCACTTTGTCCCACCTAACTCGTTAAGGATTGTAGAAAGAGAACTATTTCAAGAATTGGAATCGGATTGATCGAATAGGCCACGTTGAAGACTTGGAATTGGTTATGATTGCTTATTTGGATCAGAATTGACACTAACAAATGCGATACTCAATTTTGATTTTCCTAACCTTGAGAAAGAATGATTAATCACATGGTTGAAGGACATGGATGATTCATCAAATTGCGGTATGCTATAAGGTAGGGGAGAAATGAGAACGGATTGGGCTGGGATTTTTAGAACTCCAGCCCAATCTGAGTCCTCTTAATTCAGCTCAAGCCCAACTCGGCCGTGAGGTTGGGTGGAGATATCTCAGCCCAGGCCTTATCTTGTTGGGTTCAGCCCGACCTCAATTAACCTTGATCAAATCAGGCTATTTCAAGTTTACCCTATTTGCCAGGCCAGGCTGGCTCTATTATTTTTTCATTTGTGTCCTTATATGAATAAAAAATAAAAAAAAAATAAAAAAAACAAAAAATAGACATCATCAACATCAATCATTCTTAAAAATAATCCTAAAGGCTTAAAGCCTTAAAAATAATATGTAATAATTAATATATTTTATATAAAATGGGATAGATCGGCTGAGGTTCAGCCTGATGCTTCAACCTAAATATCCAAACCCATGCTTGCTGGCCCACAGGCTGAAAAGCCCAACCCAGGCCCTATCCGGGCTCAAGGCGGGCTCAGATTCATAGAGCCAAACACACCCCTAGTATAAAGTGAAACAAGGGTGCACTATAATGTGGAGCACACCCTGGTTCAATTTTTCTTTGCACACCAAAGTCAATAGTTCTGAACTTAATAGAAATAGATACCTCTAACTCAAGAAATGAAATAATTCATTTCCCCTTTGGGTTCACAAATATCCTTCTAGGTTGTTGTATTTTCCAAAATACCCTTTTAGATTTCATTTCTTTGGCTGTGAACCGGGTAGCAAGAACATTTCTGCAAGCCGAGTAATATTAAAATTTCATCCCTTGGACCTGATCTGGATTCCCAAAACGACAAATTTCGTATGAATGTCAAGTTTACACAAACCCAAGTTTACCGTTAACACCCACCTGCAAAGGGCACTCTGGCCTTTATAAGTTACAATGCACTGCTAATACACTATTATTATCAATGCCTATTGCTTTAGCTATAAGGATTATTTAGGCTTAACTATCACTCTATTCCTCACCTATGGACATAATGTATGTACATTTTGTATAATATCATGCACGGTACATGTTCGTTCCCTAAGCACACATATTTGATTTCATATTCATCAATCCTATGCCCTTGGACCCTTCTCGTCTAAGAGATTATTTAAATTGAAGAGAAGTTACTCTTAATTTTATGATTTCTTAAACTCTACCATTTCCATTTCCAACGTCTAATGTCTTCCCCGCCCTCTCTTCAACTCCCGCACCCACCCGATTAACACCACCAACCTCCAAACCAACACCACTCGAACTAAACCCCTTCCCCCAATACCAACACTTTCCCCACTTGAACCCTCCTCACCACCACCCTATCTAAGACCCCGTCATTACCACCCATCAGAACCCACAAGTCACCTCCCAGCAAGAGCTTCCTATCCCGTAAACAGCACCTCCACAAGAAAGAATATAAAAATAAGAGAGAATGGTCCCAACCCATCCCTCACCCTCGGTTTGGAAAATTGAACAATTATGAGAGATTGGAGGAAACCAATAAGTAGGTACGTTTTAATGTCATTTTTGTAGTTTTGATCTATTTTGTGTTTTTGATAATTATTTGTTTTATTTTAGTATATTTAGTTCTATATTTACCTCCTGAGTCCATTATCAGGTAGAATCGGAGCCATTCAACCCATTGGTGGATATTATCGCGTGGGCTAGTTACCAAGGGGAACTTGAAAAAGTTAGGGCCCAAGTGGGGCAGGAGAAAGAAGGGCGGCAGGAGAAGTTCTTGAAGAAGAAAGCAGTGCAAGAAATCAAAGTATGGAGATCAGATCACTGAGGGGTTACTCCACTTGAATTATGTTCTTCTCAACAGCGTAGTTGTAGTTTAGAATGGTACCTGCAAATTTGTGTCTCGAGGGTGTGGTTGGTGTTGGCCTATCACACAACTCCCTGATATTATCAAAGTTACAAGAGAAGCATAACTAACTCAAGAAACCAATTGTACAATGGATCCACATCCTCTACTTCTAAAGTTTGTACCACCTGCACCTCTGGCCTAATATGCATCCAACGGTTGAAATTAAAAAAATTCGAAACTTTTTGAAAACTTCATGAGATGGTTGTTTGAACCACCTTGAACTCCAAACCAAACCCACCCGACTGGTTCAAACTCAACCAAACTCATTTCATTTAAACCAAACCCAAACCTCTCATCAGCCTAGGGTTTCAGATCGATTAGAAGATTCCCAAATCCTCTCCATCGCTCCCTTCTTCCTTCTTCCCTACTTCCACGGGAGAGTGGAGAGACCATGGGTGAGAGTCCCTTCTCCCTTTCTCCTTCTATTTTATTTCTTGAATTTCTATTTCATTAAACTTGCAACCAATGCTTTTATTGATCGAGAAGTATCGAGATCCCCTTTGCCACTGTTATTGTTATTGTATGTTCCATACAAGGCTTTTCCATCATTGCCAACTGAAACTGGTTTTAGCAAACTGATTATCCTATCCTACAGCACCCTGCTTTTGGGAATCCTGTGATTATTCTCAGGTCCTGCAATTCAAGGTCTGGACATTAATTGTAGGCCATATTTTGGGAGTGTTCCATCCTTCCAAAGTTCTTCCTACAATATTGATTTCAGGCCTATCCATTGTTTCAGAATCAAACTCCATACCCACTCTTGGTTGATTTGGGTCCCCTTCACTTGCAACTAGTTCCCTTCCTGAGGTACTCTCAGTGCTCTTACCAACTTACTCAGACGATGAACTGTAACGTGCAAGATAATCTAAAAATAAAATAAAATAAAAGAGAAATAATAGGGATAGAAAGAGAGGAAGAGAGATGAATTTGAGATAGAGTTTTGTTTTACAGACGCAGCAATGGCGTCTGGCTTGTTGGGAGGTAGCCGGCCTCTCTCAAGATAAACTCAATATTAGTTTTAATTTTCCAAAGTCTCATTTATATTTCACCATTCACAAATAGATATACGGAGAATAATTGGTTATCACAACTATCCACTTCTCACTCCTACAACTTCTCCTTCATTTTCTCTTCAACTCATCTGATTACTAATAACTAATTACACACTTACTACTAATTAACTACTTAATATCAAATAAACTTACTACTACTAATTAACTACTTAATATTAATTAACTATTAAATAAGATACACATGGAGTACGTAACATGAACCTCCTCTTCTTCTTTTTTTTTTTTTTTTAATAGAAATAGATTTAGTAGAAAGAAAATTCATTGATAGAAGGAGCCATTACAAATAGTGACATCTTTCAAATAAAGATTCAGAAGCCACTAAGAGGTAAGAGGCCAATCAATCGGGGACTCAACCGAAAGGGCAGACCGGGCCAAGGAATCTGTCACAAAGTTGGAAGACCTTGGAATGAAGCTAAAGGAGCAAGAAGCAAAAGATTTCTGAAGTTGGAGGATATCAAAACCAATGCAACTAACATCGAGATCAAAGCACCCAGAGTTTATCTGGTTAATCAAGCTGGAGCAGTCCGATTCCACCAAAACATGCGAGAAATTTTGCTTCACCGCTTAAAGAAGACCCGCCCTGATTGCAATAGCTTCAGCACAAAAACTAGAGTCGCAAACAAAACCAATGGAGAAGGCCGAACGGATCATCCCCAAGTGATCTCTGATAATCACACCTAAACCTCCTTTTTTGGAATTTTTCGTCCAAGCAGCATTGCAGTGAGGATCAGTAGGGGGGAACCATCTTCTGCATAGAAGACCCAACAAATAAAGAAGAAGGCTTGTTGGATGCTAAATAAAACTCTTGGAAAGCTTTTCTCAGCCATCATGAAAACTTGGTTTGGAGTCCATTGTTGATTATTGAAGATAAATTCATTTCGAGCCCTCCAGATATACCATAAAATGAAAGATGCCAAGGAGAAACGATCTTGAACCAGCTTTTTATCCTCCGAGAAAATAGAATTCCAGCATCTAAACCAATCATTCATCTTAGAAGGAGAGGAGATCGAGTGGTTAAATGGGAAAGAATTTTCAATTGCTTCGTTGTCTGGACCCGCTGGAACTTCCATATCTATGAGATTGATCAACTCCTTCCTATTAAGGCCAAAACCCACTGCGACGTCACAGTTTATGCTGTTATCTTCCATACCCACAAAATATTTCTACAAATTAGAACGATCCAGTGTTCCAGTTGAACTGTTGGTTTACTAAAAAGAGTGATTATTCAGGGAGAATTTTAACAGCATCCCATCTCCTCATTTCAATATTCAAACCAGAAATTAACCCTGAAAGCCCCAAAATCTATAGAAATAAGTTCAAGAAACAATAATAAACATACAAACCAGATGCAATAACGAATAATTTAAAAAAAAAATTCACCAAAAATAATTCTATTGTAGTCAGTGCTGTTTAATGGTAGAAGGGTTTCGAATACAAATTTCAGTTCCATCTTCGTTTGCAAGAAAGGAGGAAAAAAACTATAATTTTGAAAGGTGAACAGCATTACAGGATTTGTCTATGGTCCTTGGCCAATCCAGATTCGAGAGATTAAGAACGCCGATGGATGGAAAGGCAAACAAAAGATTGATCGGAGAGCTTTGGTCATTCCGGCCGACGAGAGCTTCACTTGGGGAGGGAGGGCTCTTCCTTGAGGATGGAGTGAACCCAGGAACTGACATGGTTAATTCTAAGCAAGAAGGGGTTGTAGGTAGCACCGCCATGGGATTGCAAAGAAAGGTAAGAGATGAGAGTTGATGGGTTTGGTTTGAGTGAAATGGGTTTGGTTGAATTTGAATTAGTTGGATGGGTTTGGTTTAGGGTTCAAGGTGGTTCAAACAACGGACCTTTATTCGCTATTGTAATTGGAGCGCTGTTGTGCGCATCATGCGGCGCAGCAGCGGCCATGTGTGCATAGTGGGGTCCGCTATGCACACATGGCCGCTGCTGCGCCGCACGATGCGCACAACAGCGCTTCAGTTACAGCAGCAGATAAAAATTCTTAAACAACCATCTCATGAGGTTTTCAAAAAGTTTTGAATTTTTTTAATCTCAACCGTTGGATGCATTTCAGGCCAGGTGGCATAGTGAGAGCTCATGGAAGTAGAATAGAAGTACAAACTTTGGAAGTAGAGGAAGTGGATCCTACTTGCGGTACCAATCATAGAAGATATGAAGACTTATTGTCTCTCTTTTGATGAATGCTCTTTTTTATGTATTGATATCTTGGTCAGAAAGGCTATGTCAGTTGCATGTCTCACTATTTGGCTGGTCTCCACTCCTTGGTTCTTTCTCCCATGTGAGGGAGAAGTGCTAGGTGGCTCATGCTCCTTTCACGAATAAATTATCTTTTTACCAAAAAAAATCAGCCTTAAACATAATATGCAATAATTAAAATGGCTCGTATGGGGCTCAACATGATTCAGAACAAAAATCCCAAACCATACCCGTTTTGCAAGCTAAATAGCCCAACCTAGCCCTATCCGGCTCAAGGTGGCCCCGAGCAAAATTTATACACCAACTATATATAGGGTGAAATAAGGGCGCACTAAAATGTAGAGCACATCCGAAAAGGAAACACGTTCTCTCGTCCCATGAGAGAGAAGGTGGACTTTTTAGTTTGAGGACCGATTGTCATAGAGCTTGGACTTGTATAATAACAAAAAGCAAAACAAGGCAAGCGCGCATGATATTATATACCAAGTGCGAGTAATGAGAAACAAGGCAAGCATGAAATGTCATGTGATTGGACTCTTGTCTCACCATTAAAATCTCATTTTTTTAGGGTAAGAGATCTCTGCTTCGGCCTATAAAATCTACATGTGCATGCTGACCAATGGGAATGCACGCAAACATCATCTTGGACGGTATTCATGGGGCAATGTAATACTTTCGTATGTTTCTGTGTCTAGGTGCAGAAACAGTGTATACCATGCAACCAGGTAGCCACCTTTCGAAATGGCTAAACGTTCTTAGATGTAGACATTCTCTCTTCACCTTTAGTGTAGAGTAATTCCATCCATATGAAAAAACTTTGAATATGGATACGGTAAGGTAGGGTCCACATCATAATCCAGATAAGTGGATAGGGTAAAGAGCTAAGCTACACCACAATTTCAGTTACAGACGGTTCGGCAAGTCTGATTGTGCAAAATGCAAAACAGAAGCAAAGTCTTCTTCACAAGCCCAATCTCCAGAGCCAGATGGGAATTTTTATTTTTTTTTTCTTTTTAATTTTGGGGCCCCAGATCGTGAAAGAGTCGAAGAAACAGAAAATTAATGACACGTGGATCGGACTAGCATTCAATTTCTGTGAAATTGGTAGATGGATCATAATATTTTTGCCGTAATTGTTTGATTGCATAACAGAAATTAATCTCCCCAAAATCTGCCCTCAGAATAGAATTATTACCAAAAAAAGGAAAAAATTTAGAATAGAATCTCCTCCGAAGAATGCAAGGCCAACTCCGTTCCATATTGTGTCCCTTCTAATTCTCCACTCCACCGACTCTATAAATCTTCCTCAACACACTCTAAATCACCAAATCTGGTAAAAAAAACTCCTTCATTACCGATGTCTTCTCCACCCATCACTACCTTCCAATATCCATGAGAGTCCAATGGGCTAAATAGCAGGACCCATCAGAAGCAAGCTTGTGCAGCATGCAAGAAGCTTGTGTACATTGGTAAATCAAATGGGTCTTTTATTCTTTTGGAGTTACAAGTGTGTTAGTATAAAGGAAAAAAAAATTGGTATCTTGGAGTTGGATACAGGAAATTGAACAATTCTGAAAGATTGGAGGAAACCAATAAACTTGTAAGCATTATCATACATTTAAGTTTTAGTTACATTTTTGTTATTATCTCTTATTTTATCTTCTGATAATTTCCTTTGCATGTGTGTTTTATTTATTGGTGTAGCTTCACCTAGGTCACTCGGACAATGGATCAGAAGAGAGCTTGCAACATAAGCACAAGTGTAGACACAACTAATGCAAAAAATTCAGCTTATCACTGCTTCGGAAAAAATGGAATTTCTCTATCAATTCAGCTGTTTCTCGAGGCTTTGTGTTTGACCAAGGCATGCATGGCATGGGAGAATGTAATGGGCGTGAGAAGGTGAGGTGTATGAGAGAAAGTGAGATGCATAGAAGAGGATGGAAAGACAAAAAAAATAATTCTGCCTAGCCCTATTAGGGAATTCAGCTAGGCCTATTTAGGCTTGGTTCTTTGGTGTGTGTGGGGGCCGGCCAAGTGTGGCTGGTTGTACGTCCTTCGTCCTTGTATGATCCTGGTCCTTGAACGGAATGGGCTTTGACATGGGTTTGGGCCTTAATTCAGGCTGATCTCCTCAATGGATGCACTTGGGCTGCATCATTTATTTTCAGTATACTCGATCCATAAGGTGTTTGGGTCTGCAACATATTCATTGCAACATTATGAAGAAGATCCACGACCTCAACCCTAACTAAAGGAAAAGAGAATGAAGAAGATCCGGAACATTAACCCCAACTAAAGGGGTACGAAAGTTCGTAGTCGTAACTCAAAGAGTGTGGTATGAAAGCAGTAACATGCCACACAATTGGTACAATTAGTTGATTTCTACCGTCTTTGTTAAAAACCCAAAATTGTTAAAAAAAATTCAGCCATTTTTTTATTTTGACATCCACTAGAAAATATGATTTGTAGCATATTGTCAATTTGATGGGAGGGTAAATGGAGACAGTAGAGAGACCGGGTTGTTTTCTATTGAGACGGTGGAGCCATCACTTACAAGATGAGCCTTTAAATCCATCGCTGAGAGTGAGGTGGAGTTTGATACCGTACGATGGAATTGAGCTGATGCTTTTGCTTTGTGTACTGTGGAGAGATACACCAGTTTTGGCAGATTTTTTTTACAAAAATAAACAACAGGGCTCCTTTTCATAAATGTAAATTAGATATGGGAGAAAGTTCTCTGTCCGGGAGTGTGGCCTAGGCCAGCACTCCCATGAGTCTATCTCTCTCCTCCCTATGTGAAATGACACCTCTACCCCCTTGTTTTAAGGAGGAGAGAGATAGACACATAGGAGTGCTGGCGTAGGCCACTCTCCCGGATAAAAAACTGCTTCCCATTAGATATATACACAGAAATAGAATATGAATTCATACATTCTTTTTTATACAAAAAATATAATCAATTCTGCCACTTGCTTTGGATACAAATGTGGATCCAATGGAAACAGTGCAAATATTTAAAATTAGACAACAAGCCATTGCTTTTGTGAGGGTAACTTGAAGAAATTGATGGGGGATCTTAAGTCATATGAAGATTTGTGTTTTGATGCTAGGTTGAGACCGAATTAATACATAATTCGGAGAAGGAACCTCAACTAAAATCAAATTGAAGACATTTCTGATTTCTGTCAGAGAATGCAGAATTATTGTGGACTGAATAAATTTAGATTTCCCCGTTTTCATTAAAGAAAGAAAAACATGCATGATCAATTAGCGAAACTGTCCCCGGGTCAAAGGATTTTAATTAATTTCCAAGGCCAGTATTCCAATCTTGATATTCGTATCAGAGGGCCATAATGAGTTCATCTGATGTTCATTGTCGATGGTTAATTAGCACCACTTTTTCTTTTCCCCTCTCTCTCTCTCCCTGTAGGCTGCGCTTTGCACCACCTAACTGTCGGTGACAGCAGAAGCGGTACGTTATCGGATACATAATAAAAATTATAGAGACAGGATCTCAATGAACACATGTGATAACGAATCAATCACTAGGATGAGTAGGTTACCTAGAACACATTGATTGCATGTTTCTCCAAAGGAATGCAATACAAGAGTATGAGGAAGAAGAAGACTTTTTTTTCTCCCTCAAGAACTCTCTCAACTATTGAGAATAATTATGTTGTCACACTAGGGTTTGAACTAAGCCTCTCTTTAAATAGAAAAGCCTTAATTAAAAAATTACAAATCAATGGTCAAGTTAATATCAAGTGGTGTGATCCTAAAGGGTAGCCCTTTAAGTTGTCCATAATTACACAAAAGAAAATATCTACATATTAAAGTTTTTCTTAATTGTATAAAATGGCATCTCTACAAAAGGCGTAACTTGAAAACCCCCTATGGTAGAAACTTTGATTACACTTTTTTCTCACACTACCAACATCCACAATGCACCCTCACAAGTATAGAAACAAAACGTCCCACCAAAATTGCAAGTGCATTGTATAATTAACCGTGAGTATTAGGACCACTGTTAGCAAAATCGCGTTTTAAACACGTATTAAATGTTGTTCCCGTATGTGGCCCTTTAAAATGTGTTTCTCCTTATGCTTCCCAAACATACGGGAAAAAACGGTTACGGCTGGATTTCATGTTTAAAACACGTTTTAAATGCTCGTTTAATATGCGTATGCGTTTTTTAAGGGTATAACTGTCCTTTTGATTAAATTTTTAGAATTAAAAAAAAAAACCCCCAAAACGTGGATAAACCATATCTTTCTTTTCGATTTTCTCTTCCCTTCCCATTCCTTCTTTGGCCGTTCAACCCATCCCCAACCTCTGTACTAGAGCTCCCAAAATGACTCAAGCTGTCGAGCACGCTCCTTGCTCCCGCCATGGTTTGCTAGCAGAGCTGCAGAATCCTTCGTTCCCAAGTTCCAACTTTGGACCTGGAGCTCTCAACACTGTTGTGATTCGAGCAAGCTCCCTGCTCACCTTTGACAGATTTGGAAGAGGGTAAGTTGATCTATAACTTTCTTTATGTCGTTATTTTATTTAAAGATCTCTACGCTTCTCTTATCTTTCTTTTTTATGTAGTTAATTTATTTAAAGATGTGAACATAAAGCAAGTACATAAAAGAAGGCCAAACAGAGGGCTTCCTTCTCCTTAATGTTTAGAAACAACTCTGCTACCTTGCCTTACCAGTGAATCCCCCCATAGTAAGGAGAAGCAATTTTATGGGAAAAGATCTAACCACTTCTGCACAGTAAAATCCTAATATTTCCAAGTTCAAATAGGATCTACATTGATCTCGCACCTCTCCTCTAACAGAATTTAACTTGCATTTGCAGTTGGGCTCTAACTCAAATATAAAAGATCTTTTCTGCAATCATCTCCTCATCAAGTTTTAGGCCTAATATTTTCATTTCTCAACCCCAAGTATGGGGAATCCTTGAGTATCAGTCCTTTTCTCATCTTCCTTTGCGTTTCAGCCATTCACCCAATCTTTACTAAAAACAAAATCTCAAATTCTATTAAAAAACTTATGATGGATTGTGAAATACATATGTATTAATGTTGGATGTTAGTTTTTTTTTAACATTAGGTGCAAGTATTCAGGTACTATCTCTCAATTTATATTAGTATACGGTCGTTTTTTTGGTCCCATTTGTTTGAAAACTACACGTTAAAACCCATATCGTCCGTTTCTCTTTCTCTGTTTTTCTTTTATCGTTTGTTTGACCATACCGTTCGCCATTTAACTCCGTTTAAAATGCGTACCATAATACTTCGTTTTATTGTCGTTCCCATATTTGTTAACTATGATTAAGACCAATGATCAATCAAATCATTTAAAATTTCTTTCAAATAATAATATCTAATATTACCGAGGCCCCTGATTCTGATCGATCATTCTCCAATAACTCACATACTTGAATGTTCATCCTATCAGGGTGTGAAACCTTATTGATGAACACCCTCATTCACGCATATAAATCATAGAATGAGCGTCCGGTGTTTAGTCAGTCCTGTCTGTAGACATCAACCATTGGATCACCACAATTGCATGAAATATAAATGTAACAACAAGTGTCTCTCAGGTATGAAAAAAAATAAAAATCGAAAATTTCCCTTACGAATACAATGGCGGTAAACCAAATCAGGAATTTCAATGGATCAATGTTCAACACAATTAAGTACCCACATTTATATTTCCATATTAATCTCCATTAGGGAAATATCATCCCCCTCCCCTCTAAGTATCCATAATATCTATCTGGTACCCAAGTTTTGATTAATGATAATACCTTCCCTTATTTTTGAAAGATTCTATCAACGGTACCCATTCCGTTAAAAAACACTATTAAGTGATGACATCAGCCATAATATATTCATTTAAATCCCAAAATGCCCTTATGTAATGTGATATTCCAATATTACCCCTAATAACAAGAGACTAAAATGAAAAAGACAATAATACCCTCATCTCTTACCTCATACCCTTCTTTCTTTCATTCTTTCTTTCTTTCTTCTTCTTCTTCTTCTTTTTCCTCTTGCAACCCCACCTTCCCCCACTCCTCTGCAACAATGGCTGCCATTACTGTGAGCCTATATATTAAAAAAACAGAGTAAATGAATCCCCCCTCCCCTCGATTATACTAGAATGCCAAACATTTCTCATTTCCTACAACTCATCTCACCGCCCCTACTCATGCTCTCTCCTCGCCCTATATGAACACCGAGTTGCCATCTTGGGTTGGTTTGGTTTAATATTACTGGCTTAGATTACTCTTTCATATGCAATTCAAACCCCCTAATCTCAAATCCGAAACCCCTTTCCATTGGAAAACAAAACCTGCAAATCAAGCTGGGTCTTCCTCTACTGTCAGACCTAACTTCCAGAGATATTTTTTTACTTGAATCCTTGATCTTTGGGTCTATTGTTGGGTGGAATCATGAGGGATATGAGTGGAGATCACTCGCCCAAAGTTGCAGCTCGATTGTTGTTCATATGATGGATCTCTCTCAATCGATCGATTGGATGCGTAGGTGAAAAGAAAACTTTTCGATCTCCAGAGTCTATTGCTCTATTTTCCATTTGCAAGTTTTTGCTAATTAATTAAGTTTCTTTCTCACTTGCCTTACCTCAGCTCTGTTTTCCATTTGCAAGCTTTGTCCCGCTTTCTTTTTCTGTTTTCTTCTATAGGGCTGAGGAGCCCCCAAAAATTGCTTCTTTGATAAGATCTAAATCATTAGCGTTTTTTCTTACTTATTCCCTCTCTGCAATTCTCTGTTTCTAATGGAAAATAACTGAAAGCAATAAATTCTCATTTCTCATATGGGAGTTTGTGAATGGGAGGTTGAGGAATCACATAGAATATGCTAAATTACTCATTCCGACCTCTGCATCTTAGTGATATCTGGGTTGTTTTTATCTTCTCCTCTTTCCAAGATAGAGCTGAACCCAGGAGAAAAGTAGAGAGAAAGTCAAAGTACAACTCTCTCTCTTGCTGATGATGCTTCCTTTTCTCCTGCCTCTGTTGTTGCTGCACTTTCTAGAAAAAGACTTCCCTTAGAAGTTAACAGCCACAAACTACAGCATGATCATAAAGATCAGATTTTTATTCGCTTAATTAAGTGATTTTTTCGTATTCATATTAAGTTTTGTACTGGGTACTAGCTGACAAATGGATAAACTTGGAAGATTGAGAACAGATGTTGGGCAGTCCGTAGATGTCGATCGAAGCCGAGGACAAGTGATCAAAGAAGTGGTAACCAAAAAAAATAAAAATGAAATAAATAATAGTGATGCTTTAACAGAAGCTTTTAATAGATCAAATCTAGAAAATGGTTTCCAAAGAGGAGAATGGAGGTGGTTTTGACCGTGGCTACGGAAGTGGTGGTAGTGACTGTTACTCAAGATGGAGATACTAGGGTTTCTAGAGATGTTTTTAGGGTTTTGATATGGTTAGGGGGTATTATTGAAATATCACAAAAACAAGGGTATTTTGGGGTTTAAATGAATTTTTTTAGGGTGATGTCATCACTTAACAGTGATAGAAGAAGAAGAGTAATATCGTCTTTTGAACTGCTATTTAACAACGTTAGCCACTTAGGGTATGGTTGATAGAATCTTTCAAAAGTAAGGGAGGGCATTATCATTGTTCAGAATTTAGGTACCAGATTGATATTATGGATACTTAGAGGGGAGGGGGATGATATTTCCCCTTAATTTAATCATATTAAATTGAGTTCGATGGACACATACATATCAAATTCAATTAGTCCAACACTAACTCGTTAAGAATTGTAGAAAGAGAACTGTTTCAAGAATTAGAATCGAATTGTTCGAATAGGCCAGGTTAGAGACTTGGAATTGGTTATGATTGCTTATTTGAATCGGAATTGACACTAACAAATTCGATCCTCAATTTTGATTTTCATAACCTTGAGAAAGAATGATTAATCACACGGTTGAAGGACATGGATGATTCATCAAATACCGGTATGCTATGAAGTAGGGGTGAAATAAGAACAGATTGGGCCGGGACTTTTAGAACTCCAGCCCAACCTGAGTCCTCTTAATTCAGCTCAAGCCCAACTCGGCCCTAAGGATGGGTTGAGATATCTTAGCACAGCCCCAACCTTGTCGGGTTCAGCCCGACCTTAATTAACCTAAATCTTCGGGCTACGCTTGGTTTGCCCTATTTTTGCAAGGGTCGGGCTGGCCCCATTTTTTTTTATTATTGGTGTCCTTAAATGTATTAATAAAAAAATAGACATCATCAACATCAATCATTCTAAAAAACTAATCCTAAAGGCTTAAAGCCTTAAAAATAATCTGTAATAATAAATATATTTTTATATAAAATGGGATGGATCGGGTTCAGCCTGATGCTTCAACCTAAAAATCCCAATCCATGCCTGTCTACGGGCTGAAAAGCCCAATCTAGGGCCTATCAGGGCTCAAGGCGGGCTCAGGTTCACAGAGTCAAACACACCTTTACTATAAAGTGAAAGAAGGGCGCACTAAAATGTAAGGGTGTCAATTGGGACGGTTCCTGGTATTTTGGACGGGACGGTACCAGTACCGGAATTAAAAGTGCCAATCCCAGTACCATCACATTTAGTTAATGGGACCAAACCTAGATCCCAGTCCCGATTACTAGCGGAACGGGATAGTACTGATTCTTAAACGGTTCTAGGCACTGTAGAAAAAGGGAGAAGAAGTTTAATTGTTTCTAACAAGGCGGATTTATTAGTGTTGTGGAATTTTTTCACTATCATGAAATCTAAGTTGTCTACTGTTTTTTATAAAGCAACTTAAATTTTGAAACCATAGTTTTACTTCTTTAAACTCCCTAAGATCATATGTAATGAGCTTCTCATTTTTTTAAATCTAGAGAAGTTCTACAAAATGGAAGAATCCCGTTGTTTTTCCTCTTTGATTTTTTCAAATAAAACTCTATTTATCACACATATCACATGGTAGTATGGTAAGAAGTACAAAGTGCAAAAAGGAAGAACTTGGTAGATGTTGTTGGTCGAGGGAGGAGGGAGGAGGGAGTAGCACTGTAGTAGGTTCTGTGATAAGAGACTTCAAGTCATGGTTGTTGACCTATTGTTCCTCTTTGTATTTAAAAGGCAATTAATGAAACCCTAAAGAGTCGTAATTTTTATACCCTGTTTTTTTTTTTTTTTTAAAAGATCTTATATACTCTTTCTTTTTAAACGGTACTAGTAGTTTCGGTACCATCCGGTACCTAATTGGTATTTCGGTACTGATACCGTTAGGAATCCCGTCCCAGAACCGTTCCGTCCCATTTATCATTCGGTACCAAAATCAGATACCAGTACCCTCCCATTTACTAATGGGACGGTCCGGTACCGGATTTTAGCGGAACGGTATTGGAACGGTTCTCGGTTTCAGTCCCAAATTGACACCCTTAGTAAAATGTAGAGCACACTCCTATTCTCTCGTCCCATGAAAGGAAAGGTGGACTTTTTAGTTTGAAGACCGGTTGTAAAAATGGAATTGAAATCGATTGAACCGAATCGAACCGCGCCACAAAAAATGATCCAATTTTGATTTCATAGATTCTCTTTCCAGTTCAGTTATTTATTTGCACCACAAAATCAACTATTTTGAACTGAATAGAAATCGATACCTCTCACTCAAATATTAGCCCATGCATGACGCACCAATTGGGTTAATTATTAATTTAATAAATAACAATTATTACATCATACTTGAAACATAAAATACGTAAAATGCATTGGGATTAACTGTATAATATATATGTTCAACTAATGATTGAAAATGTTGGGTCACATTAAAATGGATTAACAAAATCCTACGTGCTAACGAAAGAAATAGTCTGTTTATCATGTGAGAACAGAGAAAAAACAAAATGAGAAATCAATGGACACGAAAAAAAAAAAAAAATGAAGATGAAATAATATATATTTTTTTTTATCACATAGGCATGGGATCTATATGAATATTTCTATTCATAGATTTAACTTTGTTAAATCCTAACATCCTCTCACCAAACTATTTGTGGGTTATTGAAAAAATCTCTACAAAAGTATTTATTTGGGTTAGGGGTGGAGTTATTTCCAAACAGAATTTTTTGCAGAAACTATACGTGAGTTTTCTAATCATATGACCGTGGGATTGTGTTGGAATTCCAGCCGTGGTTGAGGTGGTGGATGTCGCAAAAGCTACTTAGGCTCTCTTCGGTACTATTTTTCATTTTGACTTATTTAAAAAAAGGGGGCATTGTTCTCTGTGCCGCAGCGCAAGCTGCGCCCAGACACATGGGAGTGGGCACAATGACCAACCTATTCCCCTACGTGGCAGGCCCATGTGCCTTGGCACAACCTACACTGCAACACAAAGAACATTCTCTCCTAAAAAAAATTCATTACTAAAAACCATTTTGAATAAAAAATAAAAACTGTTTGATAAACATAATAGATTGTGCAATAAAAAATAAGTGGAACCCTAACGTTCTAACAATCGTACCAAAACAGTAGGTTCAAGGGCAGAGCCCAGATCAGGTCCAGGTACGTGGATCGTCCTTGGAACCCCATCTCCACCCTATCATGCTCTCATCTCAAATGGTTGGTGTGTGGGGGGGGGGGGGTTTCATTTCGACCCCCAATTATGATAATCCTGGATCAGGTCCAAGCAAGCATATGACACATAGTTACAGCCCTAACACGGAGACCAATACCATCCCCCGGTACTAATACCTCAATCCCTGGATGAGAGAGAGAGAGAGAGAAAAAGAAGAGGGTGTGGGATTGATGTGATTTATTAAATAAAAATAACAAATGAAAATTTACTTATATTGATCATTCACGTTGACTACAAATTTAAAATAGGGTTTTTTACAATTACCATCCCAAAAACTTTGATATCTATTATTACCTTTCTAAAAATTTTCAAACAACTATTACCCTTTCCTGTTGCTTATTAATAATTAACTGACCCCCACCGTTATATACTCGTAATGGAAAGAGTTAATTGTGAGAGTGTGTCGTTGTCACAAATTTTCTAGAACCAAAATGTCCTTTTGGGATGGTAATTGTAAAAAAAAAACCTCGCCCCATCACCGTCCGTTCTCCCTCTTCTTTTCCTTCCTCTGCAACCCCAACCGCCCCAATCTCTCTCTAACTCTCTTTCCAAGACCTCCTTCTCTATACCCAAAAAACGAAAGAGAGGTTTCTGCTTTTCCCAGCATCTTTACCTTTTAAAGTGACTCCTAACGCATATAGTTTTTAACCCACCCAACGCCCACCATCTCCACCTCTTTCACTCCTACACTCTCTTCTCCCCTGCTTCCATCATTCTCACTTTCCCTCCATTCTGTCTTTCTTGCTCTCTCTGCAACTGAAGAAGACGACTACTGAAGAGAGAACTCAAGAGGAAAATTGAAAAGCGAGGGAAAATATAGAAAGAAAACAAATACCTTAATTGGTCTGCTCCATTGATGGTTGAGTATCCGAGAGCTTTTCTTCCAATGCAAGCCTGAAATTCCACTTCTTTTGCTCTCCAGATCCACTCTGTTACTTTCCTTGTCTCTTTTAGCTTTAAGGTATGATCAATTCTTTACTCTTTACTTCTCCTTGAATTGCGTTTCCCTAATTTATTTCTCTACATTTTCTTTTCATTTAAAAATTTCCTGGTTCGTCAGTGGTGTCTGCCGTTCGGTGATTTTTAGTTTGGAAAGGTAGGTTAAAAAAAAGGAGGAAACCTTTATTCTTCGATTGTATGTTTGGTGATTTTTTTTCTTTTGAGCTTCTCTGTTCCTTGTATTGGATCCCTTTTTAAGCATTTCCGGTGGACTAGATTATGTTTTGGATTGCTATAATTTTGTTCCGGTGAATGGACGAGAAGGTTCAAGGTAAAGAACAGGCATGGAGTCATTTCTTCTCTAATCGGTTGCTGCTCACTGGATTAATGCAGAAACCTCTCTTTCGTTTTTTGGGTATTGTAAGTACCGTGGTCCTTGGGATGAGGGTTATTCAGTCTTATGGCGATAAATATTAGCTTCGATGAATAACGGTGTATCGTTCCGATATATCATCATGGGGATTGGGATCATGCTTTATAAAGAAATGGAGTCGCCACCTAGGGTTAGGGCTAGGACTCAATGAGTGTAGCCCCATCCGGGGTTAGCGAAAAGGGCTACGTGATTCCATATGGTCTGGTCAAAGATTCAGGGTAAGTAGTCAGGTTACGAGGGTGGGAAGGTGTTAAGCATCCACCTCGCCCGGATAAATCGATTTTTCTACTAGATGCTGATTTTCGAATATTCTCCCTTAATAATATATCTTATACTAACATGTAAGGCTAAGTTATGATGCACTAATCATGACAAAGAAAGAAAAATATTTTACTATGTACACTAAAACGAGTTACTATAATTGTCTATATTATGCCAAAAATAATAAGAAGAAAAGATACAGATACCTGTCAATAAATACACGAAATAAGCGAAAGCGCACCGAGTGCGAAATATGTGATGTCCTACGGCTCAGGTGGAGACGGACGATCGACTTATCTCTCTCTTGTCGGACAGAGTAAAGACTATATGAGATGGGTTTCGCTACTCAAACTTCGGGCAGAGTAACGGTTATATAAGAGATTCTTGTTATCTGTATGCAGACAGAGTAACGATTGCAAAAGGGGTTTTTATGTTATCCGTACACTGACGGGATAACCAATTCAAAGAGCAGAATCACTCTAAATTCGGATGGGTAATCGACGGATCTACCCCACCGAAACGACTTTACTCACTCATACACTCACGATAGAGAGAGGGAGGAAAATGGGGAAAAATGAGCAGAAAATGGATAGAAATCGCCTATGGAGGGTCCCCTAGCTCGAAAAACCTTGAGAAATGAGGGAGGGGGGACCCTCACCCTTGGCCAGATAAGTCTTCCACGAGGTCGTGGGGGACTTTTTCACGGCGCCGTGTGTGACGTTAGCTGGCTGATGTCACACTCTTTCATGGCACCGTAGAAATCAAGTACACGTCCCTACAGTGCCGTGGGAACGCAGTACCACTTTTTCAATCCTTTTGGGCCTTAAATGGGATCGTTGGGCCTATGGGCTTAGTCTTTTTTGGGTTTTTGTCTCCCTTCTGACTCTTCAGAAAATTTTCTGTCGGGGGGCTCTGCCTTGGTGGGGGAGGGTGAGCAGTACCTCCTTCAGCGTTTAGTAAAAGGGTCTGATAAGCCATTTTAGGGGTGTTTAGGGTGATTTGGTTCAGATGTAGGGACAAGAGTCCTTCTTGAGAGAGATACCGATGTATGTCCATGTCCTGTTGTCATCATCGTCGGAGGGTGACAAAATTCAGTGTCTACAGGAATAGAGAAGGAGGTCTTGGAAAGAGAGCTAGAGAGAAATTGGGGCGGTTGGGGTCGCAGAGGAGGAAGAAGAAGAAAGAGAAGAAGCAAGAGAAAGAGGAGGAGGAGGAGGAGGAGAAGGGACGGTGATGGGGTGGGGTTTTTTTACAATTACCACCCCAAAAGGGCATTTTGGTCTTAAAAAATTTGTGACAACGGCACACTCTCATGACTAACCCTGTCCGTTACGGGTATGTAACGGTGGGAGACAGTTAGTTATTAGTATGCAACAGTGGAGGGTAATAGTTGTTTGAAAGTTTTAAGGGGGTAATAGTAGACGTCAAAGTTTTTGGGATGGTAATTGTAAAAAACCCTTTAAAATATTAATGATTTAATCACCCGCCTCCGATAAAGAGAATAAAGAATAAGAGAGATTACAGACTCTAACGAAGGGAAAACGGATTCTGTTCGTCCAACCCCGCTAAACGACAGTAAAAACAGGGGTGGGGTGGTCATTTCATAGGTGGATTCCACCTGGATTCCGCATGTGAAATGAATCTCCTGTTTTTGGAGTGGTTTTCAAACGCTAAACCGTCCAGCTCCCGTCACGACTGGATAGGAGCCAGGTTCTAACGAAGGGACATAACGCCACTTTTTTTCTCCGTCTCTTCTTTTACAAGTGTCGCAATTAGGATAGTAAATTGGTAACTATGGTCCATGTGCTTTATATCTAGAAAATTTTTGCTACTACCCAGGTTGCAGGAATGTTCCCTGTAAAAGGGCTTGCAACCAAAAAAATGAAATAATTCATTTTCTTTTTAAACTCACAACTACCCTCCTAGGTTTTTGTATTTTTCAAAATACCGTTTTAAATTCCATTTCATTGACTGTGACTTGGGTATCTAGAACATTCGTGCAACCTGGACAGTAGCAAAATTTCAACTAATCTGGACTCTCACAAAAATAAATTTCGCATGAATGTCAAGTTTACACAAACCCAAGTTTACCGTTAACACCCACATGTAAAGGACTCTCTGGCCTTTATAAATTACCAGGCACTACTAATACACCATTATCAATGACTATTGCTTTAGCTAAATGGATCTTATTATTAGGCTTTTACCTAGGGTGCTACTTTATGCTATCGTTCGGATCTGCCAAGTTCTTGATCGGAAAAATCCTTTTTTCTTTTGGGTGCAAACATCCCCAACCCCCTCAGTGAGGGGATGGGGGAATTTTAGGGGCAATTACTAACACTATCCTACACTTAGTCTATATTTACTAAAACTATCTTAGCTTAAACTTCTTTTTTAAAACTACCTTGCTTTTAAACTTTTACATTTCCTTCTACCCTCATGTTTTTAAATACTCAGATTACCCTTCTTTATCACCTAGTAACCTACTAATCTATTTAACCTATCATTCTTCTTCTATTTTTTACTATTTTTGTCATTAAAATAGTAAAAAATGGAAGCACCCACCCGCTTCTTGTCTCTCCCGTTTTTTATTCCATTTTTTTTTTTTGTTTTTTCGTCAATTTTTTGATTTAAATAATTTTTTATTCAACATTTCATCCTCATCGTTTTTCTTCGAACAAATCATGGTTCTAAGTATCGGTATCATATCGCCCAATACAGGCAATACATACCGGTTTCGCTAGTCACCGATACCGTGTCGATTCCGTATCGATAGCACAATACAGTCAATGGGTAAAATGACCAGAAAAATCATTTTTTAAGAAGATTTAGGGGTAATTTTGTCTGATCCAAGGCGATACCGTATCGGTATCGTATTGGTTTTGTAGGTTACTGATACTCGTTCCAATATTGTGCACTAAAACCATGGAACAGATCGACTCTCTTCAAAGAACCCCACTTCTTCTCTCTCTACCTCTTTTTATTCAATTTACCTTTTCGTGTTTTTTATTTTTATTAACCTACAACGCGATTCTCGAATCGTCACTCTTCTTCTCCCTCTTCATATTCGCAAAAGCAGAAGACAACCCTCTCTCTCTCTCTACACAACCATCTTCATCTCTCCTCAACCTTGCAGTCATGGGATAGAATGACACACAATCAATCATCGGATTGTCTCTGCCTTCTTGGTGATTTCAATTCAGAATCCATGAAAGATGGATCGGTTTCAGAGAAGGGAACACACCTATAACGGAGACGAAGGAGAAGAACTCGATCACGGTGAGGATCAGGTTGATCTATTCGAAGAAGAACGATGAAGATAAAATGTTGAATAAAAAATTAATTAAATTGAAAATTTGAAAAAAAAACTAATGGAGTAAAAAAGGGAGAGAGAAGAAGCGGGTGGGTGTTTTCATTTTTTATTATTTTAATGACAAAAATAGTAAAAAATAGAAGAATGGTAGGTTAAATAAATTAGTAGGTTACTAGGTGAAAATGAAGGGTAATCTGGGTATTTAAAAACATGAGGGTAGAAGGAGATGTAAAAGTTTAAAAGCAGGGTAGTTCCAAAAAAGAAGTAAATTTAAAGTAGGGTAGTTTTAGTAAATATAGGCTAAGTGTAGGTTAGTGATAGTATTTGCCCCAAAATTTAATTATACTATGTGTGGATATGATCACAAATGGGAGGAGAGTTACACGTCTCTTGGATCCATGGACCGAAGTTGGGCCAAACTGTTAGGAGTCAGCAATGCTGTTATTCTCTCTTGAAACAATGAGTCATTTTGTAAATTCCTCATCTAATAGTTGTAACTTGTAAGTACCACTCTATATATTCCTCACCTATGGACATAATGTATGTACATTTTGTATATATCATGCACGGTCCATGTTCATTCCCCAAGCACATATATTTGATTTCACATTCATCAATCCTATACTTTGGACCATTCTCGTCCAAGACAAAACCGGAATACTGCTTAGTAAATCTTCCAAAAGGAACCACCTCTGTATAGATTATTTTATATATATATATATATATATATATATAAATAGAAGAGAAAGTTACTCTTAATTAATTCTTAATTAATTCTCTATCTTCCTTCAATTAACTCCACTGATCGAATCAGGAAATAAATCATCCTCAAAGTAAATTCCTCTAACGCAAGAAACAGATTTCTTAAACTCCACCAATATTTCCATTTCCAACGTCTAATGTCTTTCCCACCCTCCCTGCAACTCCCGCACCCACCCGATTAACACCACCAACGTCAAAACCAACACCGCTTAGCCGGCGACGGTGGGAACGGGAAGACCTTTTGGATATGGAAAATTGAACAATTCTGAGAGATCAGAGGAAACCAACAAATAGGTAAAGCATTATCAGGTTTTAATGTCATTTCCCATGTTGAATTGTTGAAAATTATGTGCTTAGACCATTTCTAGAACAATCCATGTTGAATTGTTGAATTGTTGAATTGTTGAATTGTTGAATTGAAGATCTATTTTGAAGAAAGTCCACCATGCGATAGTGATAGGGTGTGAAATGATAAACATCATTACATGTCATCAAAATGGAATAAAATCAAAAAGCCAATTTAATATCGAAATTTCAATATTTATTCCATACTGAAAATTAGGATTCAGCGCATCACCCTGGGTATGGATAATGAAAATTAAGAGGTGGAAGAAGGCATAAGCCCATTAGTTTCTTCAATTAAAAGTTTTTAAGAAGGCAAAAACCTATTAATTTATTCAATTAGCAACTAGTTTGTTTTCCACTAGACTTAATTGTGAGGTTTTTTTGCCTTTGTTTCAGGGTTTAAAGGCATTGGTCCGCAGGAGCTTAGAGTTGGACATGAGCAGAACAATTTTCAGACATTTGAATCCTCAACGAGAATATAGATTGAACCAGATGATGAAGAACATTTTTTGGAAGCGATAATTATTTTGGAAAGCAGGGATGGTATTTGTAAATATTCAAAATACGAATGGTTCAATTATTACGTGATACGAGGCACATGTAAATATCTATCATTTATTTGTAGAGCAATATATGTAGGGCTTATTATTCATTTTAAACGTATAATACGTGTTTAATAAGCAATCTAATAAAATTCACAATTTTTAATGCATGCATAAAAAAATGTTTTATTGATTGATATTTTCAAATATGTGTATAATACGCTAATTTACTAAGGTTGGTTTCAGGTAAGGCTGCGGAATAGGTGGAGTGTCTACAAGTGGCAGAGGGGTTGGTATAATGTGTTGGAACAGGAGTTGGTTTGAAACTTCAAGGCGCGTTACAAAGTCGCTTTCCTTAAGACGAAATTCGTCCTACTTACGAAACCAAGAACGATTCCAGAAAGCCTTTTGAGAAACAGAAAAACTAGAAGCAGAGAAATCCGTTTCCTGTGAAGAATGTTTTTGAGATATATTATCAAATTTGAAATATCTCTGGATATTAATAACTTAAACAATAGATAAAGTTTTATTAAATATATCCAAGCATTCACCTTTACATTTCCAATGTGAGACTATTCCCAACATCATTATGTTGAAAAACTCCAACATGATGCAGGAAGAGAGGGGTTATGAGTGGTACAACAAAGTAGGGAGCAGATAAAGGAGCGGGAAGGAGTGACAAAAAGACTGGCCGGGGAGATCACAAAGTTGGGTGGTGGTGGTGGGAGTTCTGCAGGGGTGAGGATAGTGATATTAAGCATAAGGGTGGGATGGTGGAAGCGGGATGTGTAGCAAGAGTGTGTGCGGAGGGTGGAATATGTAGCAGGGTGTTGCAAGGAGAGAAGGGGCTTGCATACGGGTGAGGGGAGAATGTGTAGCAGGGTTTCAGGTGTAGTGCAAAGAGAGAGGGGGTTACGGGAGGAAAGGTAACATAGCGGATTGGCCGTTGTTGAAGATGAAAATCAGAATTGGAGTTACGATGTAGTCATTATTATTGTCCACGAAGGCTGGCAGCCAAGGAAATGGGATCTTAAAGGGTATTTTAGAAAATAACAAAACCTAGGAAGGTATTTATGAACCCAAAGGGGAAGTGAATTATTCCATTTCCTTGGCTGCCAGCCTTGTAGCAGCAAAACTTTTTCCCACGAAGGCAATAATGTTAGGGTGTTGGAAAGAAGTCACAAGATAAAATCTGAAGCTAAGAGAGTTGATAACTTGCGTCCTAGATGCGGAAAATTATCCTCGAAATTCGACAGCCTTAGTGTTGACCCCTGAACGACAATATAGCTCAAATACGTAGGACTGAAATTGGAACCCTCAGCATCGGATTCATATGTTGGGGGAGCAGATTGCCTAATCAAAATTTGGTCATCGGGAACACCTCCTCACATGCATTAGGGTATATAAATCAATAGAGAAGAATTAGGGTTAACTTGAATTTCACAAAGGCAAATCCTCCAATGCAATGCATCATTGTACTTGTCATCGTCCGATGGAAGAAGCTCCTTCGATGACAATACCCTAATAAAGAATAGATTTTCTCTTCCTTCTCTGTGAACTCACTTAATTTTAAATTCTCATTCCATTAGAGTGATTAGGGTTTCTCATGACCATCATATTTATAACAAAGGGAAATTCTTATGATCAGGCAGAGTGCGTGGTGTGATCATAAAGGGTGGTCTCACAGCTTGTCCATTATCATATATACATAAGGAAAATTCAGACGAGATATACCCATTTAACCCCAAAGTAATAGAAATTTTCACTATATTTTAGTCCCTCCATTCATCCACATCACATAACGTAAGCCAAAAAAATCCAAATCTGTCAAGCAGACAATACCAGAGTCTTAACCAGTTGTTGAATATAAAATATTTTATAAATAATTTATAATATTTTAAAACATTTTTTCAAAAATTTACAAAACTACCACCGGTACCAAAATTTTCATCTTATCATATAGTCAAACAATTCTCTCAAAATGTTATCTCTTTCGAGAAGTGGGTACCATGTTGAGCATCTCTAGAATGAAACATCGTACACCGAACGCATTTATATGTATATATATCCAACGTCTGGATGAGCTTAAGATGTAAATTTCTGCTCCGGTGAGATTCGATGGCCTAGCCGCCTAGGCATCAATGTTGGCGACCGCTTCGACGCATTAGACTTCCTCATCATCATGTGGAGCTTTCCATCATTGTCGATCTCTGCGTCTGGTTGGAAGAAATTATAGCTGTCTAGGGAGATGATGTCAAAGTCCACCTTGAAGGATATGATGTATGCAACTATCTAAGGGAACTGCTCACATATATGTCATTTTCCAATCGATCGATTCCAAATTTAGATTCAGAATTGGACCAACAACTTAATGGATGGATTGGTTCCGGTCCTTGATGGTCTGGTTCCAATCCGATTCCTGATTCTAAGTTATCACTGTCTTGTAATAAAATATTTTGAGTATGAAAAGATAAAATTTCCTCCATCACCATCACCTTCAAAACCACCACCATCAGAACCACATATCACCTCCCAACGAACGAGAGCTTCCTATACCTTTAGCAGCACCTCTACAAGAAAGAATAATAAACTAAGAGAGAATGGTCTGAATCCCTCCCTCACATTACCACTCCCTCACCATCGGTTGGTAGTTTAGCCAGCAGCCGCCGGGAGCAGGATCATCTCTTATGAATATGGATATTAAAATTTAGATATCATAGAATTCAAAGATATGGAAAATTGAACAATTATGAAAGATTGAAGGAAACCAACAAACATGTAAGCAAATGAACCAAAAGAAAAGGTCAGTTTAGTCAATGATAATCGAGGCTGAAATGAGTGCATTCGAACGTGTAGGTGGAATTTTCTCCGTACATGGAATCGTAGATTAGAAGTTATGAAGGGGAAATCGGAAAAGTTAAGACTCAGGTAGAGCAAAAGAAAGAGTCTTCAAATTTTTGGCATGTGCAAATTTGTTTGTCTTGGGACTGATCATGGTAGTCAATCACAAATATTGATAACGAATCATTTTCAAATTTATATGTTTTGATTAGTGAAGAAATCCAGATGTAGAAGAATTGGGTGATTTCTACTGCCTTGGTTACAAAATGAACATGGTTAAATAAATAGGGAGAAGGTTTGCTACACGGACAGTGTACAGCTTCATGTCTTGGAGGAAGGGTATTATGGAAAAACAATAAAAATAAGGAGATATATAAAACATTTTACAAGGGTGGTACTATAGTAATTTGAGTCTTATGAAGGGTGCCCACATTCACTTTTAAAATTAAGCTGACATTGTGTAAATATGTAAAACAAAACAAAGTATGAGGACACAAGTACATTCTATTGATATTATTGTTTTTTTTTTTTTTTTTTTTAAAGTATGATATTGATACCTTTAAAGATATGGTACAATCAATTAAAACTTTATATACTTTAATTAGTGAAAAAATTCCAGATGCATCATAATTTGGTGATTTCTACCATTTTTATTACAAAACAATAAGAGTCAGAAAAAAATTTCGATCATCCTTTTTTGGACATCCAGTGAGAGATGTTACACGACGAAGGTATTATAATGAAGTTCACTAGTTGGGAATGTGATAAAGTAATTGTAACGTTCTTCATTAAGTTAGTGGAATTGGAGAGTCTTAATAGGGGGATAAGCCCCAAGGTGGTTTGAACTCATGACTTCTTATTTGAGGAGTTTAACATTAAGATTGAGGATTTGGAGTCTGCATCTTATCTTCTTCTGCTACTTCGTCTGCATTATTTCCCTTGTCATTATATAAGAGCAGATCTTAACCTGTAGGGTTTGATTTTAATATAATGTGATTTGTCTTCATTTAATTACCAATTTTGTCCTATGTTAAGTTGTTGGCCATCATTATGTATTGATTTAAAGATTTATCTGGTAGAATATCTCAAGCCTAATAATGGGACTAAGAATAATTTAGGGGTAGTAGGGTCAATCACATGGACCTCCATTAATAACCCTCACTAAATGTCATTATAATCATCGATTAAAATAAAAAGATCAATTTAAGACATTACATCGTATCATCATCATCAGCACAGTAAAGGATTAATCAGCTTGTGCTACTGCAAAGCAAAAGGCATAAAACCTTTTAGTTTATTCGCTTATTCGAGTAGAAACTAGTTTGTTTTCCGCTAACTTGTTTTTCTGGTTTTCTTAGCCTGATCTATATCCTTTCATTGTGGCCAAAGCTTAAAAACCTAGACTTGGAAAGGGATTTAATACGGTTAGAACCTTACAGAAACCTAAAAAATTGAATCAGGAAGAAGCAAAGATTTACCCAATTCTGTGATATTTTCAACAAAAAAAAAAAATTAATTATAACACTTGTAGATCTTGCTAAAAGGAGGTACATTCTATTGATTTTCTGCTATTCTACTGACTAAAAGAAAAGAAAATAGCCACCCCAAAAAAAAATGAATATCCATGAACATTCATGCATTCCGAAACAGAGATGCAAGAATCAGCCAAGATCAAAATCAAGACCAGCCGATCCCAATTCGTTCGATTCACCTAGATTTCAAGTTTTTCAATCATTTTTGTAGTTGCCTTTGGGGTCTTCCACTTAAAACTCTTTCTTTCCATCGAATCCCCTTCTACAAACCCATTCCGCCACTCCCTTTGGATACAGATGTGGATCCAAAAGAAACGATGAGAAAGCTTTTCAATGGAGATGAGGATTAATCATATTCGAGGGCAGATATTTAAAACTAGAAAACGAGCCATTGCTTTTGTTTATTGAGGGTAACTTGAAAAAATGATGGGGGCTCTTAACTCATATGAAGATTTGTTTTTTTGATGCTAGGTTGAGACCAAATTAATGCAAGAGTGAGAGAAATTGTAGGAAGAACCTCAACTAAAAACAAATTGAAAATTTTTCTGATTTCAGTCATTAAAGGATGCAAAATTCCTCTGAACTGAATAAATTTACATTCCCCCCTTTTCTATTTTTTTGGTTTCCGGTTTTGTATGAAAGCAAAAGAAGGTGAGCTTGTAACACAATGAAGGTCATGGGATTGAAAGTACCTTTGGACTGTGAGAACAATGAGATACTGTGACTGTTTGCAAAAAGATATCGATCCTTCAACAACTTGTGGGTTTCAATCAAGCCGATTGATGACACCTCTCTTCTTCTCAGGAGTTCAAAGACCAAACGAATTAGTCCCATGATACTCCTCTTCAATCTTGACTCCAATGAATGCTTCCTCGATTGAGATCGACATTGCATTTGCCTCTCAAATGGACAATCGGAATAGCCTCTAAAAAGAAGCAAGTTGAATTCTACAAAGGAGAATGGGATGAAGAAATTTAAGGCCAGAAGAGGACATTTGGAGTTAGAAGAAAAAGGGGTTTTTTTTTTTTTTTTTTTTTTCTTTTGAATTTGTATCTGAGATTTATTTTATTTTTATTTTTTAATTTTGGATTGTAAGTGAAAATTTTTAATTATTTCCTGAAACTGAAAGAAACTTATCGAATGGTCCAAAACTACAATGCCAAGACGTCTTAAAATTCAAAAAACAGAAATCCTAAGGCAAAGGATGTGTAGAAAACCGGACCATTCTACCAAAAATTGGGAGGGATCGAGGAGCGAAGCTAATTATTATGTCTTCGAAGGTGAATAAGGGAATGGCATACTTTTTTCTTTAATTGAGGGGGTCTATTCTCAACACTGAAAGAGCCACCACCGATTATGAACCAGGATCGAGCGGAACTTATGCTTCAAATAAAAAATTGTTTTTAAGGTGATGGATGTGAATATCAATCATATTATCTAATGGATAATTCCAGTTGTAGCTAATATGTCACCTTCAAGCTAAAAGTTCCAAGTGTTCTAACTTCTCATGAAGAAAACTGTCAGCAGATTCATTCACTGAATCCAGTACCATACTATCATCGGAGTCCAAGTTACTCCTGTTATTGGGTTAAATTTGTGATCTGTAACAAATTTTTGGAATGTCTGGTTTGAATATAGACCGTAAAATTCGTTCTAAAAATTGTTCACTCAGAATTAAAATTTTCTACTAGTTGGTTTCTATAAATTATTAAATATAGGATAACTCTTAGGCCACAAAAATTAACAAAACATATTGATCTTAAAAATTTCTAATTCCTGCCGCCTTCTATTTTTTTAACTGATACAGCCTAAAATAAGAATATCAATTGAGAATATTCCCAATAAGCGATGAATCGTACTACCCACACCACCTCCAACCAACAAGTGTGACCTGAAAGGTAAGAGAATACAAATTTGCGCAGAACCAGTAATGGCAATGTACTATTTGCTTCAGGCATACATTCCCAACAGAAACAAGACAGGCTATTACAAGGTATGGCATTAACAAGTGGGTGTATGATTGGGACTGCCATAGAAAGCTGGATAGAATTCTACAATTAATACTTTAGGTATGGTATTACAAGTACATAGGCACACTAATGAGTATCCTTCATTGCACTTGAGGTCCATCAGCTACACCCCTAAGAAGCCTAAGCAACAGCAGCAAAAGCTTGGAAGACTTATTCCTTCCCATCATTTACAAGTCATTCATAAGTCTAAAGAGGTCACAACATTCCCTAGGGGATTCCATATCAAGATGGAGAGTTCGAAGCAGAACAGGAAATACTTTTGCAAATGAGGAAGAAAATAAATTACTATAAATAATGATTTAACAAAGAGGAATGACTTAAGGAATCTGCATCCTATCCATGAGAAGAAAATGGGGACTCAAAATTTAAAAGAAAAAAAAATTTGATGAAAGCAAGGCTCTAAGCTTCAAAAGTAAATTAGGTTACAGAAATCAAACAATCATCTTCTGTTAAGTCTAGACTTTCCCATCAAGTTCACTGGCTTCAGATATCCCACCATGTTTTTGCGGTCTACTGATAGGTATTGATAGAGTCCGACGCTCTTTACCTCCTGGTTTAGACGATGCATTGCCATACCAGATCATCCCCACAACTGCTATGACCATGCCAAGAATGACTTGTACATTCAGACCTTCTTTCCCAAAGAAGATGAATCCCAAAATCAAGACAAGTATAGTCTTCATGTGACCAAGTACTTGGAAGGTCACAGCTGTGAATCTGCCGATGCAGATGAATTGGCTAAGGTTGGTCCCTACTGCAATTGTGCATGACAACATGATGAACAACTGCATAGACCAGAAAAATCTTTGATGTCAAGTACAAGAAGCAACTGATCAATGCTCATACACAAGCATGTCTAGGTATTATTCAGCAGTAGCAACAGAAAATTAGATAAGCATACACAAATAAAGCAAACTTCATGCCACTGTTTCTTCTTTTTTTTTTTTCTTTTTTTTTCTTTTTTTTTTTTCCCTATGAAAATACTGCATGCTACGTTGTGCCTTACATAAGCATCCATCTATGCATAATGAATGAAAGTGTTCAACACCACATAGAAACACAACCAACAAGTCATATATATTCATTTCATGGACTACTAATAGTACAATTTACAGGACAAAACCAATAGCAACTCTGAGATGTTCGCAATCAGAGCAACTTGGTACTAGAGGCCTCCAACGGTTGAATTCTCAAACTGGGTAAAGTCAAACCATAATAGATCCTACGTTCAAATGGACACCTAATATACAAAATGTTACCCAGATCTGGTAACTCAGAAGCAAAAGATAATACGTTTACAAACTGCACATATTGAGTTAGAAGCTTCTGATAATTTGTGAATGTGTATAAAAATGTAAATGCATTTTATTTTTATTTTTTTTGGGGGGGGCGGGGCTAGAAAATGCATTCAAGGATAACAAACATAAGTTGCATCATAACAAACTGGATCCACATTAAAATACTTCTCCAGATAATGTATAAAAATTAAATAGTTCGATAAAGAAAAAAAACACTTCACACAAACACATGCAGAGAGAAACGAGACAAAGAGAGTAATACATGGTCAGTAAAAATTTTTAAACAATACAACTACAAAACGCCGAGTTGTTATTTTCTTAATACATGTAGTACTTACCACAGACACTATATTATAGTCATAGGTGTCAACTCTTTTGTTTGTCAACCAGTAATCCAGAAATGGCCCCAACAATAGCAGGGAAGCAGCCTGAGCTGGTGCAGTATGGCCTAGTAGGCTGAAAGATCCAAGTGAATACTTCCTTTGAAGGTAATGTACATACTACACAGACAAAATAACCATAGTCACAAGACAGAGAATAGAAGATATAGTTTGAGTGTTTGACTGACAAGAGATTTACGTAATCTTATTTTCAGAAATAACTTACATACTGTTGCAGAGAAGTGCTCCATACTGCCACAAAGGCGGCAATGAAGCCTCTAGTATTAACACTCACATCAGTGATAGTGCATACTCCAACACCCATCAAAACCACTGATATGCTAAGTTTTGTATCTCTAGAGTATCGAATCTTGTCCAGGACAACTTCAAGAAGGCAGGATACAGGGATCATACTCAATTTTGCAATCTAACAATTTTTTAATACACAAGGTATATTAGGTTGCAATTTTTAACATTTCCGATCAATGAACATAATAAAAATAGTGATCCACCGGAACTGACCTGATAAAATCCCACAGAGTTCCACATTAGACTCACGTTCATTCCAACAATGGAGAAGTTAGCGAAGAGGACAAATTTTAAAAGATCGGATAGTGGTAGATGGGAGGGCTGGATATACCCTAGCCAGCGGAGAACAAGGGTCATCAAGGTGGTTGTGGCAAAGTGCAAACCAGTTAATGTAGTGGCTGCAGGAGAAACATAAGACCAAACTCAGGATTAGTGAAGGCATACCACTAACAGCTTGAGACAGTTGACTACAAAATATGATGAATCCTTGACCAACTAAACCAGCAAAAAGAAAGTTAAATAACAAGAAGTCCAATGACAAGATTTTGATAAATTACAACTCAAAAAATAAAAATAAAAATAAAGAAATGGAAACTCATAAAACAAGATCCTCATAGACAGAAGCAAACAAGAGAGAAATTTGAAATATGAAATATGAAAGGAGGAAATGGAACTTGAGAAACAAAATTAAGATAAAGCATTTCAAAAGTTAATATGGATCTGTTAGGGCATGGAAACACTATTAAGTTATACAATCAAATGGTTTATCCCCAAGTTCCATAATTTTATATGCCAGTAAGAAACATGAGAACTTAATTGGCATCAACATGAAATGAGTGCAATCACCACCCTTGATGATAAATCTACTTCCTCCAAAATCCAAATATGTGAGATGAAAAATAGTTTTACGAATCAAAACCTAAGAATTTAACTTCCTAAAGCAACTAAGAACCTTTTTCTTTTCTTTTTTTAACGATGAAACAGAGGCAGCAATAGAAATTAATCAAAAGACACAAACACAGAGTTGAAGAAGTATACCAAAGCTGAAACCGTAAGTGGCCATCAAGGCTTTATTGACAAGGATGATCCCAACGGAAGTCACGACATTGAACATCCATGAGGCTGCATCAACAGCAGCCTTCTTGTCGGATTTGCTAGCTGGAGCCATTTTCCTCTAAGCTTCTTCAGTTGAATTTATCGTTCCTTCTCCATCAGATAACAAGGGAAACAGAATGCTTTGATTCTTAGAAACCAAAGACCTTCCCAATTTTCCTTTACTTCCTTTTCTTCAGTAATCCAGCCAATGCATCTGGAATAAACACACCGGAAATTAAAATAAAAGGAAAGACAGGATTACGACATCTTCAGAAACTTCAATGAATCATTCACAGATCCCTACCAAATCTATGCGAATTAAGACTATACCATAAATTAAAATATAATCAACTAGATCAAATCGAACCTGAAAACAAATCAAATCCAGAGTAGAAAGGATTAAAGCTAGGCCTTGGAACCGATCTGAGATCCAGAGAGAGAAGATAATTAGGGTTTCTGAAATCCAAAAACTGAGGAAGTAAAAGCTAAGATCAAGCAGGCTTGCGTCGGACTATTGCCGTTAGTGAAGGGACGTCGTCCTCCTCCCTTCCCCTGATGAACCTCTCCCCGGGCGCTTTTATAAATTAAATAATTATAAAATAAAATGAAAGGATAAAATTAAAATTAAATAATTAATAAATAAATAACAAAGGAGAAACCTTTCCTTCCTTCTCTCTGGAGGAACTGTGGCAAGCACTCCTCCACTAAAACAAGACCCAAAACTGAAATGAGCCCTCAAATGGAAAGAGAGTAATAAGAACTAAGAAGTCCAAGCAGGCAGGCACGGCCAGAAAAAGCCACAAGAAGAACTACCTTTGCTCAAAGGCCTGGCTTAGTTTGGCAGGGCTGATTGGATATTTGCATTTAGTGGGTCCCAGTCCGAAGTGTTCCAAAGCCCAAACTGAGATGCCATTGAGATTTGAGAGTTAAAGTTGGGCTATTGGTTCTTCACTTCTTCCCCAATCCCACTTCTAAGAGCTGAGACTTTGGATTTTAGAAAAGTGGAAAAGACGAGTTCCGAAGTCCGAAAGTCCAGGGTTCCTTCCCGGAGTGGGAGAATTCTCTGTACCAGGGGAGGCGCTTTACGTAAATAATCAGGTGTCAGAGTGGCTGGAACGTGTTCTTAACTTCTTAAGTAGACAAAACGTGCATCTGATACGATACTACTCAAATAAACAAAACTATATATATATATATATATATATAAATTGAGTGGGCCCGATCCCAATCTCTCATTCTCTCGTGCCATCTGGTCCAAAGCCACATGCTAGACCGGCAAATCCTGATATCCTCCATTCTTTTTTGGGGGCCTTGCCCCTTGGAAGGCTCCGTTACCAGACACCTAGAATTATCATATTCTTACTCAAAAAATAATAATTATCATATAAGTTTTTTTTTTTCTTTTTTTGGGTGGGTGGGGGGGGGGTGGGGGAGTGGGTGTGGAGTTGGGTCCTCTATAGCGCGACAGGGCTTGTAGTGCACATACGACGGTTCGGGCACACAACCCAACACACGGGTGGGGTGTTGGGTTGCAGGCAGTTGGATGTGCGCTACACACCCTTTGCGTTGCAAAGGAGCCTCACGTGGGGTTTGGGAACACAGATCAAGGAATTGATATCGGATCGTTGGAATTGTCTGATCCATATTAGTATTGATAGTTGATGATACCGATTCTAAAACAATTTCATATCGATAGATCAATATAAACCAAAGGTAAAAAGATAAAATCCCATATCCAATGCCAATTCCTAAAACTATGGATGGGAAGGGAGGGAAGGTTATATAACAAGGTTTGGGTACTGTATTTGGCCTACCGTATCGAACTATATGGTTAATACGATACTGATATCTAGAACCATTGGGGTGGGAGAGTCTTAGATGTTCAGGCAGTCAAGCCAATGTGATCCAAATGGTCTGATTAGCTGGTCTGATGATTATGTCTTTGAGTTTACATCCCCTGGTTTGAAATAGTACATTTTAAGGTAAATCTAGCATGCCATTTTCATGAGCGAGGCAAAAATAATCAAAGAGCATTTTAATTTTTAATAAAGCCGAACTTACCTATGGTGAAGAGAGAATCTCTTCAACCATGGTGATTTTAACATTTTTATTGGATTCTTGGAGTTGTGAATGTCATCAGTAACTCCAAGACATCTTTGGATTAAGAGGTTCTATCTTCACCGAAGGTAAAGGAAAACTCCATCCTTCAATCAAGGACATTCAAAATATTGAGTTCAACAAAACACCTCTACGATGCTTTTTCCTTTCTTTTGAATGGTCCAAACGTCCTCCAAAACATAGGGTATATAATATGATTTCTCTCTCTTTCTCCCCTTACCAATCCTTGGTTATTTTGAAGATGATTGAAGATAAACCTTCATATTTGAAGATGATCGAAGGTGCGTGGTTCCAATCCTTGTATAAGTCGCATCCAAGGTCCTCTAGAGCCACTCACATGGAATCAATTGTGGAATGGTAGTTGTAAAAGGACAGGATCCGGTCTCCGAAGATACCATTGTTAATGTCTTTAGAATAGATTTAAGTTGCTTTTATCATGTCAAACATTCAAGTATAAATATCATTTATATTAAAGTACTAGCATAACAAAAACATGTAACGATTAAAGACACCAAAATTGTTGTTGAAATGATTAATTAACAGTTCGTTTTGGGCATTCTTTTCAATTGATTAGATCTTGAGTACAGATACTTAAGGGTAAAAGTTGTGCAAAATGCCAGTTCAAAAATGAAATTGTACACCCCCTCACATATCATTGTTCACGTGAGGGGGTGATATGTCATAAATACCGCTCCCTCTATTGTCAGTTTTCAAAACGACTCGTTCTCTCATTCACGTGAAACTGCATTTGGGGACTGTAGGGAACCCTCTCTCCTTTACTTTAAATTTACAATTGATAATTGAGACTTTATATTGTCTTTTGCAAATCTCAAATTGGTTTGCTCCTTTAATTATCTATTTAAAGGGTGCGTCTGTTTGCAACCGGACTATATATGCCCTCAATGTAATTGGTTTCATTTTTTTACACAAGGTTAAATGATGTGATTTAACATATAAAACTATCAAATGACTTAACACTCTACCAAAGATCCAACGTTTCTTGTGGAGATCGTGTGTCGTAGGAGTGGCAACAATTGATGCTCTCCGTCATCGTCATATTACTGTAGACAATGGTTGCATACGTTGTGGGAAGAGCGAAACAATTTCACATATATTGTTAGGGTGTGATTTTGCTCGGGTTACATGGTTTAAAAGTGCTTTGGGGATTTCCCTTCCACCAGGAGATGAACCAACACTATGGCAATGGATCAAAGGAATGATTTTGTTTCTCAAGAAAAGAGAGTTCGTCGGGATTATTCTTGTCATGCATCTTTCATATGTTGGATGCTATGGAAAGCCCGAAATGATCAAGTTTTTGGTCGTCGGACTTGGTCGCCTGAAGCGATAATAAAAGCTTCTTACTTGGCTTTCCAAGAATTCCAGAATTCCTTTCCTTCCCCAGGATCACAGCAACAACCTCAATCATTACAACCTTTGAGTGTTTCGGGATGGTCTGCCCCTGCACCAGGTATGGTTAAAATAAATTGTGATGCAAGTCTGATCCCAAACACATCAATTGGAGGTTTTGTCGGGATTTTAGAGGATATCTTCTCCATGTTGTTTCAATTCCAGCAACGTTTTTTTGTTGTGGCAACTGGTGAAGTCATGGTCATCCGCTCCTCATTGCTACATGTATTCTCAGAAGGGTTTGAGAAGATGGTTGTTGAGTTGGATAGCAAAGACGTGATCTCCTACTTGCAGAAGGGAATTACTTCTTCTCAACTGAGTCTGAGAGCTATATTAGAGGATATCATATTTCTATTAAGTTACTTTGTTAGTTGTATTTTCACCTTTGTTTCAGAGAATAATAGCATGGCTGACTCCCTGACAAGGAGGACCCTATCGGTAATGTGTACGATGGTGTGGCCTATTTCCGATCCATGTTTGTGTGATTTGTGTAATGCCCACCCATGAGTTTCTCATGTTATCCTTAATAATATTTTCTTACAAAAAAAATGACTTAAAACGATTAAGATCCCCTGAAAAAATGACTTAAAACGGTTAAGATCCCCTGAGCTAAAGGGTAGAAAGAAAATTACACACCCTAACTAACCTTCGCAGTGAGCATGGCCTTTTCGATCAAAACAATTACGGATCCTGATCCTCTACTGCAGAGCTGCCCGGCAAGATCGTGCTACCAAGACACAGCAAAGCAAGAAATGACCGTCTTACCCCCACTCAGGCAAGGCGTTCGGGCAGAGGTAAGACGATCATTCCTCGCCTTGTTGTGTCTTAGCAGCATGGTCCTTCCGGGTAGCTCATCGGTAGAAGATCCAAATTGAACAATTGCCATGTGCGAGCATCATTATTTGCGTTGTAAAGAATCCAGACCGGCCTGAGGTTAGGGGTGATGACATGGCACATCTGGTCCCACACTCCCACCATCTCTTATGTTTATTTTGCTATCGCTTTCCTTACACTTAAAGCTAGGTTCCCATTATTCTTTTGCAGGAAACAAATCTACAAAAACTAAAAATAAAAAATTTTGTGACTTCACTCAAGGTTGGGGATGAAATTACCTTATGCTTTGAGGACAACCCTCTTGGCCTGCAATCTCGATCTAAGTGGGTTTCATGTCCATTTTGAAAGCCTCCTCCAATGAATTCTCTCCAAAAAGGGGATTCTGCTCTCGTCCATTCCACCACTCCTTTTTGTTAGGTACTTGGTAGAAAAATAACCATTAAGGAGAAGATGCCTAAGTACCTATTAACACCCACATTCCTTATATCCAATGTGGAATTATTTTTCTGTCTTCTGCGTGAAAACCAACACTTTCTTTTTTTTCTTCATCATCCTCTTCTCCTCCTGCAACTACAACAGAAACTTTCAAGTGCTTATGTTATACCCGTACCCCGGATCATAATTAATTATTATTTCTTCCCCGTGACGTGTGGTTATCACTGCCATGTGCTGGTGAGCTGTTCTCACTGATGGTCAAACCCAGTTACACATTATTGGCCATGATACGGGCTTACCATTGACACACCATGGCAATGGAGAAGTAAGTTCTAGCCCTTGGCTTATGTATTTATCCTTTTCCTCGATGCCCTCGAAGTGCGAGTCAAGATTTGGACCGTCCGGGCTATTTTAGTTGAGTTGGGAATATTCTATTTGTGGGTCCCACTTGCCCTGGGGAAACGCGTGAAGAGCAATTATACCCATATCATGTGGGCTCATCTTTTAATTAGGTTCTTTCCTAATTATAACTAGTGGGCAGGCCCATTAGCTTAAGAGGCCCATTGGGCTTAAGTGGCAATTTAACCTGAGGGTCCATCTAACTCTATTTGACCCAAAGATGGGTTAACCCATTCCTTTACCCTAAATAAGACCATGGGTCAACCCATTAAGCCCTCTTGACCCATTTAACTTAAACTATCCATTTGGCCTAATGACCCATTTATCTTGGATCCACCCATTTAGCTATTTGACCCATTTAACTTAAAGTACCCATTTAGCTATTTGACCCATTTAACTTAAGAGACACAAGCCCATTTTCTATAAATAAGACAAAGGGGGGGGAGAAGCATTCATTTTCATTTCTTCTCCCATCTAACCTAAATCGTGGAGGAGAGAAAGAGGAGAGAAAGGAGAAAGAAGAAAGAAGAAGGAAGGAAAGAAGAAAGAAGGAAGGAAAAAAAGGAGAAGGAGGAATGGAAAAGCTTGGTTGAAGGCTTGGAACCTCACCTTGTGGAGCCCTCTACGTGGAGCATTTCTACATTGGGAAAGGTAAGCCATTGAAACCCACATCTCTTCATCTATTTTGAGTTTTGAGGTTTGGGAAATGGGAGAGATTCGACCTAGGGTTCTCTTGGAACCCAAGGAATCGATGGAACCTCTAAACCTAGACTATGGTGGAGTTATTTCACTCCATTACAAGCCCTAAGCCTAAGTAATCTCTTTCCATTTAGGAAATTTAAGGTTTCTACCCTATTATGTCCTAATTTAGGTTCTCTTTGTTTTCCCTCTTAAATCCATGGGATTACATGGACCTAATGAGGTCTTAGAACCCTAATGGACCTTGGAGGAAGCTTTCTTGAAGCCTCCCTACCTTTAAACCCCTTGAAAAATGAATCCCTAGCAAGAAACCACCCTGAAATTACCTTCCCGAGAATGCCCCTGTGAAGCTCGGATTTACACTCGGTTTCAGTTTTCTGAAACCACATCTGCATCCGACCTTGACTAAAATTGTCCGAGCCCTCGTGAAGCTCGGATTTACACTCGGTTTCGGTTTTAAAACCACATCCGCATCCGACCTTGACTAAAATTGTCCTGAGCCCCTGTGAAGCTCGGATTTACACTCGGTTTCAGTTTTCTGAAACCACATCTGCATCCGACCTTGACTAAAATTGTCCTGAACCCCTGGTTTCCTAGGATTTACATGTGGTTGCAGAATTTGGGCATGAAACCACTCCTGCAACCACTTTGTTTCTGAAACCTTATACTTAAGTGATTATGGGAGACCTTTTGGGGATCCTTTCCCTTCGCTCGTTTAACCTTATTTCACTCTTTGTTTAGGTTAATATATTCATCTTGTGGCTTATTGCTTGATCGAGGCCACAACTCATAACATTGGGGCATAACACATATTGTGAGTGGGTTTGGTTGTTTGGGCTTGATATTATTATTGCATTGTATATATGTCATCATTATAAATTATTAAGCATGCTTACGCATATTGCATACTTTTATATATGAATGTTATGATGTTAATTGGAGATGCTTTACTTTGATGGGTCTCGGTGCCGGTGGGTGCCGGTGCCGGAACCCCGAACACTATATACATTTATGAAGAAATTATGTTGAATGTCATGTTGAACTGTATGCGCCGTGCCGTCTTGGCGGCACTAAACCGGATGAAAAGTTGATGCGCCCGGATTACCTCTCGGGACGATAGGACTTGCATGTAGCGTGGCTAGGATTTTACACCCTTATGCTACGACCCTTACCAACGGGGTTTAGGTGTTGGTAATCAGTACACCGGATTCTGTGGAGGTGGGAGAGGCCAGTCATGGTAGTATTGGTTATCAGGGGTCTGCCACTGAGTGGTCTTGGAGGCTTCGATCGGCGTAGGTCCCACGTGACAATTGAGGTTTCATTGTGGCGATAAGTTAAGTGACCCACAGTGTCTCCCGAGTTGTCACGATGGCATATACCTCGACTTAGTTGTGATGTTAGGTGGAAAATTTACTTAACATATGCATGCATCATTGGACTATGTGAATTGTGTGTTTGTGCATCCCCATCCCCTCACGCTCGGTGGAGAGCTAACCCCTCGTGTACACAATTTTTAGATTATGATGCGGTACGGAGGAGCCAAAGCGTGTTAGAGGAACATGGCAACGGTGTCCTTGTGACGATTGCGCCTACGGGCCGTGAGAATTCTTGGGACTTGTTCCCCTTTTATTTATTTTAGGGCGTAGGCCCATGTAAAAACATTTACTGTTATACCCTTCTTAATCATTATTAGATGGTAATGAAAAATGGATTAACTACAGTATTTATCATCTAGGCTTTGATCATCTTGTAACTATTGATTTTATACGCTTCCGCAAAACTACTGATCATTTGGAATGTAATATTTCATTATATTGTTTTAATATTAGTTATGACTGTGCGTTGGGACACTGTGTCAGTGATCCTGGCAGCTTAGTAGGATGACAAGCGTTGTCCTAGTCACCCCTTATAATGTATTTTATCCCTTGTTGGGATGGGGGCGTGACAGAGTGGTATCAGAGCAATGATGCTCTGCACCGACCACAGTCTCGCGGACTCTTGATTTACTCTCCACAATTAGATTCTAAACTAAAAATCTTCAAGAACATAAATGATTGTGTGCAGACATAGGAGAAGACTGGTTGTGGTGAAACAAAAACTTAGAAGATAATAGGCAACATGGCACTTAGGACTTGAACCATAGGCTGTTAAGCTACAACTTTGAAATTGCTTGGTTGAGCCTTAAGTAGGTCATAAATGAGTAACTATATGTTAAAATTCATAAACAATAATGAACCAATTATAACCAAGCATAATTATCAATAATGATTTAAACAAGAAAGAATTAAGCAAATACATAGAGATACATATAAGATTAATTACAAATATTCAATCGTTCCAAATCTTCTTGGGAGGCGATCATATCCTTCCCATTTTAACATTCATGATTTCATTTATTCCAACAAAGACATATGATTCTATCCTGCTCAATCAAAAGATACTAATCTAACACCATGATCGTTCCAGATTCTCTGCTTCGGCATAACTGTGTCTTTCCCAACTCAAAATGCAAGATCTCATCTGTTCCAACTCAAAACATTTGATTCTGTTCATCTCAGATTAAATATACAAGTCTACCATTTCAAAAAGTTCTCAGTTGTGCACCCTAAGACAAAAACTAGAAGAACTGATCCGAGATAACTTCAATTTGTTGAGAGAAAGCTGGGCTAGTCATTTGCACCACCGCAACCACCGTGACCAAGAAAGGTGTCGATGTCACCTACCCCTCTCTTGATACCCTCTAGGCGCCAAGTCTGATTGGAGAGTTGCTTCGTGACTTCATCGAAGCCATCCACCACTCGCAGTTCAGATGCTGATGGTCGTCGAATGTCAATACCTCCCACTTGATGAAGGTATAAGGATTCCTTCTAAGTGAACAATAGGTCCTTGCTCCTCCAATGGACACGTTGATAACACCGGCCAACTGTGCTGCAATGAAGGCTATAGGAACCCCCTTGACACATGAAACAACCCGATAATTCTGTATGCCTGGGTTGTCGGTGTCCAGATTTGTATAGAATGGCAAATGAGTTGTAGGTAGTATGGTTCAGGAAGGTTGAGAATGTTGGTCCACCCCAATGCCTCGAATCTCTGCCCCACCATGTAAGCTTTGAGATCATCCAACACTACATCCCGCCCTTCCACTATATTTTTTAAAGCGGAAGTAGTCTGGGTAAAGCTCTTGGTCCTCTATCTTTTGAAACCATAGTGGATCTAGGACAGTTGGTGCAACTTGTTCAACGCATGTACGCCGTGCTCATGGGGCCACTAATTGTTTTAACCTGCAGCCAAGAGTCAAATAGATAGCAAATTAGTACCTTGAATGCTAAGGCCTAAGTAGATGATCAATGTAAGGTTGTGAAGTTCAAAACCTAGCCCTTAATTTTCCTTTCAAAGCAAATTAAATTACGGCAGGATTCTTAGGCTAGAAAATTCTGATTTTATCCAATTGTGATCTAAGAAGTTGGGGAAAAAGAAAAGGCATGACCATTATGTGAATGACATGATAAATAATGAAGATTCATGGTCATAATATGCCTAGAAAATAATGCTTTATGCAAAGTAGTAAGTTCAAACAAGAAGTAGACTTGTTCGATCATGGAGCATGCCTTGGGCTTCAAAAAAAAAAAAAATTTGGGCCATTTTGTGATTGGAAGTTTGAATCTTGAGAAACAAGTAAAGTTGGCTTGTGACAACTCAAAGGATGTAAACTAAGCCCTATCTAGTAAGACCAATTCATACATGGCAAAAGAGAAGAGAAAAATTCGAGTAGGTTTTGGTTTTTCCAAAATCCAACCTAAATCCTTGAGTTAGATGCCAAGATTGTATGCAAGCCTTTGTATAGGTTGCTTATGGTGAGAAAATGGTTAAGATTAGGTTGTGAGTAGCCTACCGAGCAAAAAGGAAACAAATACCCCAAGTTTTATAAACCTGAAATCGAGTTTGGGGTTTCTCCTTGAGAGAAATCGATGGGAGAGAGAGAGATCTTACGTGAATGCGATTGGATGTTGTTGAGGAGTAATTGGGAGCACTAAAATCCACCGAGGGAAGAGAGAGCAAGAACGATCACGGCTTTTGGTTCTTCAAATGTATTAGGATTGTGCTTCGAAGGAGGAAAATAAACCTCTAAGTCACGGGTTTTAAAATTTTAATTTTTGGGCCATGCGGTTTCACCCGTGGATTCAATTTTGTGAAATCGACTGAGAATCCATGAATTTCTGAGAACAAAATTTGATTCTGTAAAAGCTCGGATTTACCTGTGGTTGCAACTTACTGAAACCACACCTAAAACCGCCCAAGCCAGAAAGGATTTTCTTGCCCTGTCTTGATGAACCAACCTATGTTAGGCTTTTATTACCTCTATTTGATGTTTCCCTCGCCCCTCTTGTGGCATATCTTACCCCGGTAACTTAAGCTTTATCTTGGCAAATAAAAGTATAGAAGTGAAATGTCTACAAGATGTGAAAATTATATTGTGACAAGAGCATATAAGGGAAAATGTGACACGATAACCATAGGAAGATGTTTGGAGTGAAGAGAAATGAATAAGATCAATGCACATGTAAAAATTCATATGAGATTCCTAATGCGTGGATGTGAATAATGAGATCAATGTGAACAACATATACTTTTGGCTACTTTACATCCCAACCAATATCAAACAAGCAAGTTATTGGATGAAAATACCCCAACAAGAGACAAGAATTATTTATTTGAGGAAAAGAGGAAAGATTCTAAGGATTTTATCAACAATCAAGTATACAAGAGAATATGCTTGAAGATAAGACAATGTGATAATTTTCTATGAGAATTTATGGCATGTAAAAGAATTAGATTTGAACTTGGAGAGTTTTCCCAAAATATTGTGAATTGAGGATTTTACCACAACCAAAACCTGGGCATAATCCAAGTAAAATTCAACTAGACATGACAGCATAGTGATAATCTCTAAAATGTTTGCAAAGACTTGAAAGTTTATAAAAGATGCAATAATCAAACAGGGATCCAACAACTTAGTGCCATCGATCAAATAGGACTTGATTTACACCCAAAAACCCTAGTTCCAATTGGTTTGGCATGGATTTGGTGTACATGGTCATGGTATTACAAGCAAAGTCAAGACATGATCACAACTTGAAATGATTCATCCCAAATCCAAGAAAAGAGAAAGTAGGAATGGGAAGAAAGCCATATCTTGAACAAGTGAGAGTTAAACCTTGAGGCTTAAGATTACAAGAAAACCACCCGAGGGAAGCTTGAACGGAAGTCCCTGTAGAGCTTTTTCTCCCTGCGGTTATGTTCCTTTCTTTGGAGCCAAAAGTGAGTTTTAAAACTCACGGTTTTGTTATGTTAATTTTTTTTGCAAATGAACGAACGAGCGAAGCCACTTATCGTGAATCCGCTCCGCATAAAACTTGAAATTATCATTATAAATCTGTGCGGATCAACGAACGGATCCACACTCATGCATCCGTCCGTAAATCCGTTTGACTTACACCCTCTCGGCCATTGAGACTTTTGAGATTGGACAAACGAACGGATTCGCATTCCACATCCGCCCGTTAGTCTGCTCTCCCTATTTTCGCAGAGGAGCCACGAACGGACCCAGAGTACTGACACCGCTCGTGAGTCCACCCGATTTCTTTTAGGATTTTTAGCTTGTTTTGGAGACCTTTGACTACACTTATATGTGATGATTATGTGCCTATACCCTAGATCGGACACCCCGTTGTGTGACCCATTTGTGGGAACCACCTAAGTCTAGTCAATACCTTGAATTGAAAGAGGTTAGGACTTGTACCCGACTGGGCCAGCTAATAAAAAGTAGCAGGCATTGGTAACCGCTGTGACTCCTCTCTTACATAAAAGGAGAAGAGTTACCTTTGAGGATAAAGACCTTCGATCCTATGAATTTAAAGACCCGAACCTTATGGATAGAGAAACCTAAACCTATACGGGTAGAGACCCTCAATGGGGTGCGTAGGAAAGGAAAGTAATAGACTGGTTTATTTGAGTAAGCCATGAAGGTCACGTGTATTTGGAAGTCATTCATAACACCTCAAGCTAGTGACGACTCTATTTGAACTTTACTTGGTCCATCCAAACCTTGTTTAGACTCATAGAGAAAGTCCTACACCGTGATTTGACTTTCCAAAAAAAAAAAAAAAAAAAAAAAAAAAAAAAAAAAGACTTAGTGAACCGTACCTGAGAACTTCTTGTTCTTGTGGATTGACCTAGATGACAGATATGTCCATAGGGATTTGAATGTAATTATTGAATCTATGCCTACATATTGGTGTGATAAATATATATAGATATCCCTTAGAACCTTGGACTTGTGTGACTAGAGTGATTCTCTGGTACTACAAGTATGACCTTACCTCGACCTTGCTGTGTAACTAGTTGGTGCCCTGACCTTGGTTGACCAAACCTTAGGGTAATGAAGAATGAATTTAATGACCGAATAGGTTAAATTATGGAGACTGCTTGAAGAGTTGACTTTGACAAAAGCTAGTAAAGGTTGTTGGTTCTCGAAAGAGGACTGATGTGGATTCTTCCCTGTGGGATAACTGTGTAGTAGGTTTAAAGGTTGTGAAAGCTAAAACTGAAGGATGTAACAAGACCTTCTCCAACGACAGATATGAATGGGGTAATGGATCACCAAATGCGTTCCCTCCGTACTGGGAGTGAACAATAGGAGATTCCATCAATATTCCAAATCATTCTAAAGTTGGGTTAGGTAATGAGACAACCAGATGTGAAAGCCTTCAGAATGTGAACCCTATGTTGGGACATGGACAGGTTAAATCCTGTAACCCAAGAATGACCAGAGTAGTGAAGGCTAGAATGGTATCACCTGATCTAGAAGATCTAGGCAACCTCTGTTCCTTGAGACTTAACTTAGTAGTAGGAACCCTGTGTTCCTAGGGTTATTGTGAACCACACCCCTGTGGTAATGTGACCCTGTAAGGAAAAGAGAATTGTGGAACCTGACTTGCTGTGCCATGTAGGCACTGCCTCATCTTGACCCGACCTTTGACTTAGTTCAAGATGTGGGTGAGTTGGGATGTTGTTATCCAACAACCCTTCTCACTTGAGACCCTAGCTGCCTCAAATTTCGGGGACGAAATTTCTTGTAAGGTGGGGAGGATGTTATACCCGTACCCCGGATCATAATTAATTATTATTTCTTCCCGTGACGTGTGGTTATCACTGCCACGTGCTGGTGAGCTGTTCTCACTGATGGTCAAACCCAGTTACACATTATTGGCCATGATACGGGCTTACCATTGACACACCATGGCAATGGAGAAGTAAGTTCTAGCCCTTGGCTTATGTATTTATCCTTTTCCTCGATGCCCTCGAAGTGCGAGTCAAGATTTGGACCGCCCGGGCTATTTTAGTTGAGTTGGGAATATTCTATTTGTGGGTCCCACTTGCCCTGGGGAAACGTGTGAAGAGCAATTATACCCATATCATGTGGGCTCATCTTTTAATTAGGTTCTTTCCTAATTATAACTAGTGGGCAGGCCCATTAGCTTAAGAGGCCCATTGGGCTTAAGTGGCAATTTAACCTGAGGGTCCATCTAACTCTATTTGACCCAAAGATGGGTTAACCCATTCCTTTACCCTAAATAAGACCATGGGTCAACCCATTAAGCCCTCTTAACCCATTTAACTTAAACTATCCATTTGGCCTAATGACCCATTTATCTTGGATCCACCCATTTAGCTATTTGACCCATTTAACTTAAAGTACCCATTTAGCTATTTGACCCATTTAACTTAAAGGACCCAAGCCCATTTTCTATAAATAAGACAAAGGGGGGGGAGAAGCATTCATTTTCATTTCTTCTCCCATCTAACCTAAATCGTGGAGGAGAGAAAGAGGAGAGAAAGGAGAAAGAAGAAAGAAGAAGGAAGGAAAGAAGAAAGAAGGAAGGAAAAAAAAGGAGAAGGAGGAATGGAAAAGCTTGGTTGAAGGCTTGGAACCTCACCTTGTGGAGCCCTCTACGTGGAGCTTTTCTACATTGGGGAAGGTAAGCCATTGAAACCCACATCTCTTCATCTATTTTGAGTTTTGAGGTTTGGGAAATGGGAGAGATTCGACCTAGGGTTCTCTTGGAACCCAAGGAATCGATGGAACCTCTAAACCTAGACTATGGTGGAGTTATTTCACTCCATTACAAGCCCTAAGCCTAAGTAATCTCTTTCCATTTAGGAAATTTAAGGTTTCTACCCTATTATGTCTTAATTTAGGTTCTCTTTGTTTTCCCTCTTAAATCCATGGGATTACATGGACCTAATGAGGTCTTAGAACCCTAATGGACCTTGGAGGAAGCTTTCTTGAAGCCTCCCTACCTTTAAACCCCTTGAAAAATGAATCCCTAGCAAGAAACCACCCTGAAATTACCTTCCCGAGAATGCCCCTGTGAAGCTCGGATTTACACTCGGTTTCAGTTTTCTGAAACCACATCTGCATCCGACCTTGACTAAAATTGTCCTGAGCCCCTGTGAAGCTCGGATTTACACTCGGTTTCAGTTTTCTGAAACCACATCTGCATCCGACCTTGACTAAAATTGTCCTGAGCCCCTGTGAAGCTCGGATTTACACTCGGTTTCAGTTTTCTGAAACCACATCTGCATCCGACCTTGACTAAAACTGTCCTGAACCCCTGGTTTCCTAGGATTTACATGTGGTTGCAGAATTTGGGCATGAAACCACTCCTGCAACCACTTTGTTTCTGAAACCTTATACTTAAGTGATTATGGGAGACCTTTTGGGGATCCTTTCCCTTCGCTCGTTTAACCTTATTTCACTCTTTGTTTAGGTTAATATATTCATCTTGTGGCTTATTGCTTGATCGAGGCCACAACTCATAACATTGGGGCATAACACATATTGTGAGTGGGTTTGGTTGTTTGGGCTTGATATTATTATTGCATTGTATATATGTCATCATTATAAATTATTAAGCATGCTTACGCATATTGCATACTTTTATATATGAATGTTATGATGTTAATTGGAGATGCTTTACTTTGATGGGTCTCGGTGCGGTGGTGGGTCTTAACCCACACTATATACATTTATGAAGAAATTATGTTGAATGTCATGTTGAATCGTATGCGCGCGTGCCGTGTTGGTAACCGGCACTAAACCGGATGAAAAGTTGATGCGCCGGATTACCTCTCGGGACGATAGGACTTGCATGTAGTCGTGGCTAGGATTTTACACCCTTATGCTACGACCCTTACCAACAGGGGTTTAGGTGTTGGGTAATCGACACCGGATTCTCGTGGAGGTGGGAGAGGCGATCATGGTAGTATTGGTTATCGATCCGCCACTTGAGGTGGTCTTGGAGGCTTCGATCGGCGTAGGTCCCACGTGACAATTGATGTTTCATTGTGGCGATAAGTTAAGTGACCCACAGTGTCTCCCGAGTTGTCACAGTAGCATATACCTCTGACTTAGTTGTGATGTTAGGTGAAAAATTTACTTAACATATGCATGCATCATTGGACTATGTGAATTGTGTGTTTGTGCATCCCCATCCCCTCACTGGCTCAGTGGAGAGCTAACCCCCTCGTGTACACAATTTTTAGATTATGATGCAGGTACGGAGGAGCCGGAAGCTGTGTTAGAGGAACATGACAACGGGTGTCCTTGTGACGATTGGGCCTACGGGCCGTGAGAATTCTTGGGACTTGTTCCCCTTTTGTTTATTTTAGGGCGTAGGCCCATGTAAAAACATTTACTGTTATACCCTTCTTAATCATTATTAGATGGTAATGAAAAATGGATTAACTACAGTATTTATCATCTAGGCTTTGATCATCTTGTAACTATTGATTTTATACGCTTCCGCAAAACTACTGATCATTTGGAATGTAATATTTCCCTTTCCTCACTCTGATATTATATTGTTTTAATATTAGTTATGACTGTGCGTTGGGACACTGTGTCAGTGATCCTGGCAGCTTAGTAGGATGACAAGCGTTGTCCTAGTCACCCCTTATAATGTATTTTATCCCTTGTTGGGATGGGGGCGTGACAGCTTACCCCTTGATTAGACACATATTTGATGTAGGATGCCATGGATCTCCAAGACTTCTATGCCCGATGTGCAAGACATCTTCCAACTGTTTGTGTTCGACGAGTTTGTTTCCTATGACATGTACCGACATGTCAGAGGCAACCACCTGTATTATTTTTGCCATTTACAAGGGAAAGAGGGATATTTATGAAAACAAAATAAACATATGATTAGTTCAAAAGTGTATGTTTACCTGCACGTAAGTGTAGATGTTCCGCAAAATCGCTTTCCGTTCGATCTCAAAGATCTCTCGTTGTCTTTTCCACAGCCACAAGCCGAATTCACCGTCGCGCTCAACGACGCATCACTGGCTGTTTCCTACAATGTTTCAAGAGATGCGGGAGTTACATAGCTAACCTTGTTTTGATTTTTGGGAGTGGTCCCAATCCTCTGAATTCAATTACAAAGTTGTCCCTGGTTTAAAACATTCTGCTATTTTGTGGGCAAGGGTTAAAAAAAGTTGTTACAAAAACTGATGTAACCACCTCGATTACAAACAATTTTACTCAATTTTAAAACTGTTCAATAAGCCCGGCCCAGTACGTGTACACATTACATGTGTAGCCGGTTGTCAAATTATCGGTTCGGTTTGATTTTGATCGGTCAAATCAATTTTTTATGTACGGTTTTGATTCAATATTGGGTTGTTATATATTCCAATTCGATGCTGATAGTATGAAATTACTACTCCAACCTCAGTAAGCTAAAAAATCTTATTCAATCACAAGCTCGAATATGTGCTTTTATTGGCCAATGTGCAGACGCTACACGATCAGACAATGATCTCTTGCCCTCACAAAATAATGTACATAAACACTTTTTATCTTTCCATCTTTAGCTTTGGATTGGTGTTTGATTTTTGGTTAGTCTAAAATCGAAACCGAACATTAGTGTTTGATTTGATTTTTTCAATCAATTGTTACCATTCTAACAGGTTTGGGTAGCAATTTGACATCCCTATCGTAGAGTAAGTGTATCAAAATCAAACCAAACCGTTTACCATAAACCAAATTGAATCGCTTAAACAGAAATTGTGAAACCATTTAATGAATGGTTCGGTAATTGTTTTAAAATTGAGACCACTTAATTAAATGATTTAAATCAAACCGGACTGTTTAACCAGAATAGATCATTTAACACTCTTAGATGTACATAAATGTGCCAATATCAAACAGAAACTATTTAACAAAATCGAATCGATCGTTTAAACCGAAACTATGAAACTGTTTAATAAATGGTTTGATTATGATTTCAAAATTGAGACCATTTAATTAGACGGTTTAACCGAGACCAAGTCGTTTAACACCCTTGTGGTAGAGTATAGACTAAGCGATTAAACCATTAATTGGACATGAAAGACTACCATTGTTGAAATGCATATATATGTTAGAATTCTGAGAAGTACAAAACAAATGTCCTAGAAAGTACCCAAATTTTTAGCATTATTCACTTAACACTAATTTTCCGCATAATAAAGATGTCTCGTGACGTAGAATACCTAATCATTGCACATAAACGGATTGAATTTAAATCAAATATAGTATTATTCGTATCAATATTCTTTTAGCTTTTGGAAGGATTTAGATAGTTTTTAAAAACAAATTTTTTTATATGGATTTCCGTCAAAAAAAGGATTTTTTACCATTCATTTGCATCCCTATTATTATCTAATTTTTTTTGGGTAAACTATCTACGTTTGATTAACTTTTGAATAGATTTAGTTAGTTTTTATAAACTAAATATAGTTTTTATAAACTAATTTTCCGAATACGGGATTTACCTAAACATATACAAGCACAATTCGAATACAGATTTTTTATTATCTTGGTTTTTTTGGTAAACTTTTCAACTGTCCATTTACATTCCTACCTGTTGTCGCCGGAATCTAAACTGGTGACATGGACGACCTGCAAAAGGGTAAGCTTCACAATGGAGGATCTTTATCCCCTCAATTTGTCTGCCCCTCAATTTCTTCAATTAATTCTATCTAATAGGGGGACAGAAATGACCACCTTATCCCCTACCCGAACACATTACCCGAGGTGGGGTCCACCTTCCTCTATTAGAGGGAATTGAGGAAATTGACGGGCAGACAAATTGAGGTGATATTTTTCCCACAATAGAGACCTAGGGCAAACTCTAAAGGGGAACTCTCCAATGCTTAAGTCAAATCCATGTAATAGCCGTAAAAGGAAAAAGGTGTGGAAAGAGCAATAGCTTTAAGAGTTGTTGAATGCCTTATCTAGTACCCTGTCTCTTTTACATACAGGATAGGTACTTGCAGAGTCCAATCTGGAAGAAGAATCCTTCCCCTGTAAGGGATTCGGTTAGTTCTCTTCATGCGTGATGAAGTAGAGTTCGTGTTTCGCTTGAATTGGGAATTTGAAACGCACACCCTATCTCTTCACAGATGGTGGGGAGTCTAAATCCCATTACAACTCTGCTAGTTAGGGATGTAAACGGCTCGGATTCGGCTCGGATAGTGCTATATCCGCATCCGTATCCGATTAGCTTTCAAACGAATTCGGATAGTGCTAAACGGATACGGATCATCCGTTTACAAGTAAATATAGCTTTTTGGATAGCTATAGCCTATTCGTATCTGCATCCGTTTAGCTTTCGGACGGATTCGAATAGTGCTAAACGGATTTGGACACGAATACGAAAACGAATTTTGACTATTTATTTACACCCCTACTACTAGTGAAGATCGAGTTAGTTCTCTGTGCAGAGTTTGAGTCTTATTGTGGCTCTAATGCCGGTGAATCCATTTTCATATAGGACTCATCAGCTTTGGCCCAGTTATCTCCTTTAACTGGTCTTCTACCACGTGTTAATTGCCCCATTGGCGAGTTGGTTTTATTTACATCACTAGCTAAGGACCTAATCCCCCCCCCCCCCCCCCATAATAATAATGACCTAAAACGCTTCATTAAAATGGTATAGGGGTGGAATCAAAATTTTCTCAGGGAGCAATCATCCAAAAAATTTTTTTTTTTTCAATGTAAGAATCCCAAAATAAAGATGGAAACAGGTTGGGGTACTTTTAGAGTGGGTTTTGTCAATTATATACAGACCTAATTAAATATTAATTAATTCTAACCTGCCCCACTCTATCAGGATTTAGGCATCGAAGTCCTTTTTTTTTTATAGGTGAAAAAGAAATGTTATTTATTATCTAATTTAAAAATTTTACCAGTAGGTGGCATGTATACGGCATCGAGGTTTAAAAACCTAAAATCAGATACGAGATCGGCCTCCATTGATTCTGATTCGAATCTGATCTGAGTCAATCGAATTGAAAGAGGCCCGAAATCGATTATAACCCTAAAAATATCTCCCAATTCATATATTGGATGGGTTCTCCCAAGTCATATTTCTGTAAGGACTCACATTTCATGAATTTTTCATTAAACATGCCAAAACCGCTCCAAAATGCTAAAACCGAGGAGATGATTCTCTAAAACAAAATCTGTATTAAACCTTAAAGTAAAATCGACAAAAGAATCGAATTTGTGGACAAAAAAAATGAGATCCAGATACTCTACTGCCGAGCTGCCTAGATACGGTGAGGCGTATAATTACCGCCTTACCTCCACTCGATCAGGGGTAAGGCGGTCATTACATGCTTCACCGTGTCTGGCGCACGATCCTGCCGGAAGACTTCCCATCAATGGGTCAATTTCACCAAAGAAGGCCTTCTGTGGAGGGTACTTAAAAGTATAGTTTCTCATGAATTATTTATGAAAATTTTCTAAAATACTTTTGCTGGAACATTTCTTGGATCATACAGTCCACTATGTAGTATTTATGTCACATAGAAAGATGATGTGATAATTTCGAGTATTGACAAACCGTACATGCTCTCAAGTATTTTCATGCACTCTCTAGGACTTCTTCTGACCTAGGTTATTGACTCGGATCCGTTTAGGGACATTCGTATTTGTTCACAGATATTTGAAGAAAAAAAATTCAAATACTCTGATAAAAATTTGTTTGGAAAAAAAAATCCGAATACTTAATAATAAAAAATTAAGTAAATAATGATCTTGAAAGTTTTTGAAACTTCAATAGGTTCTAAAATACGAGGAAAAGAGAATCATGATCTAAGATATACTTATTGAAAATGAATTGTCTCCGCTAGGGTAAGGGTGTCAAAACCTAGCCTGAACCGTTAAGACTGACCCGAACCGATCCTTATTGGATTGTTTTTGGACTGGGATATGACGGGACTGGCTAAAAATTGGACCGCATCGGACCGACCGATAACAAATCGAAAACCGAATGAAATCAATAAAAAAACAATGAGTATAAGGTTATGAATAGTTGAATTGATTTCAACATTAATGAGCAAATTTGTGGTTGTAAGGGAAATTGTTACAAATAAATGAGTATGAGGTTATAAAAATAGGGAAATTGTATTGTAACAATGCTTCATCCATTGATCTCCTTTTTAAGTGTGAGGCTCATGAAATATTTTATGTAGTTGAAAAGAGAAAGAGAAGAAATAGGCACAAACCGAACCCAACTTGTTTAAAAAAACCCGGTATTGAATCGAATCCAAACCGCTATCAACCAGTTATAAAAAACCAAAATCGACACAAAACCAAACCGTACTGAAACCGAAACCGAGCCGAAACTGAAAATTCCTTATTGGTTTGGCTTCGGTTTCCCTAAAAGTCACACCGAAATCAAAAAAACTGGACCGAACCTGGACCAAACCGACCGATTAACACCCCTATGTTAGGGGTAGGAAGGTCCGGGTTACATAAAGTAGAGATGTAAACGGATGGTCTAAAATCCTACTTCGATGCGCATCCGAATCCGTTTACAAGTATTTGTATTCGGCCAAGGAATATCTGAATTCGTCACTTCCGATCCATATCCAAGCCGAATCTGATCTGTTTACATCCCTAGGTAAACTAGTATAATTGGTTAGGGACAAGATATATTGTCTTTTAAGTCTTGGGTTTGAATCCCATATTGATCACGGTGGAGGTTGAGGGTGGGTTTTTTCCTTGGAATGCTACATTTAAGAATGCCAAAAATCACACCAATCAAATTGAACCATTTGAATTTGATCGACCAAACTTCTTATTGGTTCAGTATTGATTTTGGTTTTCTGATCAAATACCGAAATCGACCGATAAGAATGACTGAAACTAATCATTTGGATTGCAATCATAAAAGAAAAAAAAATCTTATAAAAATGAAACAAACCTGATAATATGATAAAATGGTTTTAAGAATAAGTGATTACCCTTCTCCGATCCTTACTACCCAACTTCAGAGTGAACAGCTAATGCATTCCATTTATTGAATAAGGTTCTATGATTGATTCGTAAGATTCCTGTATTTTTTACTCCTTTGGGTGATTTTGCAATACCTACGCAGTGGAGACTGTTGTTCTTTAGACCTTTTCTTTTTTATATATAAAAGGCTACACCAAACTGATAATAAACCGATAAGATCAGACTGTTCGAAGAAACAAATATATGCAAAACCGTTAAAAGAAACAGAAATAGCTATCAACTTCGGTTTGATTTTGTATAGTAATTAGGCACCATTTGATAACACTTCAAGAAACATGTTTTTCCACTTTTATGTTCTAAGAAATAGACAAACACCTCAAAAAGCATTTGATAAACCTGTTGTGTTTCTTCTATGTTTTTTTGGTTTTTTAATGAAACTTGTTGTGTTTCTACTGTTTTTAAAAATAGAAATCAAAATTTATGGATCAATAAACAGAAAACAAGAAACAAGTTTCACTTGTTTTTCTGTTTCAAGAAATAAATTGAGAGAAAATGTGCCCGATAAAACCTCTCTCTATCTTTCAAGAGAAAAACACACAAGCTCTCTCATCGTTCTCTCATAGTCCTCAAGCCGAAGCAAGGGAACCACTGCCAATCAGAGCTCAACGCTATTTTGTACCTCCACCGTCCAAGTACTCTCTCTTCTCTGCAACACTCGCCCATAAAACCCCATCTCTTTCTCTCTCTCGTTCATGGTCCCTGGTTCAGTAAACCCCAGAATAATCGGTCTCTGGCGGAATCAAAATCGAAGCAGGAAATAGTATTTCATAGGTTTTGATTTTAGGGTTTCGATTTTAGAGGACATATTCCTTCAAGCGTCACTTGAATCATCCCATTATACATCACCCCCTGGTTTTCAAACGAGGGGGTGACGTGTAATTTATACTTTCCCTTTTTATTTTCTTCATTTGCTGCGGACGCATTTCTCACTTCGCCATGATTTATAGATTGTCAAGGACGGAGAAGAGAGATGGCCATCACTTGAATCATCCCATTATTTCCCTTTTTCCCTTTATTCTGTTGGCCGTAATCTGATTATCTTTATTTTACTTGGTTGTTTATCAATTGTGAATGGTGATGGAGATGGGTTCATGATTTGATTAATGCTAAATGTTAACTGGATCTTAAGGGTGTTTTGTTTTCATCTCTAAATTGATAGATCAGGTGGAGGTGCATTATTGTTTATATCTGTTAATTTGGCTGTTCTTATAGTGACTCAGTAACTCCATAAGTGAATATGGAGATGTTGGTTGGTGCATAATGGAGTTAATCTGTTTACTTTCTTTTGAGGTCTGTGTACAGAAATCTCCTTGTTCAACCCCAAGGGGCCAGCTCAGTTGGCAAAAGACCAACTCCTCAAATAAGAGGTCATGAGTTCAAACCACCTTGGGACCTATCCACATCCCCCCTTCCCCCACTATTAAAGCTCTCCAATTCCAGAAAATCTCCTTGTTCAGGTTTTAGAATGTTTTACTTAACATATTTTATCAAACACCATTGGTGTTCCAATTGTGTTCTGTTTTTTAGAACAGGTTTACCAAATGCTACAAAGATCGTTTCTCAACACAGAAATGAAAAAAACTGTTTCTATTATTTCTCCAAAAACAACAAAAAGGTTATGAAACGGTGCCTAAAACTTTGTTGATCCGATTCGGTATGACCCTATGCACAAAAAAAAAAAAAAAAAAAAACTCAAAAAACCAAAATCATACCAAAGTGATTTTCTGTAATTTTTTATTCAAAATAGAATTAAGTTATGATACAAACCTGAAGAGAACTCGCCTCTATAAACCGACTTATAAGGTGAAGAAACCCAAGACCATATCAATCCAGATCAAATCCATTTCAGAGCTAATGTGGGATCACCTTATTATGTACCTAATGGATCTCAATCTAGTGTATGGGAGATAAATTGGGTCAGCCTAGTTTGGGATAGTTAAAGGGCTGATTTAATGTGTTCCATCAACTCTGGAGCTTTTGGCATATTGATCAAGTACTTAACACAGCTCCTCATATGACTGATATCATTTCGGAGCTAATTTTTTTTTTTTTTTTTCTAGTAACATTTTGGAGCTAATGTAAGATCAGCCTGTTATATAGCTAATGGGTATCAATCTAGTGTATGTACGCTAAATTGGGCCAACCTAGTATAAGATACGTTAAAGGATTGAGTTAACGTGTTTCATCAACTCTGGAGCTTTTGGTGTTTCAATCAAGTGCCTAACACAGCCCCTCTTATGACTTACATGGGATCGTAACTGATCACACCTCATGATTTAGGGTTAAAGTATTCAATCCAACCAATCCCTTTGAAATGTCAAACTTTAGGAGATGAAAGATTGGGATCCACATTCTCTCCAACCATTCATCCAAAGGTTGTGAGGACTTGAACAGGCATCCAACATCTACCAACACTTGGGGGTGCGTGTTCAAGTCCTCCCTGCCGTTGGATGAATGATTGGAGATAATCTTTGACCCGAAGTCATAAGAGTGTAATTAGATGACTATAAGAGAAAATGTCTAGAAACTAATTGTGTATATTCAAGTTTATCTCCAAAGCAGGATGGAGATATCACAAAAGAAAACCGCGTCAAAGATACAAAAGAAGATCGATATTGATACATAAGCTGTTTGTTACACTCGGCGTGCAAATTGACATCCATACCCTCGTAGATACCTATGAGTTTACATTACCTATACACTACCACGTCAGTAATTGTTCCTTCCAAATCACTACCCTTATCTACTTATCTGGCTATTGGCTGCCTATCTTTCCACAACTCTTTTTTCATACCAAATGATTTCTTACCAAAAAAACAACAAAATCAAGAAATTTCAAAGAATGTTCCTATTACATCACCATCTGATTGGTATATTTTTAGTCTAAAATCTTGATTCTCTAATAACCTATTTCTTATCATTCATCAGTTTTAAAGATTTTGTAGTTAAGGGTTTGAAACTTTGAATGGAAAGACGTGTTCACAACAGTTTCTCAGTTACCTCCCAATCACCGCCACCACATTCCTTGTTGATTCTCTTTCCTTCCCTCCTTCGTTATATATGTTCCAAACATGGGAAGTTCATCACTGGATTAGGGTTATACCTGTAAAGTCTAGATTCTGAAATCCCTAGAAGAATCAATCAAAGTAATTGCATGTCTGTGTCTCTTTCTTAGAGAATTCTAAGATCTTCCATTGGGGAGGAAGGTATGGAGAGTTTAGTTGTTGGCGGACAATGGAGTATTCCCTTTCCATTTTAATTTTTTTCTTTTCTGGGTACTTCAAAACTTACCAAATTTACAGAACCCAAATACTGCATTCAATTAATTCCCACTTTCCCATATCAAAATCTGCTTGGATTCTTCATATTTACTTAACAGAACCCTCCTCCCTCCTCTGCTCCTGTGTGTTCTTCACTGTTCTGTTTCATACCTTTTTCTTTTTGTTCTTTTACAGAGTAAGAAAGAAAAAAAAAAATGAATGAAAAAAAGGGTAGTGAAGCAGGTCAAGCTTGTGCAGCATGTAAACATCAGAGGAGAAAGTGTCATAAGGATTGTTTATTAGCTCCTTATTTTCCATCTAGTAAACAACAAGATTTTATGAATGCTCACAAACTCTTTGGTGTGAGCAATATTACCAAGATCTTGAATCAAATCGAACCTAATAAGAGAAGTGAAGCAATCAAGTCGATAATGATCGAATCCAAGGCAAGGAAAGATGATCCTGTGTTAGGTGTTGTGGGTATCATTCAGAATCTCAGATCTCAAATTCATCTTTATGAGGAAGAACTTGGTATTGTTAATCAACAGATTTCTTATTATGGGCAAATTAGTTATTATAGGCAGAGAGAACAAATTGAACAACTACAGAGTCAGCAATTGCTACGTTCTTTAGCTTCATCTTCTTCATTGATGTCTTCACCATTGTTGCAGCAATATTTCGATGATTCAGTAAGTATGTGTTTCTGAATTTAATAGATCAGGGGAGATTAGTCAAATTATCTTAATTGTATACTTTGTAATTTTTGTGGGTTGAGGGTTTTGCAGGTTGAGATTGAATCATATATTGAAAACATGAAAGAGTTAAATCAAGGATGCACTTATTCCTCAACTCCAGTTGAATATATAGATGTGAAGCCCTTGAACGTCAGAACCCCTTAACTGAAGGTACGGGGAGAATCCAGGTATGATAGTAACTATTGTTGCGATTTCTTTACGTGTAATATACCCTAATTAAATACTGCATTCTAGCGGGTTAGGGAAGTTTTTCCCCCAAACATAAAACCCTAATACACTAGTCGGTTTGGTTTATTAAGCTGGCCCAGACAAGGGAAGGCTTGGTTTTGATCTGGTTTGGTTTCAATTTATTTCATTTTTTCTTATTGTGTTTGGTTTTTTTATCTCGGCTTTTGATTTATTTTGGCTGCGTTTGGTATGCATTCTGCTTTTTTTTTTTTTTTTTTTTTTTTTATGAGAAAAAAAGAAAATATAAACTAAAAAGAGGAAAATACAAGAGAGTTCGAGTTCAGGGCCTTTATGGCCAGGTTAGAAGCAATTGCATAACAGAAAGGGTTCCCTATCCTATTAAACTTTAAGTCCAAGTCCTGGCCTATAGAACTGATATATAGAAGGTCCTGAAGGAGATGCCACGGCCAAGGATTAGTAGTTGGTGATGGAAGAAGACCGGGGATCTGTTGATTCACACACCACACTTCTTTCATCTCCAGTCTTAAACTGGAAGCATGATCGAGCCTTGTGTGAATACAAAAAAGCTCGAGTTCCAGCTTATGAGTAGATTTGATCGAACCTGCAGCAAGCAACTTAAACTTGTCATCTATCAAAAAAAAGATACACCCATCCTGCTGTACTTAGACCTGGGGTTTGAAATCCTACACAGAATAAGACAGGAAATTTGAAATTAGGTAAATGAGAAAATTTAGAAAGATGAGGCACCTCCTCAAGCTGGGGAACAACATCACAAGGGTGAACAATAAAGGGGGGGGGGGGGGATAATTCCAAATCAGCTATCCATCGATCAATATTTCTCATAACCCAAATCGGATCCGATTTCTCATGACCATAGACTACCTTTTTTTCGAACAGACCAAATAAAATAACAAGAAATAATAGAAACCCCAAAGAACCAAGATAAAGCTTGTTTGTCCATCTTAAACTTAACCAACATAGAGAGACAGAACTTTTCCAGAGAGGGGTGAGACAAGAGCTCGGTTCTCAACCCTAGCAGACCAGCAGCCCAAATATGTTTAACCCAGTCACATGAAAGGAATATGTGCCATTATGATTCAACACAGTTTCCACAAAGAGCACAATAGGGGTCGATCGGAAGCCATTTATGTTAGGTTGCCTTGATTGGGAGACCTGCATTTAACACACGCCTAAAAAATGATTTAAATTTGGGATGTAATTTAAGTCTCCAAAAAAACTACCACCAAGTGGAAAGAAGAAAATTAAATGATGGATTTGAAGCCGACAGAGATCTAGCAGCAAGTTTAGTGGTGAATTTTCCAAATTTAGCCAAAGAGCACCACCAACTATCATTAGATGCAGACAAATCAATTTTATGGATATGTAAAGAGACATCCACAGGGATGATAGAATTAAGCAAACTAGAATTCCACTGAGCATTAGTAATAAATTTATCAACTTTGTCAAACAAACCAGCAATAATGGGGGATGGAATAGAACACCCAGGTAAAGATGGAATCCATGGATCAGTCCAAAAAAAAATTCTATTTCCCATTACCTATTTTCTTGACCACAATTTTTTTCAAAGAAGGAATAATATGCCTAATACTATTCATCCAAAAAAAAAATATGCCTAATACTATTCCAAGTCCAGGAACCATTTTTAGAGACAGTTTTGGGGTAAAAAAAAGAAGCATTTGGAAAATACCGGGTTTTTAGGACTTGAGCCCATAAGGAGGATTGATTAATAATTAATCTCCATCCCAACTTCATCAACAAAGCCTTATTGTGATGCTCGGCTTTACGAAATCCCAGCCCACTCAGAGATTTAGAAATACACATTTTATCCTAAACAATAAGTGTAGATTTCTTCTGAGAGCCATAATTACCAAGCCAGAAATTTAGACAATTAGAATCAATGGATCTACCAATCTTAAGGGGAAACTCAAAACAATTCATAAGATAAGCAGGGGTATAAGCTAAAATCGATTTAATTAAAACAAAGCGCCCTGCATATGAAAGGAACTTAGATTTCCAAGATGATAACTTGTTCTGAATCCTTTGCACCACACTTGCTAGCTCCTTCACTTTGGATCAGCCATAGAACAGATTAGTACCCAAGTAGATAGCAACCTTAGACATTTCTTTAATGCCTAAAATTGAACACAAGTTAGCCCTATCCAAAGAAGAAACATTTTTGCTAAAATGAACTCCACTCTTAGAAAAATTGATTTCTTGACCCGACAAGTCAGAAAAATGATCCAAAATTGTCTTGATGGTTAAAAGGTCCTCAGAAGTGGCTCTACAAAAAATAAAAATATCATCGGCAAAAAACAAATGAGAGATTTCTAGAGCTGTTCTACCAACCTTTACCCCTTTGAACAGGTTAAGGTCACGATAAGCAGAAAAAAGTCTGGCTCCATAGCCACAATAAACAAGTAAGGGCTTAAAGGGCAGCCATGATGAATATCCCTAGAAGCATGGAAAAATTAAAGGAGTTGTCATCAATTTTTATTGAGAAAGAGGTGGAAGACATAAGAACAAAGATTAACTGGCACCAATCCTCCCCAAATCCCAAAAAACGGAATAAAAAGATGATCAAATTCCATTCCAGCTAATTGTAAGCCTTAGACATGTCAATTTTAGTAGCAACATAACCCGTCTTACCTTTAGTATGTTTGAAGAAGTGAAAATTTTCCTGAGCAATAATAATGTTATCATTAATTTGTCTGGCAAGGATGAACATAGCATGAAAAGGAGAAATAAAAGAGTGTAGATGTACTTTAAGTTTGTTAGCACTCAATTTGGACAAAATCTTATAAGTAACATTGCACAGGTTAATGGGTCTAAAATCGCCTAACTGAGAAGCCGTATTTGTCTTAGGAATAAGATAAATAAGAGTATGGTTTAAGCCTTGGGGAAGGGATTTAGATTAAAAAAAATGGGTTACAAAAGAAAATAAGTCATTCTGGACTAAATGCCAAAACTTTTGAAAGAAACAAGCTTGAAAACCATCAATTCCAGGAGCTTAAAAAGGGTCAATAGAGAAAACTACATTTCGCAGATCATCCAATGAGGAGGGAGTGCAAAGGAATAGGGGATCCTCTTTAGATAACACTTGGAAAAACAAACACTCCACAAAGCCTGCATCCTAGGGGTTAGAAGTCGGAAAAAATCTTTTTGAGATGAGAAGCAAAAGCATTAGCCATATCCTTACAGAGTGATAGAATTTTGTCTTCCTGTCCCCATCTCGAATGTAGAGATGTCTGGATTTCTGAAGCCAGAAAAACTCCTCAGCATCAAAATCCATTTAAGGTTTTGTTGGGTTTTAGCCATCAAATCCAGATTGGGGTTAGATTCATCAGACTTACATAGATAGTTGTTAACCAAATTGTGTTTAAGAACTTCAATGCGCCCGAAAACATCCATGTTCCAAGTTCTCAATTTGTTAGAAAAAGAAGCCAACTTAGCAGGTAGAGAATCCATAGGACAGTTGGACCAGGATGAGGTACAAAAGGAAAGAAAGTCAGGGTGATGGAGCCAAGCTTGTTGAAAGTGAAATAATTTTTTATACAAGGGTTTACAACCAGAAGTAGAAAGAACAATGGGATTATGGTCAGATCCTATAGGGGATAGCTTCGAAAAGGAAGCAAGAGGGAAAGAATCAAGCCATTGAGGGGAGGCCATAGCTCTATCCAAGCACTCTTTAATAAGGCGGGGAGGTTTTTGTTTATTTGACCAAGTAAAGCAAGAACCACCCACTTTGATGTCTTCTAGGGAAAAGGAATGGATAATACTTTTGAGCTTAAGAGTAGAAGAAGAGGGTTGAAAAGGTAGACCTCCCATTTTCTCACAGAGGTTAAGCACTTCATTAAAATCTCCAATGATGCAGAACATGCAGTCAAGCATTACAAGAAAGTCAGAGAGCAGCTCCCAACATTCACCGCGATTAGGAATATGGGGGGAGCATAGAAAAAAATTATCCAATAACAACCATCACCCCCATCAACAATTTTTATGCATTCTAGGTGATTTTTGCACGTCGTCCAAGAATGCAAAATATAGTGCCTAGCCTGGATTTTTCCTGTGTTGACCAATAATGTCCCGCGAAGCCGGTCCCTGAAAATGGATACTCAATTTTAAATGAGTAAACAAAATTCCATACTCGATCTCATAGATACATTTCTGAGATTTTGAATCAGTTCTGCCAAAGCAACAAAAAGATCTTAAAAGAATGCATACCAAACACAACCTTCATTTTCTCTTATCATGTTTTTATTTGTTTGATTCCCACGAAGTGGGGTTAGGACTGCATATACTAGACCCTGCATTTACTTATTTATTTATTTATAAACAATTACGAAAAACATAAAACATATTTTTTCTGGTTTTAATCCAGTTTTTAATTTTGGAATGGTTTGTCTGTCAATTTTTTTTTTTTTTTTTTTGGTAAGATGAAGATTTATTGATGAGAATCTTGTGTACAGCCAGTGGTTTCAGATAAACAAAGATCATCAAGCCACGGAGTGGTAATCGGCCAATCTGTAATACACATAATAGACAAGGCCTTCCTTGCCAAGGCATTTGCAATTACATTCATAGTCCTTTGAACAAAAAAAAAAAGAAAAAGATACAAAAGTAGAACATAACTCACTAACATCTTCAACAACAACTACAACATCAAGTGGTGGAACACGATTTGGATCTTCAATAAAGCTTATAATCTCCTTGTTGTCTGATTCAACAAGGAGATTTGTGATTCCTAATTCACGAGGTTGCATTAGTGCTTCTCTAATGGCTAGAGCTTCTCCTTGGATTGCAGAGGATAAGATCTGGGAAATAGAGAGTGCCATTAGAGGACGCCCATTGTGATCCCTAAAAATAACTCCCAGTTCGCCAACAGTATCTCCTTGAGTATTTGCAGCATCACGATTCACCTTTATAAAACCCAGCGTTGGGGCATTCCACCGATCATTTTCATTACTTGAAATGGCACCCGAATTGGTTTAAGAAAAGTTTGGAGAGGTAATAACTGACTCCAATCCTTTATTTTGAATACTCCTTCATTTCTAGCATGCCACAAATACCAGCATATAAAAGAAGCACGAGAGAGAGATTCTCGAGCAACCTTCTTATCTTGGCGTATCAATAGATCCCAACTATTCAACCACTTTGCCAATTTTGGTATTCTATCCGATGGAGGAATATAGGATAGAGGACTCCCGTACCAAACTGCTTTGGTGAAAGGACATTCGAATAGGAGATGATCTATCGATTCTTTAGCCACCCCACATCTATGACAAGTAGGATTTATTGGAACATGGCAAGAAGAAAGGCACTCACCCGATGCTAAACCATCGTTACAAGCTCCCCACATGAATGATTTTATCTTTGGTAGCGTCTGTAGAGACCAAATCCGGTTCCAAACACTTGTAGCTAGGAATTTGATCTCATTGATGTAACTGAGAAGTGGAAGGACCCAAGGTCACCCTTTCCTCATTGATAGACACCAAAAGATAGTAAGCCGACTTGACAATAAAAACACCATTTCTTGAAGCTTCCCAAATTTGCTTATCTTCTCTTGGAAAGAGACTAAGCTTAATTTTAGAGATTGTAGCAATTTCTAAAGGTTGAAAATATTGATTTAATAAATCTGTTCTCCAAGTTCTAGAGATTGGATCAATTAACTTATATACCTTTGACAATAAACACCCTGGTGGCCACAAGTGTGAGATCTTGTAGTGTGGTAGAGATGGAACCCATCTATCACTCCAAATGTCAACCCTAGTACCATCTCCAATGCTCCAGATCAGCCCCGCCAACAAGGTGTTTCTCCCTTCTATCAAACTTCGCCAGCCCCAGGATGGTTTATTACCCACTCTTGCATTCAGAAAATCAATATTAGGGAAATAAATAAATTTTATAAAGCGAGCCCAAAAAGAATCAGGGGAGGACCATAGACGCCATGCCGCCTTTGCCAAGAATGCTTGGTTTTGTATCCTTGAGTCTTGAAGACCCAATCCCCCGCGGTTCTTTGGGCGACATAACCTTGACCACGAAATCCAATGGATTTTGGACTCTTTCTCGGAACCTCCACAATAGAAATTTGAGGTTGCTTTTCTAATGGAATCATGGTGTGAAGCAGGGAGTTCGAAATGGGACCCAGCATAGTTTGTCATAGGAGCGATCCTTGCTTTGAGGAGGACTTCCTTTCCAGCATGTGAGAGTAGATTTTTCTTCCATCCTTGAAGCTTATTTAGGGTTTTCTCCTTTACATCTTGAAAGAGATCTTTTTTTAAGATTCCAAACTCCATTGGCAATCCCAAATATTTTGATGGCCCATCACCATATGGTATCTTGACAACACGGGAAAACCATCTCTTAAATCTCTCGTGGGTATTTGAACTGAATGTGAAGCTTGACTTTTGTAAATTAATGGATTGGCCAGTAGCCTTACAATATAAGTCAAGGCAATCTTTGAGAGATGTGATTTCTTGGAGCTGTACCTGGTAAAATAGCAAACAATCATCGGCAAAGAGAAGGTGTGTAATGGGAGGTCCCCTATAGAGAACTTTGATTCCATGGAATGTACCCAACTCTTCAGCGTAATTAATTACCGAAGAGAGGGCTTGAGAGAATAGGATGAAAATTGCAGGTGAAATTGGGCCACCTTGCCTAATTCCTCGAGTTGGAGTGATTCCCCCTTTGATGCAACCATTAACTAGTAGATTATAGGACACTGTCCGAATGCAAGTCATAACCCTGTCCACCCACACATGACTGAAACCAAGTTTTAGCAACATAACTTCAATAAAGCTCCACTCCAGTCGGTCATATGCTTTCTGCATGTCTAACTTCAAGACATGAAATTTACCCTTTCCCTTCTTCTGTTTTTTTATGTAATGGAACATCTCATGCGCCACCATAATATTGTGTGAGATCAGTCTAGAGGGGACAAACGCCGACTGGTTTGGTGAGATGATTTGGTTCAAAACTCCATGTAGGCGATTAGCTATAATCTTTGTTATAAGCTTGAAAATCATGTTACAAAGGCTGATTGGGCGAAGTTGATTGCAGTCTCCACATTGTTCACCTTTGGAATTAGACAAATAAGAGTTTTGTTCAACTCTGTTGGTATGTGCCATGTTTGAAAAAAATCAGAAACATAAGCAAAAAGGTCGCCTTTCACCAAATCCCAATACCGTTGGAAGATATAGAGTATAAGTTAAGGAAATGATTGAAAAGAGAGTTTGTAACCTCAGCCTCTGATGAAGTCCAATCACTTGTAGGTAATTTGAGCTTTAAGATCTTATTTCGATGCCGACGCTGCATAGTTGACAAGTGGAAGAAAGTAGTATTTTTATCACCTCCCTGTAACCAAGCAATTCTGGACTTTTGGCGCCACTTCTCCTCCTCATTTTGAAGCTCTAGCTCCAAGAGTTTATGAATTTCAAACTCTTTTTTGTGAAAAGGATGAAGTAGGAAGCCCTTGAATGTGCTCAAGCTCAGCTTTAAGACTTTTTATATTCTCAAAAATATTTCCAAATACCTCCTTGTTCCACTTTTTGAAGATCAAGCGGCAGTGTTTGATCTTTCCCATGACACGGTGCACGGCCGAACCTGATGGGAAAATAGACCATCCCTGGGTTGCTGCATTTTTACGGTCATTATGCTTTAACCACATTGACTCAAATCTGAATGGTTTTCAACCCCGAGAAATACCACCTTCTGTGTCAATAACAAGAGGGGAATGATCAGAGCTTATGGCCAGCTTCACAAAAATTGCAACATTTACAAAATTGCACTGCCATTCAGTGTTGCATAAGGCATGGTCTAGGCGGACCCTGATGTTAGAGGAGCCATCACGCTTGTTGTTCCATGTGAATGACGGGCCATGAAATCCCAGATCTATAAAGTTACAATCATCAAGAAAGTCCCTGAAAATGTCTGTATCTCGAGAACAATGCTGAGAGCCTCCCGTCTTTTCATACCAAGACAGGTATGAATTAAAATCTCCAAAGCACAACCAACTCCCTTGGAGTGATCTCCCAATAGCGGTAATTTGATCCCGCACTTGCTTTCTCTTGTGTTTTTTAGGGTCACCGTAAACGCAAGTAAGATAGAAAGATGGTGTGTCAATTTGGTGGTTTAGTTTTCAACTGATTTCATAATACCCCAAATCAAAGCTGGCCCAATAGGAAATCGGTTTGGTTCGAAGCTTATAGGGAATTGGTTTGATGTCTGCGTGAGGGTATTATTATGATAATTGTTGTTGTTGTTGTTATTATTGTTCTTATTATTATTAAGACAGCCCAAAAAGAAAAAATGTAATTAAGTTTAATTGTTCTTATCCTTCATGAATTACAGAGTTGAAATTGTATATAAAGAAAAAGCTAGCGAACTGATCTTCTTACTCAAGAAGACTTAAGAAACGTGGCTAAGGATTATTGTCACCAACATGCAACCAGGCCAATTTGCAGTCTTGTGTGATGAAGAACGATTGATGTACCAGATGATGTAAAAATGAAATTTGGGTTAAAGTTTTGTCAACCATTATACTGGTAGGTCTATACATTTTCTTTTTTACTAGTGATTTGATATTTAGTCATACCATAAATAGTATTTATGGATTTGTTCTTCTTTTTGTACATTTTTTTTGGGTTTATTATGTAAATGTAATTATGGATTTGTTCTTCTTTTTGTACTTTTTTTTTGGGTTTTATTAAGTAAATTTAGTAGACTTGCTTTATATCTAAGGAATATGTAGTGTCAAGTTTCATGTCAAATGGAGTTTTTCACTTGGCAAAATGAAGAATTCAAAAACTTTTAGCTTTTTTAGACCATTCCCCATATCCAACTGTCAAAATTGCTACATCATCTTTCTATGTGTACAAATGGGTGTGTTCTTGTTCACACAAGGAAATGTAGGCAGTTTATTTTACAGATCTTTTTCCCTATATTTAATCATTTGTTGGATTCCTAAAGCTAATATGGTACTAAGATTTCCTTCGACGCCCCATACTAATTGGGACGAGTGAGAAGGTTGGGTTACGAATATCTTACAATAGGGGGTTTTTGAAAGAAAGAGATTGTGTGGGCTCATTTTTTGTGAGAGGGTGTGCCAAGGAGCCGTGGATCTTTACTTCTTGCACTGCAAGCTAGCACCCGTTGTGTCTATCTCTCTATTCCCTCATTTTAAATGACCTCATGCCCCCTCTTATTACAAGAGGTTTCTCAAACAAGTATGTAAAAGAGGTCTATATAAAAACAACTCCTAGGACCTCCTAAAATACTTTTGTCTACCATAATGTTGTTTACTTTGATGCTCAAATTTTGTGGTTGAGTTATTTACTTCACCTTTGTCTTGTAATCTAAATTTAAGTCAAAAAACATTACACGATGTACAATTAATTAACCAATTTTGATAAAGATTTGGACAACTAATGTTACTAAGGTTGGGGGAAATTCATTCAAAATTTGATGGTTAAAAATACAAAGCAAAGAAAATTTTAAAAGATAATGGAACATATAATTGAAATGGGTTAGATAATTTGACATGTATATTAGCTATAAGATGCTCTATCTATTCCGCGGTTGGGTTAGCCACATTAGCCCACCACGTGGCAAAAATAAACTAAATTTGACCCATATTGGTACAATTTCTCTTTATTCATTTTATTTTTATTTTTTTTTTGAGGGGGGAGGGGGGGAGGGGGGGTTAAACTGAAATCTTTTCATTAGAGCGTGTCAATCATGTGCAACCAGAATTCAAGAAAACTGAATTCATGGAGTGGATATAGGCCAATTCATCCTACCTCGTGCCTTTGGGGCTGGAGAGTTAGCTAACAAGTTGCTTTTCTCTAGAATGTACCTAGCTAAAAGAACAATGGAGAACTAGGAGGGCTAGAAGGGGAGCTCTTTGCTGCTCTTCTGATATGTATGAGATAATATCTTTATTATCAATACTCAACCTCCACTTTCACCCTGCAATCCACAATAGCTAAAAGCATGCCATTTCTGATAGCTATAGTCTCCCCAATCAGAATTGAAGGAAAGGACATCGCTTCTAAGAACGCAGCCCAGGGTTGTCCCAGGTGGCCCGGTCTCTGATGATATAGCCAATTCCTCCTTAGATTGTGGTTCTTCAAAATTGGACGCATCACAGTTCACCTTAAAATATACTGGGCTGGGAGGTCGCCAACACCAAGAAGGTGGGATATGGTTTACCTGGGCTTGAACTTCAGCATTTAAAAATTCAAAAGGTGATACTTGAACACTGTTGGGAAAACATAATTACCCCTAAAGAGTTGCTCATTACGAGCAAGCCAAATATTCTAGGCAATAAAGCTAATGTTCCTTCGACCTTCATGTTTACCATGCAATGAGCCAATGATAAGGTGTCTCAGCCATTATCCATTCGCTGAAACCTAACGGCTCTAACGAAGTTGCATGATAATAGGATGTGGTCAATACTGTCCACATGCGCTCCACAATGAGTGCAGAGGGGATCTAAAGGAACATGTTTCTGAACTAGGGAACCAATAGCTAAGTCCCCTACACATGCCTTCCACATAAAATTTTGGATTTTGGGAAGGGTGGGGCAGTGCCAAATCTTCTCCCATTTTTGCTCCTCTTGAGCCTTTCCATATCCTTTTAGCCTCCCCTTTTGTTAGCTTTGATCATCTTATCCCATTGGTAGATCCTTCGATTATCCTACTTAAAGGTTATTTTAGTTCGAAGTCTTACGTTCCCTCAATCCTTGACCTACATTTAGTCCATATACAATCGTTGCTTTGTCCAAATACAAATAGTGAAATCCTATATATAGCCGTTACTCTGCCTGAAGTCTGAGTAGTGAAATCTCTTTTACATAGTTATTATTCTGTCCGACAAGAGAGAGACAAGCTGATCATCCGTCTCCACCCGAGCCGTAGGGACACCTCATATTTCGTATATTTTGTATTTTCTTTACTTTGATTAATTTCGTTCGCATGTATACATCTCTACTTTTCCTTTATTTTGGACATAATATAAACCATTAAAGTAAATTACTTTAGTGTACATAGTAAATGATTTTTTATTCTTTTTTTCTGATGTTTTATGCACCATAATCTAGTTTTTCATGTTAGTATAAGACGTGTCATTATGATAGAATCTTCTAAATCTAGCATCTAGTAGAAAGTTTGGTATAATCGGACAAGATGGGGTGTTAATACCTTTTCACGCTCGTAACCTAACCACTTACCCAGAATCTCTAACCAGACCATATGGAATCACCTTGCTCTTTTCGCTCCACCCGGATGAGGTTACACCCATTGAGTCATAAGCCCGAATCCTAGGTGCTGACTCCATTTATTTTAATTTATGAAGCATGATCCTAACCACTTATATTGATACAACGAAATGCGATGTCATCTATAACCCTTGTTGCCAAGGACCCACGAGAACCAACGAATCCTGCCTGCATAGCGGAGAAACCTGCATCCGGAGGCTACGGTACCTACAGTGTGTATATCAACAAGGTTGCATTGTGTGAAAAGGTCACACTCTCTGATTCTGGGCGGGATGGTCATTTTGCCCCCAATCTGTTTCTGGGCACAAGGGCCACGCTCCCCCACAGAAATCATTTCCCCCCCCCCTTTAAATTTTAGAGAAACTAGTGTAGTTATGTACGGGACTGAGAGCACCGATAACTAGGGGTGTCAAATGGTCGGTTCAGCCCTATTTCGGTCTGATACGATTTCAATTTATTTTGGCTTTTCAATATTGGGTTACTATTGATTTAGATCGATTTGTTTTCAGGCTTGATCCACAATGAAGTCTTACATTCATAACTTGTAACACTAAAGAAAGATTTGGTAAAAACACTTTAAATCATCTTTTCAAGTCAAACAAGTAAATAACGGGAATAGGGAAAATGATTTGATGTGTTAATGTTGTAATATGAACAAAGAGGAATAAATTGTAAGGGGAAGATAAGTAATATTGAAATCAATCATGAAGTTTGTAGTGAAATCATTTTACAAATAAAAAATCATTCTTTATCAATAAAAGGTGAAAATAACTAATATTGGCATCAATGGATAACTATTTACTGAAAATATAACTAATATTGAAAGAAGAAGATGAAGGACAAAATTTTTCTCTATCCATGGAGGATGGTTCACCCACTATCCTAGGGTTCACAAACCCCTCCTAGGGTTTTAGTATGTTTAAAAATACCCTCTTGATATCCATTCCCGTCCTCTCCCACCCCTCGGTGAATGGGGTCCCATCCGTGGGTGGTGGGAAACTTGGTCCTTCTTTTAATTGTTTAACTAATTTTGTATAGTGAACTCAATAGAAGCATTGTTACAAATCATTTTTCTTGTGTTTTAAGGAATGCTAATTCTATAGTAGATATCTTGGCCACGAGGATCCAATCTCTTATGGATAGGACTGTTTGGCCCGATTTCGATCCCTATTTCAAATAAATGTAATCCGTTTTTCAATAGATACATCTTCTAAAAACAAAAAAATCCTTATACCCAATGATTTATAACAATTCCTGTTACAATTATAAGTTTTATCATTAGTATTAAAATCATAGGCTAATCAATTCACTTATTCATAACTCATACTTAATGATTTTTTAACGATTTCATTAGGTTCAATGTTTGATTTGTATATCAATCGATTCTTTGCAGTGCGATTTTCAACCAATCCTATCGTACTCAAGTCCAAAACCAATCCGATAAAGATTGATTCAATTCGATCTAAGTTTTTTCAGTCGGTTTTACTGGTTTGGACTAGGTTTTGTGACATGCCCTATGGAGAACTATTTAAGCATTTCTATAGATGAAAAGAAAGAGTCCAACAGAAACAACTGCCTTGCCCTACCTACCCTATCCAGTCCCAATCATTAATTATCTTATTGATTTATTAGTCTTATTATTATCATTAATTATCATGATGGATTATTCAGTCCCACTATTATTACTCTACTTGTTTTTCATTTTTATTGTTAAATGATTATAAAGTACCACCGACAATAATATTTATTATCATTATCCCAATAACTACATAATAATGACGTTGATATGTCTAGAAAACTCTTTTTCTAGAACAAGATTCCTATGATGCCCTCCCTTCCTTACTAAAAGAGAATCCGTCCCTACCCTTTCTTATGGCAGATTTTTTTTTTCCTTATTTTGAAGAAAAATTATTCGCAAACCTTCTAAAGTCTAAAGTGAAGACCCCATCTCAAATTCTCTCACATAATGAACGTGGGGTTTATAAACTTTATACCGACACTCTCTCTCTCTCTCTCTCTCTCTCTCTCTCTCCTCTTCATCTTCATGGTTTGAGGTATCGACAGTTTGGCACCCACCATGATTCCTGATCAATCCCATATCGGTGTAACGGTATAGATTAATATATAAAAAAATTATTTTTTAAAGAAAAATAGGGACAAAATTGTTCGATCCCAATTGATCAAGACTGATCCAATCGAAACGGTATTGACAGAGACCGATACTGTGCCCAATGTCATGAACTTAAACCATGCTCCAACGAAATGTGGGTCTTTTATTGCAAGAATTCATCTCCTGTCCTCGTGTTCCACTTAGTCGTCGGTGAAATCTTTGCCCCCTTGTTAGGTATATCTCTATAATCATTCATTGTTGCAAGGAGTTGTAAATGCCTAAATAGCATAAAAAAGCAAAAGCGTCTTTATACTGAGAATGTCAAAATCACAAGATAAATCTAAGTCATTCGTTTTTACGTTTTCTTTTAATCTAAACTATTTAGTCCCACTTAGAGTAGGAAGACTACACAGTAATAACTTGCATATTTATACACATACATGCACACATGCACATACTCGGGATGTGCGTTAATACAAAAGGGGGTATTTCCCCTAAATTAAATTAGATTAAAATTTGATAAATGATACCTATTTTTAAAAAAAAAAGACACATGACTAATCCAGACCATGCTCTCTCTATTTAACGATTTGGATTAAGGGTGTCAATTTAGAATCAAAATAAAAACCAACCATTTCAAATTTAGTAGAAGAAGAATCAATTCGATTTTGGTTTTAAAACGAAGAATCTTTTTCTTGATTCAGTTCGATTTCGGTTTCACCATTCGATCATAACCGAATTGCAACGAATTTACTCTAAAGTGTATTAGTAGTTTAGAGTTAGGATTTGTAGACTACCCATTGATGCACTAAGAAAAGTTGTGTAACAATCCTATTTACAGTTTGTTTGGATGTGGTGAAACAAATAATTATTTGAACTTTCAAAGATAAAAGCATAAAGTATCATTAAATCATTTTTTTTTTTTGGTAAAGAATCATTAAATCATATGATAGTATAGATCCAATTGATTCAGTATACAACGGTAACTTTCAAGCTGTATTACTTACTAGTCGGAAGTTTAATTCTATATTATTTATTGGTGAAATACTTCATGTGGGTGATATTACCCAAATCGAATAAGGAACCAAATACGAAACTTAACCAAGTAAATTCAATTTTGGTTTTAAAACCATGTTTGGTATATACTCTTGAAATACATTCCAGGTTGATTTTGCATACTCAGAAGATAAAAACAACCAAAAAGCCTAAGTCTCTATCATTGAAATCTTTGAAGTGAAAGTCGCTTAAAGTTTGGCCTAATTTGAGCCCAACCAATAATCTGAGATGTTATAAGCCTGCCAAATCCATTATCTAATTTATCTTCACAGAACTTGAGGGCAACAAAAAAAAAACAAAAGGGAAGAGTTATCTAGGCTCTAGTGTCGGCATGAACTTACATAGCCTTCTCTGTTCTAAATTCTAATGGCACGGAAATTCTTAACTTCGAGATTATTATGCAATTGAGGATGAGATGCAGAACAAGTTAAATAAGATCTTGAAAACATTGCAAAACGATGTAAGTTATGAAATTCTGAAAGAATTATACAACAAATTCGATATCATAACCGTAAAACTTTCTCTTTTTCTGTCTCTAATTTTTACCAAATTCTTCTCCATTTACAAATCAACACTCAAATCTTCAACCCGTAAAAGATTTAAAACGAAAATCCCACTTCAATTCAAAAACAGTAAAGATGAAGAAAGAAAAATAAATAAGAAACAATAAAATTATTCAGAAAGTCCATTTCCAGATCTTGATTCGGAGCTTAACCACACAAGTTGCATCAGAAGACGAAGACAAAGTCGCCGGCGTTTTTCCTTTCGGAACATTTGCTTTCAGCCCATTGCAGGTAACCCTGATCATAGCCTTATTCGTCTTCAAATTTCCTATCTGTACCTTCACCTTCGTGTCCATCTCAATCACCAACGGTATCTCACCCTTTTTCAGATCCGACTTCAACGACGCCGCCGACGACAAGTCCAGATCTTCACCTACACTTGACACCGTCGCCCTCAAAACAGTCGTGTTCTTTGTTTCGTGAGTAAACGCCGGTAAAGTTCCGTTGCCGACATCGGTACCACCGGAGCTCATGGTCACAGCAGTTGGGTCGTATAAGAAAACGAGCTTCTTGTTTGGGTTGCGAGCGACGATCGTAAGATCGACTTTGGAGTTGAGCTTGGAGGAGGAGCCGTCGGAGGAAGTGGTGACGTTGAACTGCGAGATCCGTACGGACGTCACAGAGAAGGTAGGGCGGTGGGGGCGGTAAAGGACCCAGAGGGCGGCGCCGGCGATGGCGGCGAGCAGGATGAGAGTGATGATGAGTAGCGTAGTCCAGAGGCAACAGATGCAGCAGCAACTGCGGCGGTAGCGCTGGGGCTTCGGCTGAGGACGGTACATGGGGCGGTTGTAGAGCTGACCCTTGGTCGCCGGGAATGATGGGTTGCCATTGACCTTCAGTGTTTGGGGAGGATTTGAAGTGGGTTTCGAAGGGTAGATCCTGTCTGTCATCTCTTCAAGACTTTCAGATCACTTCAGGGTTTGTTTCTGTGAATTGAGAGTTCTTTGAAGGGAGAAGAAGATAGATGACCTGATGCAGCAGTACTGTACAGGGCTCTTATACTGAGCCCCTGAGGAGAAGAATATTTAAAAGCAACAGAACAATGGAAGCAAATGGAACTGAAAGAAGGAAAGTGAGAGGAGAGGGGGAAGGGAGAAGAACCAGTAGAGAAGACAAAAACCCTTCAACCAAAAAACCCAGATGTTTCCTTCTCACCTACTTTATGTGGAATCTCTTTTTCTCTCTATGATGCTTAAATAAATCTCAATTCTCAATTCCCAATCTCTTTCTCTCTCTACTATGATGCTTATAAATAAATCTCAATTCCCAATCCAAATTGATTAAAAAAAGATGGAAGATTTGTGTTTGAAGGTTAAGAGTAGGACAGATTAGGAAAGGTGAACTTACAATGGCAAGGGTTATTTACTTACCTCAATAGTTCAATTGTAAGGTCTTGATCAGTTTGTTGTACAAGTGGCATTAGAGGTTTGTACAGGTGGCACCACCTAATTTTCATTAGGTTATTGGCTTAAGGGTTTTAGAACTAGGAATCGGTTAAGTGTGTCAACTCTGAACCGGAACCAATAAGTCGAACCAAAATCAACCCTAAAATCAAATCGAACCATTATCAATCAATTTTTGGTTTCAACTGAAATCGTTGGTTGCAAATTAATCACGAATAAAATTATTAAAGGCAAGAGAATGCTAATCGGTCATGTGGCCCTTGCACCAACACAGGGGTCAATGAAAGTGTGCACATAGACAGTGATTTGGATGGTATTTTCGATTTCAGGGGTTGAGTGGATTTTTTGGCACACTCTCATGTCTAGGCACAATAACCACGTGACCATAATTCAAAGGCCTTCTACCATTCTACGGCTAGCCAATTCCATTATGGATCATTGGAAACCAATCAGAATCAGTCAAATTCCATTTGAACCCTTGAAACCTTATGGTTTCGTTTAATTGCAAGGCGAATTAAAGTGAAGGGAAGTGAAATTTTCGAACTTAAAAAGTAAACTTTTGTAATCATCATCCTATGTCACTAAATCATTAACTTCAAATCATTCCATATTTGGTTATTAAATTTCATTTTACTTTGTATTCAATTCCCTTTGATTTAAAAATAAAATAAAGGAAAGTAGTTTCTTGTCCGAGAGTATGGCCTACGCCAATACTCCCATGTGAATATCTCTCTTCTCCTTAAAACATAGGGGCAAAGGTATCTTTTCACATAGAGAGGAGAGATATAGACTCATGACAATATTGGCGTAGGCCACACTCCGAGACAGAGTTTTTTTTCCTTAAAATAAAAATTACATCATTACTAAGTATGATAAGAAATTTAAGTAGTTTATGCAATCACATAGGGTAATTATTACAAATGTTTTTTTATTTTTAAATTTATAAAGTTCACTTCCCTTCATTTTTTATTTTTTTTTTAGGATAAAAGGGAGCTTTATATTAATAGAAAAATTAAAGCAATTGGTTTTCATTTTGTAGTATTTCTTCCCACCAGCGACATTCCATTTTAGCACAGAAAGAGCCAACGAAAGACTATCTAGACATAGGTCGATTTCCTGATAAGAATGTAGGAATCCGACTTGGAAGTCAGCACAATCCAAAACAACTCGTCGTCTACCAGGCTCGTTAAGTCCAAACAGGGCAACATTATTTTTGGCGGGCCCAATCCATCACAGATCGACATTTTCCAGGCTCATTGAGGCCCTTGATATTCCATGCTCCTAACTTAATCATTGGGACGGAGGGAATGTGGACCTTTGCGTTGGGTGGCTCCAACCCGGGCTTCTATCACGTTCATGGTGAGTGGAGTTGATGGTATCATCATCATCGCTGGATTCAACCCCAACCGCGTCTGATTCTTGGAGGACTGCAAATCGGCTTCCCCTGGTCTTTGAAGAAGAGGGGGAGGGCCTGCTTGGTTGTTGTAGAGTCGATGGACTGCAAATCGGCTTCCCCCTTCAACCAAAGTAGCCTGTATCGATTGCCCGTTCCGAAATGTTAAGAATCAGGATTGGGCTAGGCCAATTCCAATTCTGATTCAAGTAAACCGAATCACCCGATTCGATTATGATTTTCAAATCCATGGTGGGGCCAAAAACCCACGTCCACGTCATCAGATGGTTTGCAAGTATGACTTATTAGGTACTGCTAACTAATTGTTGGTTTGGGGTTCAATCTGAATCAAAATGAAAACAGAGTACCAAGCTGTTGGGATTATTAGATCACAATTGGATTTAAAATGTGATTATAACCTTTGAATTTAGTTTAATTTAATTAATTATACGGTAGCTGTGGGTCGCTCGCAAGTCAAAACCCAACAAAATTGCAGGGCTTCTGCATTGAACAAAGCCCATGAGTGACAAAAGGAATCTATTTTTTTTTTCTTTTGACTTACTGTGGAGAACTGGAGATTTGAGAAACTCTCCACGAGTCTATTTTGCGTCTACTAGCCGTAGTTGAGGAGTTCTTGTCTAGGAATTTTAATTGTGATGCATGAAGAATGATGAGTACCTGGGTTCTTGGTATCAGTTTCATATATCGGTCGTATCAATATTACCGGAGATCCATACCGATATAGGTACTGATATGGATGGTTGTATCGGCTAAAAAGTGGGGTTTTTTTAATGGGAAATTCCATCCCCTCCCTTGTATTTTGCCCCAATTATAAAGTCCTCCCCTCTATTTTTTATTATTACACCCCTCCCCTACAGTTTATAATCTATTGCAAGAAGACCCAGGCCGTTAGTTTTCGTCTGTTAAATTATGACATGGATAAAGAGTAACAATTTTAATCCCCAAAATAACCCTGGGTGCATGTAACATGACCTTTTTACCCGTGGGACCTGAATAATCATCTTCTTCCTCTTAACCTCAAATCGTCGGCGATGAAATCAAATCCCATGACCTGAATCGTATTGCGCCAAGATAAAGGAACATCATGGGAGTTCGACTCACTATAAGTGATCTTCTAAGGTATCTAATGAATTTCAATAGCAATTTCATCAAAAAATTATTGAATGTACAAAGATAGGTGACAAAATTTCATTTCCAACATAAATGTGGGGGGGGGGGGGAGGAATTACATCAATTGAAAGGGTTCATCAACCAAGTCATTACCAGAAAAATCACCCATACATGTTAAAACTGGAAATCCCAGTTAATGGGCTGGATTACATCAGAAAATGCGAGCGTTCTTGAGAATTGGACACACGATCACACCTGCTGAGGTCCGCATGGGATGCAACCCCTGACCCCAATCAGCCTTAAGAGCTGCAATGCAAGACTCATCGGTCTTGAGACGAGGTTGAACCGTTTACCAAACCTTCTTCTTTTGGACCTGATTAGGTGACAAAGGATCATTCCGAGCTTCCTTCTCTTTCATTCCAAACCAAATTCTCTCACCAAGGCTCGAACCCTTTGAGGCAAGAGCAGCTCAATGTTCTCATGCGATGCATCAGAAGCAGCGAGAAGCATTCCACTCGACTTGATCCCATGCATGTTCCTAGGCTCCAAATTGGCAAGAACAATCACTTTTAACTTTTAAGCCCTGGATTTGATCTAGAGGGATGTAATTGCATAAGTTTCCGCCTGTGTTTGCAGGAGATACCTTGGAGCTTGCTAGTTTTGCAGTGTCCCTTCCCAACAAACGATTTTGAGTATTTAGGTTGAAGATGAAGAAAATGGTATTAACATTGTAATTCTATTTATGATGTTTTAGTACGCAGGCAAAATAGTTTTTTCCAAACTATAACTAACACCATATTAACGGTATCAGCTAGAGGAGGTACATATGTAATAATTGAAAATAGAGGGGAGGACTTTATAATTGGGGCAAAGTAGTCGAAAGGGGCATGAAATTTTATTTTATTTTTTTAATTGAAAAAGGCTTTTTTTTATTGTAAAATATCAAATTGGCCCCATATGGCCTGATACAGCCAGTCCATACCAGTACGAGTATTGGTATTGACACTGACCAATACCCAATACCATGTTTGGATTGGGCTCCTCTTCAGCGCAGGGTGTGCTAGAAGATGTTCTGGGCGGCAGGAGGTTACGCCACGTGTACATGTGATAATCCAAGGGAGCAGCTTGCTTAGCCACATCTGAAGCATCCTCTACGGCGATGTATAAGATCATTTATCTTATTAAAGTCTTTTCAACTGCCCAGATCGATTCCCGCTCTCTCTGATCGAACAATTTCCTCACCCTGCTGCTCCCGCTATCCTCTCTCCGCCAATTGCCTCAGCCTGCTGCTCCTCCATTTTCGCCCTCTCTCAGCCCGGCTGCTGGAACGAAAGCTGCTGCTCCTGCTCCCGCTATCCTCTCTGCCGATACCTCCATTTTGGCCCTCTTTCAGCCCTGCTGCTGCTACCCACGCAATCTTTGTTGTCTCTGAACAGAGCTTCTTCCTAGACGGTGAGGTAACTTCAATCCCATCTTTCAGAACGGTTTTTATGTAAGTCCATTATATAGTCCTCCTCTTAATTCCGACAAAAAACCTTGGGTTTTCTTCTTCAAGTGCTAGGGACTTCTATCTGAGTACAGATTTGAGTTTTACTTGTTAGAAAAAGGTCCTTTTCTGTCGTCAGATAAAAACTCTTGTATTTGGGAAGAACTGGTCCTCCTGATATGTGTGAATCAGGGATTTTTGGGGGGGAAAATATGAGAAACTGTTTGATTTATCAAAAACTGAGAGGTGCTTTTTATCTTTCGTGCTTTGGCTTCTATGAAAATGAAATCTCTTTGATGTCTACTTGTCACAGTGATCCATCTCAGTTCTAAAACCTAGTCAAATTGGCCCCAGTTTTGTTTTCTGCAAATCTCACAAACAAATAAAAAAAAGAAAAAGAAATCTCTAATTTCCATGAAACGACAATGTAATACATTCACTCACTAAAAGAAACTTTGCCTTCTTGATTACCATAATACCACCAGCTCATATCGTAGATTCCAAACTTTAAAAATAACCATTATCATTTCTACAGAAATTATACCATTCACTTTTGATGTTTGTCAAGTTGTAAGAGAACAGGTCTATACTCTTGATTTGCTCCTAATCTTACCTTAGGTAAAACCAATATCATCCCAGATATCAGTATAGATTGCCACTAGCTAATATCATCAATTTCAAGCTTTAAAAGTAACCATCATCAGTTCCACAAAAAGTATAACATTTGTTTATGATGTTTTCTCAAACAGTTGAAAGAATACAAGAAACCCCAAATTTCACACAACCACAATTTATTTAATTACCCATTATCCACCTATACATTCTTCTTAACATCATCAACAGCAACAAGGACCATTTCACAAAACAAACAGAGACCCAGAAGATTACTTTGATGAAACTATCTGTATATACTCTTTATTTATTACAAATAAAAAACGAAAGTCTAGGCAACACGACCGACAACAGTGTACTTAGCTTCGAACTTCTTCTCCCAGTCGTTGAAAGCCACATGATCTTACCTTAAAGTAAACTTTTGCTTGTTGAAGTTTTTGAATAGCAAATTAGTTTGCCCTTTTTTTTTCTTTACTGTTTTTTTTTCTATCATTTCATTGTTTCATATGTAAGAACCTCCTTTTGATTGTCCATGTGATTTATAGACATTCATTTGTAGTTTACCATTGAAAACCATAAAAATTTATCACTGTACGAAGCATCAGTGTGACTTATCTTATGGTGAAGCCAGTAGTTTGTAGATGTACTTTGAAAAACAAACAAGAAGAAATCCTTCCTTTACATACACATTGCAGTTGGATAGTGAGGAGTAGATAACAAATATATTCCGGGTTGATCCGAAGATGTTAATAGACTATGCTCAGTTTGGTGATGTTGTTACCTTTGATATGACATTTTGCACCAACAAAGAATATAGGTCATTCAATGTATTTGCTAGATTTAATCCATAGAGGTATATGCATTTCGGGGCTGTCTTGTTATATGATGAGACTTCGGACTCCTTTTTTTCACCCATTTTTCTTCTTTTCTTTTGTTGTTAAGAGTTTTAAGTCTGTCAATGTCAAATGAATGAATGAACGATACAAAGACAGAGGGTCCTAAGAAACTACAGTTGAGACTTGAGATTGAAAGAAAGAAAAGGAAAATCCAAATCTCAGGCTCTCAGTTGCTTTATGAGGAAAGCAAGGGATGGGACCGGAGACGGAGATGCTATGTGGCTTGCAGAGCTTTTAGGTTTTGGACGATGGTTGTTGAACCATTAAAAAGGGGTTAATTTGAATAGTTTTTTTTTTTTTTTTTTTTTTCATATATAAAAAATGGATCCACGTTGTAAACATGTTGCAAACGGATCCTCAATCCGAACTCGTTTTTTGCTGAACAGTAAGACATAGTTCGGGAGTACATGTTTTAAACGGGATAATAAAGTACAGCCGTATTGTACGTGTTTTAAACATGAATTAACTAACTACGGTCATGGCACACATCACCGAATATATGAAGCAGAGTAAGGGCAAGTTCGAATAGACAGCTGCATAAACAAAAACATTTCATATTATCAAGAAGAAGATGACAAAGGCTCTGGTACTACGCTTACCATATTTTTCACCGTGTATTTGAGGTTGCTATTGATGCTTCACATATCAATATAAGAGGTGTATTGATGCTAGGTGAGCATCCTATCACTTTCTATAATGAGAAACTCAACGATGCCAAACGATAGTATTAGACATGACCTTGAGCTTTATGCAGTCGTCAAGTGTTATGCCGCTGAACACATTATCTTATTGGTAAAGACTTCTTTCTTTACACTGTTCATGAGGCACTCAAGCATCTTCACTCTCAGAAGTCGATTAACAAAAAGCATACCAAATGGGTAGCTTACCTACAGGAGTTCGTGTTCAAGATGAAGTACAAGGCTGGAAAGAACACAGTTGCTAATGAACTGAGCCGAAAAGTGCTTACACTTGACACTTTTTCAGCACATGCCATTAACATTGATCAGATATTGGTGAGTACACATCTGACACAAATCTCAGCACAATATATGAGGAGTTATAGCAAGGCGGACAGCATCCTAAGTATTCGGTACATGATGGATATTTGTCTTGGGAACGCGATTGTGTATTCCAAACTCTTCCATACGGAATCACATCATACGGGAGTTACACGAAGGAGGTATGGGAGGACATTTTGGCAAGAACAAGACTATTATACAGGTGACGAATTGCTATTATTGGCCACACATTGCAAGAGATGTCGATCATGTGATCAGGAGGTGTTGATTATGTCAAACTGTTAAAGGAGGGAAGCAAAATACATATCTATACCCACCATTACTTGTCCTCACGCACCATGGTTAGATATAAGCATGGATTCCGTGCTTGGACTGCCCCTACTAGAGAACGATATGATTCCATCATGGCAGTAGTAGATTGACTCTCTAAGATGACCCATTGTTTACCATGTCACAAGACTCCCGATGCATACGAAATTGCAAAGTTGTTCTTCAAGGAAGTAGTGTGACTATATGGGTTGCCTAATAGTATTGTCTCTGATCATGACGTCAAGTTCATGAGTTACTTTTGGAAAACATTGTGGTTGAAAACTAACACCAAACTAGAGTTTTCAACCGCATTCCATCCACAGACTGACAAACAAACAGAGGTAGTGAACTAAAGCTTGGGATATTTGTTGAGGTGTTTAGTTCGAGACTATGAGAAGACATGGCCATCCATCCTTGACATTGCTGAGTTTACTTACAATAGTTCAGTGAACCAGATGACAGGTTGTACTGCTTTTAAAATATTACTTGGAGTTCAGCCAAGGCGACCTATTGATCTTGTCCCACTTCCGCCCTAAGCTCAAGTAGCCTTAAGGCTAACGAATTCTTGTGCCATATCACAGAGGTGCATGCAAACGTTCGACGATGCATCGCTTTCAGAAATGATGTGTATAAAGATACGGCTGATTGTTAGCAATGTTATGTGGAGTTTAAATCGGGAGGCATGGTGATGGTTCGATTCAACCCTGAGAGGTTTCGAACTGGTGTCAACACTAAACTCCACCCTAGGAAGATGGGTCCCTACACGGTTCTAAAACGAGTAGGACCTAATGCTTATGTGCTTGAGTTGCCAAATGATATGACCATAAGCAATGTTTTCAACATGGCTGATCTTCATCTTTATGTGGGACATCACTCAGAAGATGGTGATACGCTACAGATGCTGAGGCTGCCCCAACTCAAGCCACCCACTGTGTGATGTTATTGAAGAAGTCTTGGATGACACCTACAAGACTACTTGTCGTGGTACTGGTTATCATGCATCCCCTGTCACATGGAAAGGCCGTCCATGACACAACAATACTTGGATTCATGCTGATGATTTCAAGAAGCTCGATCCCGACTTATATGAGCGGTACATGTCTTTCTCTCATTTGTCAGAGACAAATGTTTTCAAGCCAGGGAGAATCGATGCAAAATTGAAGACTTACTCACGAAGGAGGGGTAATAGTTAGCCACGATTTTAGCTTTTGGGTTGCTGTTTTATTTCTTTATTTTATGTCTTTGTTCTGGTTCAGTTGGTTGAACCTTGGTCCAGTTTAAGTTATGGTTCAGCTTTGGGTCAATTTAAGTTTGTTTGATTTCTTAGACAAGTAATAAGTTAGTGTGGTCCACATCAGCTAGATCTGATTGTGTCTTGTAATCCAAGTTAGAATCAATTGCAGGTCTTTGCTATTTGGGACTTTCCAAAGTGGTTTCTAGCTCGTTTCTTTCTCCATCAATAAAAAGCAACCCAAGGGCAAGCAATAGCCCACGATTTTGATAACACTTTTCCACTTCTGGTGCCTTCATTGACCGAATCGCACTCGAAGTCGGATTCGAAATACAGTTTGGCATCAACTACTGTTGTTACCGCATGCTTGTCTCCTCCATTGGAGTTCCTTTGTGTTTGATCTTGTTCCCCAAGATTTGCAGCACAGCCCTATCTAGCCATCAAACCAGCCCCATCTTTTGTCGAGTCTTCTACCCACCTAGGACAGAAGTCGATCCAAGTTTCAGGGCATTCTAACTAGTGGTCCTGTGGATCTCCTGTTATGTGATATCTCCAATATTCTGTCCTATCTCGATTTAAACCCAGTTTCAGACGTATTTTCAATATATATTCAACTCCTAAACTCTGTTATTCTATTCTATCAATACCGTATCCTACTGTTGGTCTGTTACTTCTGTTTACTAATCTGAATTAGGTTCAGTTCATCAGTCAGTATCATCCTGCCCCTTCCTCTTACTCAACCCCCAATCATATACCTTATTGAACCCCTATTTTATCGCAGCCTATTTTCTCCTTGAATCTGGATTATTCCCTGATATAAGATCTTGTTATTGGGTACTGTTTGAACCTTTCAATTCAGTATTACATTACTCTCATGTGGTGAACATGGCACTTGTTAGAAGTTTGGGACCTGAAGTTTCTTTACTCCCTAGAAAAAATAATATCATAATAATTTGTCACTCTGCAACACAACCACAAGATTGCTTGTTCAAGTAGAGCTTGTAGTGGTTTGTGGTGGCCGCTGGGGGGGGGGGGGAGAGGAGAGATTTCAAAAGTATTTAGGTTTTCAAAGTCTTAAGGCTCTTACCTGCGACCCAAAGCCAATACGTTGAATGTGTATACTTAGGTGGATACACAGATGCCATGACAGGAATTGCAATGCAAGGAACCATTTGGAGGATCTTGGACAATCGAAGATCATTGAATGTCCTGCAACCTGCTAACATAGCATATTCAGATGAAAACTATGTTAGATATCCTTCAACCCTCAGAATTCAGCTAGAAAATAATTACTAGAAGGAAGAGACGTAAAAGTGTTTGAAGAACATCAGCTATTACACTATTACTACGGTACCTTCCATACAACAACAACAACAACCACAACTCAGCCTTATCCCAACTAAATGGGGGTGGACTACATTGATCCTTGCCCTCCAATCAGCTCTATTTGAGGTCAGACTTGATATAAGGCCTAAGCTATGCATGTCTTTCTTCACCACTTCTCATAAGAGATCATTTTAGGTGCCTTTCATAACAAATGCTAATAAACCCAATCAAAAGAAGCAAAAACAAACAAGTGAGTCCAATCCTTGCACCCATTCCCTTGATCATAAAACTAGAAAGAAGCGAAGTGAAAGCAATAATCATCTGCAATCGACAATACATGTGTCCATATCATAACTAGGAAACAAGGAAACAGTCAATTCATCAGGAACCGATGAAGTGATTAAAGCATGGAACAGACAAAAACAAAAGTGGAAGCCAACCGGAAGTCGATCCCACATAAGCCGATTATCGTCAGGCTTTAGATGATAATAAAACACTACTACAGCTATTCCTGCGTAGAAGAGCACCAAACTCCAAACCTCCCCTCGCAATCTATGACCAAACCATTTTAGCAGAACCGCCAAAAAAATTGTATAAATACAAAAACAGAACTGGAGAGATATGGAACGAGGAAAAGCAGAAAATGGAAATACAAGAAGCAGAGCCTAATGATGAAAAAGCTGCCCTGGAGACAGAACTAGACCCAGAACACCAATAATAAAAAATGGGAAATTTGATATGATGTTCAAGGTATTAGGCACTCCTGAGGGAACCAGTAAAACATAAAATAACAATGGGATCAGAAGGAAAAAATGTGAACGATAGAAGATGAGTTATAAAAGATAAAGAAAGAGAAGGATGGTGTTACTGACCAAAGAGGTTATGCATGTCGGCGAAGACATGGAGTTTGGGAGAGAGGGATCTTGGGAGCGGCCAACATGAAACAGACCCAACACAGTAATGCCGCTCCCATAGACGTCTTCTCCTTCCCGTGATGGGGAGATGATGATGCACCACCCATACCATATCTTCTTCTATTCTTTTCTCTTTCGCCATTCCTTTCCCTGTTCTTTCTCTTTCTCAACTCTCACCTGCTTTCCCAATTAGAATCCCCCACCCCAAAAACCATTTTGCTTTCTGCCTTTCTTTTTTGGATTCTTTGGAAATCTGGAAAATGAGTCCCAGACTCCCAGGGTTGTTGCAGGCTAGAAAGAGAGGAAATTCAAAATAATCGGTTTTTTCTTGAAATTTTCTGATGCTTGTTTAATCATGTGAAGCCACATGAACTACAAACAGGATGCAAGGTCGTCACACTGCTCATGTTGTTTCTCTTCTTCATCCATAAGAACAAAACAACATCACGTACAAAACCTACCCACTTCATCTCTCTGATCAGCTCATCAAGCATCTTATATATCTCTCTGCACTTTGGATGAGCCTTGTCACCAACAAAAAATGTATTCATCTTGCTTTTAACCTCAATCCAACTGCAACCAGGCTCCTTCTTCAGCCTGTTCTGTTTCATCATCTTCCTTATCTTTGAAATCTCACCCCACATTCCTGCTTCAGCATAAATATTTGACAGGGGAACATAAGCAGCAGAATCTTCAGGGTCCAGTTCCACAATAGATCTGGCTGCTAGTTCTGCCACTTCTACATTCCTGTGGATCTGGCAAACATTGAGATGAGTTCTTCACATAACAGCATCAGCTTCAAATGGCATATCAGATAATAGTTTCAATGCCTTGTCAACCTTTCCTCATCGTCCAATTATATCAACCATGCATGAGTAATGCTCTAACTGAGGATCTAACCCATAATCCTGAAGCATCAAATGGAAATAAAGTAAACCAGGCCACCACACCCACAAGCTTGAAGACTGCAACAAAGGTTGCATGGTTTGGTTTTACATTCTTGAGTTGCATCTTTTCAAATATCTTCAGAGCCTCTTCTCCCAGACCGCTGTGCGTAGCCAGAGATCATAGCATTCCATGAGACAAAGTCCTGCTCAGGCATCTTCTCAAACATAAGTCGAGAATCTTGCATGTTTCCACGCTTTGAATACATGTCAACAAGAGTGCTGGATATGAAAACATCAAAGTGTAAATCTTGCTTGATAATCTGAGCATGGATTTGCTTCCCAAGTCTAATGGTGATCAGATTGGCACAAATATCAAGAACAGTATTGCATAGGTAAAGTTATCAGGCTTGAAAGCCCATTTCTAACATCCGAGAAACGAACTTCTGGGCTTCCATGATACCTTTGTTTGACTATGTATTCTGTCATGTAGCTTCTCTGCTTCTTCCGTTGTTTCACATTTAGAGTACATCTCCGCAAGAGCACCTCCAACAAATAGGTCCAAGCCCAACCCATCTCCTTCTCATAGTTCAGGGATTGCCAACTTGCACATGCCTTCAGTATGCTGCCATAAGTGAATTCATCGGGTTCCAACCTTGAATGAAACATTTAACTGAAGAGCAACAGTGTTTCCTCTTCACATCCATTCTGCTCATAAACAGCAATAATTGTATTCCAAGAGATAGCATCTCTTATGTCCATCTGATTAAACACACCACGTACTTCGAGCAGAGCTCCCCATTTCCCATACATGTCCAAGACTGCGTTTGCCACACAAATATTGGACTCAAAACCACTCTTAATTGCTAACCCATGAATTTGTACCCCCTCAAGAAACTCTTGGATCACTGCACAGGCACTAAAAAAGCCGGATAGACTGTGATCTCGTCCACCAGACCCCTGCATGAGCAGAAATAGTTGTAAAGTTTCAAAGCCTTGATCATTGTGTGCATACCCAATAATAATGCCATTCCAAGACTGCAAATTATGCATTGGCAACCTGTTAAAACACCCTTTGAGTGTCGATTAGAAATCACATTTCGCATACATGTCCAAAATGGCACTTCCAACTATGACCTCGTATCCAAAATTGTTTTTCAAAGCATGTGCATTTGAGAGCCCAGCCTCAATGAAGGCAAAACCTCACATAACCTAAAAACACTAGCATATGTAGACTGACCGCAATTCCAGCTTTCTGCATCTCCTTAAAACAGTTGTAAACCATCAACAAGTTGATCATTTTGAACAGAACCAGCAATCATTATTGCACCCCAAGAACCCAATTCCTTTCAGGCATTTCAAGGAAAACTTTACGTGAATCATTCAAGCTCTTACACTTTGCATACATATCTACAAGAGCACTACCTGTTACTACATCACAATCAAAAAACCCATCCTGATGGTGAGACAATGAATTTGAATGCCAAGATCACATGCCTCCAAAGCCGAACACAATTTAAGAACAACCGATCCAGCTCCATTCCCATTACTCTCATCTGTAAGAAGAGATCGATGGGTTTCTAAAGTTACCATTCTGCAAGTACCAAGAAATCAAGGAATTCCATGAGATGACATCTCTATGGAGCATCACGCCAAAAATGGACTACACAAGGGCCATGGCTCCAGAGTCCAGACCCAGTGTACCCGAAGATCATTGCGTTCCAAGAAACTGTATCTCGTTGACGCATAAGTTCAAGTATGGAGCAAGCATAATCTAATATCGCAGCATTTGATTTACTTGTAAATCAAACAATTGGAGACGAATACAGTCGAGCTGAAACCATAGCTGATCATGTACGCATTGGCTTATTTCCCTATGTACAGGGATCGTCCGGCGAAGGCTGTGAAGAACAAACGCGTCAGTTTAACTATACGGTCTCAATTTTGGAAGGACGTCATTTAATATAAGGAACCTTTTATTTCCAAAAAAAAAATTTGAACAATTGAAGTTGTCTGAGCCCGGGTTCGAACCGGGGACCTCTAGTGTGTGAGACTAGCGTGATAACCAACTACACCACCCAGACAGATTGGTTGATTATCCCTACCTATCAAATTTTCCCAAATACCTAGGTTACAAAAGATTTCCCCTCCCACCCTGTACCCTTTAGAAGAAAATGGAAGTGGATTTCTTCCCAAACATCCTATATAAAAAGTCAGGGCTTGCGCAGACAAACACTCTCAATCAAAATGTAGCCTCGCTATTAAACAACTATGTTTCCAGTCCTCTCATTGGTATGGTTTCCCATGACATCGTTTTCATTTTGGCTTGGTAGAAAACCTCTGCCCATAAAAATGTAGAAATTGTTTTTTTGGATTTATGGGACTTGTTAGCCTTTTAGTATAGCCTAAACAAAAACTTCAATGATTTTTTCTTTGTCAAGCTTATGAGGGATAGTAATTAAATCCCAATGGGTCCTGTTTCATGTCGTTTAGAGCTGTTTGCCTTGGGGCAGCAGTAAATATGTTCTATTGCGACCTAGTGGTTGTGGCTTTGAATTAGGAAGCAGCCTCTTCGCAAAGCGGGGAGTTAAAACTTCATACAATATGACCCTTCTCAACCCCACAATGGCGGAACATGAGAGCCTCGTGCACTAAGTATGTCCTATACCAATATGAGATAGTATGGTGGAGGAGACGTTTGGTCTGTAGCCGACGGTATAGCAGCTCTTGTGTATGAACTCCAGTTCCTGCTAGAAAACTGAGATGAGAGTGAAAAGTCAAAAAAAAAAAATGATTCGAGTAGAAATGGATAGAATTTTCTTTTGTTTTTCCTAATTTCATCTCTGCTTTGTATTGTGACAATTGATTTTGTGCAACGGAAGGACTTCACCATCGATTTGGTCGCCATTCTTGACTGTAACGAACATTCGGTAAGAAAATCTCTAATTTTACTTTCTTTCTTTGTTTAGTTTCCAAGAATTATTAATGTAGAACAGGTTATCTCCATTGTTGGATGTGAATGCTATAGATGACATCAAGCATCGACTTTGATATTCTTTGTTAAAGACACCATGGTTTTAATTTTTGGTAATCACCTTTGTGTAGGTGCAGCTGACGAAGGGTCGTTGGCGTGCACCCGGGGGAAAAAAGGAAAATGGGAAAATGGGAGTCGCCACCTAGATTTAGGGTCTAGGACCCATGAATGGTGTCCCTCCTTCGCAGAAGGGGCGTTAAATTAACTCCAAAGACTCAATGGATGGTCTGCCCCAGATCTCTAGGTAAGTGTCAAGTTATGGGCTGGGAAGGTGTTAGACACCCAGCAACCGCCCGGCCGACGGCCGGTCTTCCTAGACCAAACTCTGTTGTGTACTGTTGTGTTATACATATTATGCACCTAATTAAACTATTTTTTTTTTTGAAGATTTTTTTATTAACTTGATTGAAATTTATGAACCTAATTAGGCTAATTAAGATTAATGTTTTAATCCTAATTACTACTCCTAAGTTTGGTGATTGTGTACATTATGCATCCTAATTAAGCTAATTAATGGATTTTACCTAAATTAGAAAGCCTAACTCTATGGTCAAAAACATGGTTGACTGTAAAAAAGAAAACCAAGTTTAATTATATCATGGAGAAGGACAATTATATTGATAAGCAAAACAACTTATAGGCCAAAATAACCAAAATAACGAAAATGCCACTAAAGGGCCAAAATATGTACAAAAGCATGAAATCATATTTAAATGATGTAAACAAGCAGAACATGATTAAATAACCTTAACATCATGCATTTGGATCATGAAGAGCACATGAAATAGCAAGGAAATGTGGGGTGGTAAAAATTACCAAAATGCCCCTGTTATGGCAAACATGTAAAAAATACATGATAATTCATGAAAATGCTGACTTATGCTTAAAACATGTTTATTAAATATTAAAACATGCGACAAAAGTAATAGGAGCCTTTCCGGGGTCCTAAGCAAGGTTTGGTCACAAAATGACCAAAATGCCCCTAAGGGCAAAATGGCAAAAGTGTCAAAAGACACTTAGAATCATTGTAGGCATCGAAAGTGATGTTAAACATCCTAAAATGACTGAACACACCAAATGATATTTCCAGAATGATAGCCTAGGCCCACGTTTGGTAAATTACCAAAATGCCCCTAGAGAGCGCAAATGACTTTGTATGCATATCTATCAAGCATGATGGTCACGTATGCATATGAAAACATCCTAAACCATTCTAAAACAGCATGTCATGCATAAAAACATTTTTTCCTATTTTTCCAGAATTTTTCATTATAATTAGAAAAATGACATTTATACCCCTAAATGAGGTGGGAAATGTATAAAAACTATCAAGCATGCATGTTAGTGGATAATGATTCCATAAAATCAAGCATGATGAAATATACATTCCATAATTTTTTTGTGAATTTTTATGCATTTATATTATTTTTAATATTTTCTGAAATGCTAAAAAAGAAGGGAAAACAAAGAAAAATACAAAATCCCCATCACAGACCCGAATTGGATCAAACCAGAGCCCATTCCCACTAATCAAAATATGATCTTTAACATGGTCATAACACTTTTGTCCAAATACCCACCCACATGTTCAGATTTTACATAATCTGAAATCTTTTACAGGGGCAAAAATGTTACAAAAAAAATGATTTGGAGCTTGAGAAAATTAATGAATGCCAAACATAGTGACAAGCATCATCCCTGAAATTTTCATATTTTTATCACTCTTGAATTATTTTTAACATTTTTATAACTGAAAAAAAAACCTTTGTTGTAAAGAAAATCAAAACAATACTTAGAAATAAGTAAAAAATATGGAAAAATACCCTTGAAGCGTGGAAGTGCCTGGGTTCAGCTTGAGTAACCTTTTTTTGACCATAAGTATCGCCGAAAACCTCCAAAAGCCGCTTCAAGTGTAGTTGCTCCAAATGGCAAGAATGGTGAAGAAGGGGTATTTACGGAATTTTATATCAGTAATGGAGCATAACCTATGGATAAGAAAACCATGGATGGAAAGAGGGGATCAAGGAATACGTGAAGGTAATTTTTCACTAATTTTCCTCGGTCCCTAACATCTCTAAAACACCTCCTATTTATAGGAAAAAAGTGTTCGAGGAAAGGTCTCAAAAACCCCTGGTGCATTAATAGCTAGGATAAGGAGTGATGGGTTGGCTTGCGTGTGGCCAGGCTTGCTGCGCAGCCTGGGCTTGCGTGTGCTTAGGCTTGCTGTGCAGCCTGGGCATGGGTGATGGGCCTTGTGTGGCTCAGCCTAAATGGTGGGGCTTTGTCCCCTGCCGACAGTCCAGCTGGGCCGGGTCAGACTGGGTTGACTCGGTTCGGGTCAACTCAGTTTGACCCACCTTTTTTTTATTATTTATTTTTTAATAAACCATTTAAAGATTCCATTTTAAAGGTCCACGTTCAAATGCTAATATCTCCCAATCCATGTGGCCGATTTTGACGCGCCACATATTTCCGCGAAGGTCTCAACTCGTACTTTCCATCCGTGTGGCAGATATGGATGGATTTTACCTAAAAATGGCATGAATATCGAGGAAAGTACATAAATGGTGTTTCACACCGATCAAGGTCCAAATGATACCAAAATTACATGAAATTTTACATGTAAGCACAATATGACCAAATAAAGTTATCCAAATGATTTTAGGTCACATCGGGTGGCTCGGGTACCAAGAACCATACCAGGGGCAAAACGGTCATTTTCATAAAAGTTACCCGATTTAGCCGAAACTTTACGTGAAAGTTTAATATGACCAAATGAGGTCATCCAAAGTATTTCGGACTAAATCGGGTGGTCCAGATACCGAGAACCGTGCTAGGGGCAAAACGGTCATTTTCATGAAAGGTCTTGGATTTGGGTGAAACTTCAAATGTGGACTTAAAATGGTTAAATACGGCTATGTTAGGGGTTTAAACTCTATTTGGGACAGTTGGTCACAAAAAGTGGGCTGGGGGTAATTTGGTAATTCTTGTCATTCAGTCACCACATGAGTTACAAACTTTACCATCATTGCCAAGACACACTTCCAAGGTGTCAAAATGTAGTGTCTACACTTTGTTATATGCATGAGCTGCAGTCCCATAATAGAGCTATTGAGTCCACAGAGCTATTGAATGGGTGTCTTATGAGGCTCTCTACTTCATCTTTCACTTCTCTTAATCATATGGGTGTCTTATGAGGTTCTCTATTTCATCTTTCAGATTCAGAAATGAAACTTCCATTTTGGCTATTCCAATTCTCAGCCTTTTGTTTGAGGCCTTATAGCAGCTGATTAATTAGGATCAGCTAGACTCTGCAGCCAAGGATTGTTTTTTCAAATCAACCCTGGCTCACCCCCATAATGTCCAGCTCCTCCTTTAATCACATACTCCCTGTATTGTATGTTGCATCTCTAATTTTCCTGCTACTATTATTTAATTAAGTCAATGCCTGATTGTAATTTATCATTACCACTGTAGCCACATCTCCTTTCTTTCCAGCTTTGGTGTACGTCCTATGTAAAACTCAGTTGCTCCTCACTTGTAACAGTATTGTTTTCACTCCATTTCATTGTTCTAAATCTTGAGCAACTCTTCCTTGATTCTAAACTGATGTTCACTGAACTCACCTATTATGGCAGTCTAATCCTGCTTGTTTTGATGAGTTTTTTCACTAGCTATAGCTTAGCACCAGGTGCCATGCTTTGTCTATGTTGTTGATTCCTTTTGCCTAAATGGACTTCTCACAAACCCTCCAACTAATGACACACCTTCAACAAACTAATGTTATCTATGATGCACATGGAACATATTGACTCTTGAAGACAATCATCATAACTTTTTAAGGCCATTGGGGGACAACAAGACATGTACCACAAACTCATAAATTCCAATAAGTTTCAAAACTATGTACCAAACTAATTTATTAGAAAAATATCTAACAAGACTTAATTGATGATTTTTTGTGTTTTACTACCAACAAACTTAAAATTTTGGTGAGTAAAGCTCATCCAATGTTTCAATGCAAAAAAGGCTCCTGGTTCACCTGCCAATGCCCTTTTTCATTTAGTATTGTCCTGCCCCTATTTAATGCATACAATTTCCTCCCTCTTTAAGCTAGATGTTTTCGTCTTTTGATAGAACAGAAACTAGTATGGGTTTTTCAGGAGAGAAAACAAGGTTGATTTTATGGAAAATAAAAGCCACATTTTGAAAACCAAAATGAATTTTCATAGAACAAAACTACACAATTTAAAAGCAAAGAGATAAATCCATCCGATAATCTGGTTTTTTAAATTAGGAGAAACCGTTTGATTTTTTAGAATCAAAACCACTTGCATCAAAAGAAGGGGAAATAGAGCCACTTTGTCCATTAGATTAGTTCCCAACTATCATCTTCATTCTTGGATTAAATCAAACTTTAGCTTCAGGTCCAGAAGTGCTTTATTCTCTTGTTTTTATTCTTCTTTATTTTATGTTTCTTAGAACTTAAAGTGATGTATGCCACTGTAAATTTGTTTTGACTTTTGTTGTTCTGCTGCTGCTGCTCCTTTTTCTTCTGTTTAACTTGTGCTGCTTGTGAATCTCAGCTCTACCCTCTCTTCTATCCTTTCATTATCTGAAACAGTGACTTACAGTTCCCTAATCTTATTAGATTCATCAAGGGCTTGATCTGCTATTTAAAGAACTAGTTTGAAAGGGGAAGGGAAGAAGTAGGTTTACTTATGTGATTCGATCTGCACCTAATGTTTGTATTGAAGAATAATCTTATGCATGTCAGAAACTCAGGATAGATGATAGACCTGCTACTTTCGAGTTAACTATTCAAGCACAAAGAACAAGCATGCATATTTAAAAGCTTACATAAGAAAGTATTTTCATGGGTTTATTGGTGTATATGAAACCAATCATGCTTGGGTGTGTTGGTAGACCCTTCATGGGTTTAATAGCTAATAATGCAGCAATTTGATGATTTTTATTGGTCAGAGTCTAGAAGTTATTTGAAAACAAAAAGCCATGATCTCTGAAAAATAAAGGGAAAACATCATAGTCAATGGAATTTGGAAGAAAAGGGATAGAATTGGGGTCATATGTTTATATAGAATAATAATTACCTCTTGACTAAGCATATATTCAAATTGATATTTACTAGTTTCCTCTTGATTAAGCATCTGTTCCTATTGTTTACAGATAGGTTATCAAATGGCATCTAGCTCAAACCTTACTCCAACCACTGTTATTTGGAATGCATCTGAGTTTGAGAAAAAATTTATTAATGTCACGGTTGACTTTAGCAAGTCCATTAATTGGAAAATGGAACGGGCGGGCAGTACCACTCCCACATCCACCTCAATTCCTGAAGCATCTACTACTACTGTGCCTCCTACTGATCCTGTTGTAGATGGACCCTACAACAGGAAAAATTGTCAACTTTTGTTGGACACCATGCAAGATCTTACACCAGAGATGTACATGAAGTCGTGAATGCTCAACAAAAAATTCACAGTGATGCTGCTTGGAGAATATCATTTATAGAAGTGATTCCCGAAAGAAGGATTTGGAAGTTGCAAGCGTTAAAATAGTACATTTGGGATTTACAAACATTTGATTTTTCAAGCCAGTGACATCTTTTTATATTTGTTGTTAAAGTTTGATTGAACAATTTTTATTGGTGGGATATATTTTTATGTTTGAGATGTTTGAGTTTAATGTAACTGTTTTAGGTAAATATAACTGATTTATTTTTATGGAGTGACATCTAGATTATGTTTGAGAATCCATGAGTTTGATTTACCTGTTTTAGGTAAATGTAACTGATTTGGATTTTTATTGATATCGATATTTACATATACAAATGTATCAATGAACAATAGTAATCATGATGATTCATCAAGTGTCGGTGAGATAATCATTCTACATGTAATGCAAGCGTTTGTAAATTACTATTGGATTAAAGAACCTTGTATGGATAGCAATTACACAAAAGTTGTTATGGTAGCAGAGATATTGAATGGGCATGCAAATCATTGTTATATTGAATTTATGGTTGAAAGACATGTTTTCCTCAACCTATGTGACAAGATAGTATGTAATTGTTGGTTGAAAAATAGTCATTATATTCGAGTTGATAAACAACTTGCAATATTTATGATGCTAGTAGCGCATGGTATGAGTAATAGGTAGGTGTCCAGGAAGTTTCAACGCTCAGGATAGATGATTAGTGTTGTCTTTCATATAGTGTTGCTTGCTATGCTCCTATTAGCGAAGGAAACAATTAAGCTACCTTTCTTTTGATGTAGTCTCTGAAAAGATTCTTTTGAACCTAAAATACAACGCATGGTTTAAGGTAATCTCAAATTTTAAAATTGAGTTGTAGATATTGTCTAGTTATTCATCCATGAGATAACTATTTGCAGACTTTGATTAAGTGCATGTTCCATTTAGGATTGCATCGATGCTATTGATGGTATTCAATTAATGCAATAGTCCCAAGGTCAGAGCAAACTCGATACAGGAATCAAAAGACATAATCACACAAAATGTCATGTGTGCATGTTCATTCAATATGCGTTTCATATTTGTGTATTTGGGCTGGGAAGGAAGTGCACATGATGCTCGGGTCTTTAAAGCAACAAGAGCAAATGCGACTTTAGGTTTCCCTCATCCACCTCCAAATAAATTATATAGTTTAACAACATGTTCATTTAATTGATTTGAAATGTCACTAAATATTAATATATGTTATCCATAATACTTGAAGGCAAGTATTATGTTGTAGACTCAGGTTATGTAAGTCAACTTGAGTATTTAACATCATTTTGAGGAGAAATGTATCACTTACCGGATTTTAAATAGGAGAGAATAATTGCAAGAATGGCGAAGGTGTTGTTGAACCACAAACATTTCTCTCTGCGAAATGTTAATAAATGGACCTTTGGTGTATTGAAAAATAGATTTCAAATTTTAAGATCAATGAAGACTTATCATATCCAAGACCAAGCCTTTATCATATTCGCATGTTGTAGACTTCATAACTATATCAAAGAACAAGCAATTGAAGATGATTTATTCAATGAGTATGGTTATGATGGACCAATAGATGATCCACTAATCCCAATCGTCAATCTTTTGATACTTCTACTGCAACTACAACTCAGAAGAAATAGGCAAGACAAATGAATGAAATGCGGATAAATATTGCAAATCAGTTGACTATAAATCTAAGGGGATGCCTCAGATTTCAGTAGATGGATTGTGATGTTATGTTAAATACTCGATTGTTAGATTTTGTTATGTGCTTACAATATATATATATTTTTTATTTTTGTGTTTAAACTTTAAATATTGACATTCCTTATATCTTCTATATCCATTATGTGTTGCATTTTTTTTTATCTTTGATCAAATGGTTTCTAGTGAGAGTGTGATTACCATTGCTAGATGCGAAATTTGAAATACATTGTGTAAACGAAGACACCCCCCTGCGCAGTAGCTTTGAGTCGCATGATCATGATGAGACCTGTGCGTGTGACATAAAAAATCGAGAAATCCATCTTCGACTCTTTTAATTGCAAGGGATTGCTATACGGAATCGAAAAAGAAATTAGAATCTTCCTATTTTGAGAGATGGACCTCACCTCCCTTAGATATACCACTTCCCAAGCACTCATCTAGAGATATAGCAATGAAAGGTCAAAATTGTAGTAGAGACTACTTCAAATGTCCACACCATACATCATTTTTCATGTGGGTGGACGAGTTGAGACTATGTAAATGTAGAATAAGGCAATGTAAGGTACAAGTATAAAAAATCGAAGCAAATCCAGGTCGAAGATTCAAGTGCTACCCACAATTAACCAGGGTATCACTAGCAACTTGTGCATTGTTATGCCATTGATAAAAAAAAATTAAACAACTTTTAACTGTAACACATTTTAATAAGCTTATGTATTTGGAATACAGGTTCAAGATCGTGGTTGTAGATTTTTCCGATGGGTAGATGATGAAATCAGTAGCTCTTATACCAAACCTATCCACTTACAATTGATTCTGCGGGACCCTCCACGTTTGAAGCTCCTTCGCATTCATCTTTCAAACCTTCATCTGATTATGTCAAGAGATATATAGACAGCGCAATCCAAGGCGAGGAGGACAAAAAAAGAATGTTAAAAGAAACAACTCAAGACTCTGAGGAAAAGATAAGAATATTTAGAGATATCTTTGACTTTGTTCAGAAGTTTAACTTAAGTAAAGGAGGAAATTAGAACCCCATCTGGGCATGTTGCTTTGCAAACTCTTTTATTAGAACATACTGATGTTTACAATTTGATAATTGGACTATAAAACTTTTAATCACGTGGATAGTTTTATTAGTTAAATCACATATTTTCGTAAAGATATTTTCATTATTAAATTTAAAAAATATTGATTCTAATGAACTAAAATATGATTTTGATTTCTAATATGATGAAAGGTAATGTTAATTACATAAGTAGTGGGGATATAGTGTTAATTACAATTCTGTAATTATTGGTAACAATATAATCCGTTTCCAAAAACAGGTTTTATCAAACGCCATTGGTATTCCAAACGTGTTCTAGAAACGTTTCCAGAACAGATTTACCAAACGCTATTGCACACCCAAAAAACTGTTTCTCAACACAGAAACGGAAAAAAACTGTTTTTGTTGTTTCTCAACACAAAAACAACATAACCGTTATCAAACGGTATTTAAGTTTGTCGTTCAAGTCCAACCAAGACTCCCGTATTATATAGAGGTTGTTTCCTAACTCAAACCCGCAACCACTTGATCACAATGGAACAACCTTATCATTATGCCAAGGTTCACCCTCAATAACTAGAGCTCCATGTCACATTCAAATTGAAGAAAAATGAATCAAAAAGTGTTTTGTTGATTAAATTAAAAACATTGATTTACCCTAAAACACAATATCGTATACCATATCAGTCACTACTAACACAGATACCAATCTAATACCAATATGATCAACCTATCCAATCATATTGGACTGATTTGAGATTTTTTTTTTTAAAAACATTTATTATCAAAATATTTTAAAAAATCATTTTTTAGTCATATCGGCTAAGTATTGATATCAGGTCTTGCACACACCGATACCGATACTCTCTCTTTTTGTTTTTGGGGGTAGAGTACCGATACCAATACCGATACCAATACAATAATATTGAGTTTTAAAACCGAGATCCCATGAGTCTAAATGTGTAATCATAAGCTCAAATCATTGAATAGATGAAGAGATTCTCTCCTCACCTTTGGTGTTTTTTTTTTTTGGTGGTAATGCTCTCCTCACTTGACCAAAAACTTTCTTAAAAGAAAACCTAGCTTCCATCAAATGTCATTGGGGGAATCTCTACACAGGATATCCTATGGATTAATATTTACCAAATACAGTAAAAATTGACTTGCACTTTCTAATACGGTAATACCAAGTTACCAACCCTTCCTTACCCAGAGCAAAAGTGGTCCTAGTGTCCTAAACATAACTACCCTTCCCAACATATTATGCTTACTGATTAGTTATCATAAAAGGCAGAGATTTTTTTTTTTTTTTTTTTTCATTTGCACCACCACAACCACTAGCTTCGCGGCGGAATATACGATAAAGCCATTAAAGGAACCTAAAGATGCCCACCATAGACCCCATCTTGTCTCAACATGTTTGTTCGTTCTCTGTTCTCCAAATTTCTCAATCAAAATGCATGGCCTTTTCCATAACTTTACTCCTTTATTAAACCCATAAAAATGGAATCTGAATCAATCAATCTATCAAAATTCAGAAATGAATCAGAATTCATGAAAGAACCCAGAATCAGATGATATGAACTGAGCAAAATGCCCAAATGTTGCAGTATCAGTTTAAGCAGATGAAATGAAGATCCATCCCCTTACATGAATATCCAATAGAGAGGAATTTAATAAGAGGGTGTTTGTATAACACAATAATATCCAACAACAAATAAATACCCTAAAATAGAGAAGTTTTAAACTTGGAATCAACAGCGCGACAAATCTTTTTTTTTTTTTTTTTTTTTTTTCCTCTCCTAAATCCTAAGATTCTGAAAAGGGAAAGACGAAGATAAACAAAAAAAAAAAAAAAGGGTTTACTACTACTTTACTTTATCACTTGGCTCCTCTGGTAAGCATTTCCTTGTATCGAATAATCGAGTCAAGCCTCTGCAATTTCAACTGTTGCTTGAACTTATTGATGAAATCGTCAGCCTTCGCATCTACCTCATCGTCCTCTCCAAATTGTTGTAATTCACTCGCTCTGCTCTTTCCTTCCTTCACAGTAGACGGCCGAAGACGATCAACAATCTCTTCTTCTTCGAAATGACCAAAAGCCGATTTCGAACTCGCCGATTTCCTCATCTTCTTTGGCAGCTTCACTGGAATGAAGCCGGCCGCCGATTTCGTGTCCGACATCGACCTGGCGACGTTACGGCTGTTAAGTTGCTCTTCATGTTCTTGTTCTTGGTTGTGATCTAGTTCTTGATTGTGATCTTGTTCTTGGTTGTGATCTAGGGTTTCCTCCTCCTGGGCTAGTTCCTCAATCGTTTGATAGGTCATCCGTTCTAGCGGCTGTACAGTGGTTGTGACGGAGGGAAATGGGTTTACCTCTTCGGATCTGTAGCGGTAGAGATTTATGGATTTGAGTCGCTCAAGAACGGAAGGGGCTCGAGTTAACGGAGGTTGCTTCCCTTCTTTGGCTGGATTTTTCTTGGTACCAAGGCCGGAAGAGACGGCGATGGTGCCGATCATCAGGTTCAGTAAAACGAAGAGCACGGTTGGGGTAAACCAACCATACACAGAAGCCAAGATCGAAGGAAGTGATTCTTCAAGCATTTTTGCTCTTGGCTTTGTTATCTCGAGTCTCTACTCTCTCTACCCCACTCAACTCCGTCGGTTGCAGACTTGTAGAACTCCGTAGAGGCTGAAGGGTGTGGTCTGCAGAGACTAATAAGATTTGAGGTGAAAGGGGGGCTTTATCTCAACTGACCTTTGTCGCAACTAGAACGAGGTAAGGGCCAAAATGGTCATTATATGGTTGGGATTAAATTTTCCATTGTGCAGATATACGTAAATAATTTGTTTTTGCTGATCTCGAGAGACGCGTGTTGATAAATTGAGGACTCTGGAAGATACTTATTACAAGGTGAAAACAGAGGGGGAGACGATGGGAAATAAAAAATTGGAGAGTTTTTGGGTCAATGAATAATCCTAGTTTATGCTTGCAGACTTGCATTTTTGTATTGTTGTATTTGGTGATTAAGGCTGTGTTTGGTATGTAGTCTTGGAATACATTTCAGGTCAATTTTGCATTTTTGGGGGTGATAAAAATAGTTATTTTTATCGTCTCTAAGAATACGAAATCGACCTGAAATGCATTCTAAGAATGTATACCAAACACAGAAAAATTGTCTTTCACCATTTTTTTCTGTTTTCTGGATTTGTTAATTGTAGTTCACCATGGTGATTACATAGTTAAGTATCTGTATCATATAGATCAGGTGTATTAATTTTTCAGAAAGATTGTTTTTTATTTTGCGCTTGATAAAGGCCAAAACCTAATGGTATTGTCAATATTATTACTGATATGATACTAATACAGATCGGGAGTATCAGTCAAAAAATGGGTCATTTTTTAATTTGTGCTTGATATCGACTGGTAGGTATACGTTGATACTAGTCGATTCATATTGATACCCTATTAGTATTGGTTGTGATCAATACGGACACTGATATCGATATACCTAAACCAATGATGGTGAAGAAAAACTTAATCTAGTTTATATACCCATTTGTCGTTGTAAGATATTCAGAATTTATTACATATTTATAGTAAAAATTAATTAAATATGTTGGTATTAGTCCAACATTTAAGTTGTCTCCTACTAAAGCACTATTTTTTTATTTTATTTTATTTTTTTTGGCGGGTGGGACACCGAATACATTCATATCTGTCACCTTGAAACAGGTAATGTGTAATAGTTTCTTAATGAGAAGTCCATCACCTTGAAACAGGTATTGTGTGATGTTTTCTTAATGAGATAACATTTTTGTGCTAGGTCCCACACCGAGGGTAGATAGGGACCCACAAGGTGCCAGTAAGTGACCCATTGGGCCACACTTATAATTACATTACCATACTACTATTACTATTTCAAGAACAGTGGGGTAGGGGTGGTTACAAAAGTTGAATTCTTGACCTTCACTAAATTTATGCTAGACTAATGTCTAGTTGCCAAACATTGAGCTAGAAGCTCGTCCCCTTAATGAGAAAACAGTTTTATACAAAACCTATTTAAAACTTATTTTTTATTATCATGTAACTTGAGAAAAAATATATAAGAGATGTGGCATGAGTCGGTTTTCATCATTTGAATTGCCATTTTTAGTGTATACTTTCAACGTCAAACTAATTAATAAATTTAACACATTTAAAATGTGATGTAAAGCTTTACATAAGAAAAATATATATATAAAATTTGGATGAAAATAGAGAACAAATGTAAAAGGAAGCATAGATGATTCTTCAATAAATTGAAAATGCCAACCAGAAAACGGCAATTTAGCAAATATAATTTATTTTAACTTAACCCTCGATTAATAATTTGTTACTAATTTTTTAAATCATGTACTTATTCTTTTTTATTAAAATTTATAATTTAGACATAATTATCATTAAGTATGTTGTGTTATTATCACTTATTAGGTACTGAGAGTTGCATGCGCATAATTCCTAATTGATTGTATGAAATTATTTAATTCAAATATACATAAATGCAATAATGCATAGGTAAATGTTTTTTAGTAAATAATATTCATGTGATTTGTATTAATGTGATTGGGTTTGTGGGTGGCTCACCCACATATATTATATCCATCATAAAACTAATTATTAGGTACTATAGATTATTATGAGAGAGTAACCTCAAATTAAATTTTGGAGGGTGCTTGATATATTTATAAACATTTAATATGATATACAAACAAAATAAAGTAAATATGTATAATTTTTCATTGCATTTAAACAATTGGAAGATATCATTAACACTTTGTATGACAATAATATAGTGAATTTAGTATGGTTTTAGTTTTATTTTATTTCATAGAAGAAGAAAATTTAGTCATGATGAGAGTCATGTGTGCAACTGGTGCCTTCAGATACACAAAGATCATTAAACCACGGAGTGGAGATCAACCAATCTGTCATACACATGATAAACAGAATCTTCCTTGCCAGGGCTTCTGCACCCTAGGGTAGGGTGGCTTTCATCTTATTTCATTGTGTCAACAAGTTAAGGTAAAACGTTGAGTGAGTGTTTTGTCCACCTAAGCTTGGTTGGATGCATACAAGGTTTAAAAAACAGGATTCAGATCATTCTACGGTATAGGATTGGCAAAAAACTCCTCATAAACCCTAGTTTCCATACAGGATCAATCCAATTTGGGTCAACCAAAATTGGGATCGGCATCTACCAATTCCTGTCAATCCAATCCAATTTATCAAACTAAAGTTGAGTGACACTCGTCTAATTATGCCACAAGGAATGATGACATGTTAATTCTAACTATTGGATATTATGAAAATTATTTGAATTGATCACATGTCACGTTTCAACTTCAAATTAATCATTTACCCTCTTAGGTACTAGCATACCCAACAATATTATATATCAAAACATCCCCACAATAGTCAACGCATCTTTTCCTTAGTCTCAAATCTTTCTTGGTACTTTATTTTAATTGAAACTTAACATGCGAGTCTGTCTATTACAACTCAACCCCACAATCATACCATGTTGTAAGAATAGCTAAGTCATGCAATCAAACTTCGGTGGGTGGGTCACCTAACAAACCTTGGCCGACAAAGTAATAGTCTTTCAAAGGTGTGTGAATGTAAATTTATTTCTAATATCTAATTTGAGAATGATCATCTCTCTCTCTATGCATCTATGCATGATGATTTGATGATGATGCGCTACAGCACCAGCTATGCATGTGAATCAAATCGAAGTTTCTTATCTTATCTAACAATGAGTCAATGGCGGTCAATAAAATCTTTATCTAGGTAATTGTCCTTCTCTCCTCCTAATTTGGAAACAATGTTCGAAAACGATTGTTGGCCGATATTACAACCATAGTCCACTCATTGCCTCATTGGTACCATGTGGTAGCTTACTAACCACTTAAATTTTATTTGAAGATAAGATCCTCAATTAACTTATTAAAAAAAGAAAAAAACCATATCAATAGATAAGTTAAAAGGAAGAAATTTCCCTCCACAACGGGGTCTCTATCAATGACTATAAAAATCTGCCTCTTATTTACGAATGATCAAATATACCTATCTATTATGTGAGATCCTCGGGCTTCGTTTGATTGCAAGGGGAATTAAAGCGAAGAAAAATGAAAAATTTTCATATTTAATTATTAAATTTTATTTTATTTTGCATCCAATTCCCTTTAGTTTAAAATATACGTGAAATAAAAATTATATGTAAAATGAATCATTACTAAATATGATATGACATTTAAGTAGTTTATACAATCACATAGAGTAATGATTACAAAACTTTAATTTTTGAGTTTGAAAATTTTCACCTAAAAAAACTAGCTCAAACTCAATATATGAGCACATTAGTTCAATGTAGGGTTGTCAATGCAAGATCAGAACTGAAAACTAGTACCAATCCAAATCGATAGAAATCGGAATCAAAACCGGACCACCCAATAGTTTATTGGGACAGATCTAGTCCTAGTAATATACTATTGGTCTGGACTGGTCCTGGTCCGGGTCTCCCAACGGTTCTAGAACTGATAGCCCATTAAGTACCCGGTAGCACGGGAACCGTTGGAACCAAATGATATATAAACAAATCGAATGAGAAATTAGAAATCTGAAACCCTAAAAGGCTTTAAACTTTAACCTATTAATAGTATAATATTACTTGGAACTTTTAAGTGACGTTCTTTTGTTGCTCTTTAAGACATCAGTATATGAGTTGAGTTTGAAATGAAAATCATGAACTCTTAAAAATATCTCTTTAATTATATCGACATCAATGTCTTTATTTTGGGTTCTACAAGACTATATCTAAATATGATGAAGCTCTCATTTGTCTTTATTTGGGCTCAATAATGTTTGGAACCGGATCACTTATTAGTTAACGGTCCTAGGTCTCAGATTTGGATCTGATAAGCTAATTGGTCTGATTATGGTCTTGACACCTTAAAGCCGGCACCGCTAAGGATTCGGACTGATAACCTAGAATCGGACCAATTGACACCCCTAATCTAATGATTAAAAATCACATTTAAAGCATATGTAAATGTTCAATATTGGTTTTAATTTTTAGAAACATTAAAAGACCAAAATGACCATTTGAACAAATGGATAAGAAATCCCGATAAAATCCATAAAATTCAAATTTTTTTACTTCAGAGTTCAGACCAATAAAAAAAGCTTAAAAAATTACACAAGAGGAACTTAAACAGTTAAACAGTTAAACAGTTAATGTTAAACACGCTTTTACCACTCTTATTTTCCTAATTATATGTCGGTTATGGTGGATGATGGAGTATGATCAATGAATTAGATTTGTTTTGATTTAATAAATTGCCATTTAAATTCACACGCAATCGTCATAAGTCATTATTGAATTTGGACTTCTAGTGTTCTAGGTCGTTTCCTTGTAGTCTTCCTCCGGATCTCATCGGACATCAAGGCCTTATATATATATTATATATGCAAAAGGTGGGCTGTTCGTTGTTCATACTTCCGAATCTTTCACTTTCAAGCTTTATTAATGGTGGGTATACGTCATGGACTATATACACGTCCATGATCTTCTAAATATTAATGCCAGGTGGACCCACCCATGTTAACCACCGAGTAGATAGAGGACCCCTTGTGGTGGTTAGACCCATATATAGTTTTATCAATTAGTATCGGATTATTGGTATTGATCTGTCGATATTGATATTGATATCGATACGATTTGATAGTATCAAATCGAATTAGACGATTTTACTATTAATATTAAAGGAAAAAGAACTCTGTCCAAGAATATGGTCTACACCAGCTTTCCCATGTGTTTATCTCTCTCCTCTCCATACGAAAAAATACCTTTGCTTTTCTTGTTTTGAGGAGGAGAGAGAGATAAACACATGGGAGTGCTGGTGTAGGCCATACTATATCGATATCGATTGATCGAGTGTTACACCCGATCTGATACTATTTTTTAAAACCATGGTTGGACCACCTAATCATTTGCTATACATCATTGAAATTGAATCAATATAATTCAGGCATAATTCGGAGCCATCTAGTAGTAGTTAGTAGTTAGGACTTAGGACTTAGGACTTTGGACTTTCGATTTGGGAACAGTGCATAAATGTCCAACCTAAAGTCTAACACAACAAGTGGGGTGGTGGTTCAGTCACAACTGACAGTCTAACACATCAGTATCTAACCATGACATTCCATTATTTAAGATGTCCCAACACAGATATTACTGAACAAAGGTTGAAAATAAGGTGAACTACAAATATTTACAGAACATCAAGACTCCTTGACATTAGAGTTAGACCACCTGATTTGTATACACATGGAATAACAATGGTGGTACCTGTCAGTGCATAGCGCGCTGGCCCAAGTCCAAAGGAGAGTTTGTTGGTTCGACTCCCCACTCTCTCTTGTTAGAGTTGGGAAGTCAGCCTGACCGTCTGATTGGGCTATCACCCCTAGTGGTCTATGAGCCTTTGATAGGATTTGATAAAGACGAAAGAAAATAACAGTTTTTTTAATGGACTAAAAATGCTAAAACAAATTCATGTCATTAATCAATTTGGTGGGCTTCTTCATTACTATTTGTGAAAAGATAAGATCGACCTCTTCTTTTTGGCTTTCTTTTATTGGGATGGGTTAGATAGCTTGAGGTTCTTATCAAACTTTCCCATGGGGTCACCCTCTCAGGATTCCAAAAACCTTTCAAAGTAGAGAACAAAAGATTGAATTTTCCTTCATGAAAGAGATTTAACCATTTTATTGAATAAAAAAAAGGTATTATGAAATTTCGTTTTCAAAGTAAGGTATCTAAGACATTCTTTGTTTTTGGGAAAGGGTTTGCTGTCAGGCTGCATGACGCCTACCCGGCTACACCAATGCAGAGCTAATGGGATTACACGTACAAATATCCAAGGGGAAGGGTGAGGTGGTCATTTCATTGCCTCATATGATAGGGCAGTAGGGCTTAGGGGACACTGCAGGGCAGCGTTCTTTTTCCTTTTTTTTTTTGTTTCTTTAATAGTTGATTTGATATTCAAGCAAATATGTCTAAAGATGTCCATTCATTGGTTTGGCATTTCTATTTTTGGACATTAGTGTTTTTGGTTTTGTTTCCTCCAAGTGATGTTGACTTAGAATTGTATCTAACACAAATGAGTTATTTTGGACCGACACAAGCTAGGATAGAATTCTAATTCTTCTAGCTAGAGTGGTATTTCACTGATGGCTTTGGCCCTTCGGAAGGAGGCTTTCTTCGCTCTCTACCTAAGCTGTGCAGAAAAATCCCAAAGCCAATTCCAAGGAACAATAAAGGTTCATATGGTCTTTCTATCTAGGTGCAAGTAATTCTCATCTTCATAGATATATCTATTTCGCCAAACATCTCTTCGAGATGGTGTTCAGATCATTACGCGTTTCATGCGGATATAAATGTACCCGCCAAGAAATTGCAGTTCCTCATGACTCTTAATTATTTTATGGATTTCGCGTTTATAAGGTGATCTTTATTTTCATTCCACATTCATATGATTTGCTTATAAAATATGTTGGGATCATTTTGGTGTCTGACCTAATATTAATATAGGAAAATGCTTAGAAAAATGTAGTGTTGCCCATCTAGGGACCCATAAAATTGGATTGAGCCGCATAGAATAGAAAATCTTAACCAAAAGTTCCAGCCTAATAGGTTAGAATGGGTCATGGTCCATTGTTGCCATGTCTCGTGATTAATTCTTGTCTTCACCCAAGGGTTGAGTTGGGATTAAAAGGAGGGGAACAGTTGTAAGTAACTACCAACCTCACAAAAAAAAAATCCCCACTCCTGTCTACAATACTATCTAACATAGGTTTTTTTTTTTTATTGAAAAAATATTCTCCGTGGGAGAGTATACCGTCCACGTTCAGACACAAAGGAGGACCGAAATGATCGTCCCACCCCATGATGTCAACATGGTGCACAAAAGCCACACTCCCCCACAAAGAACAACGACTCTTTTTTTGTTATCTCTTTCTTTCCTCGACCATGTGGATCCCATATGGATTATGCTATTTCTCCAACCACCATTGGTGTGTTACTGCAATTAGAAAGAGTGTTGTTGTAGCTGTTTTTTTTTTATAAGAAAGTAAGAAAAAACCTACTACCACAAAAGGAAAGAAAATACATTATCTATTACATGCATCCTATGCTTCTCCATTTTGGCCCTTATAGCTGGATGCATGGTGTGCTATGGAAACAAAAAAGACATCCATAGAATCAAACTTGTCTAAAATAGACTTGATATCCAGCAAATAAGTGAGCCCCCCAAGTACAATTGCTCATTCACATTTAAGAATTAAAGTAGTACTTAGGGTTAAGATTATTAAATACTTCATGTTAATTAAGATAGATATCACTATAAAATAAGAACTAATACCCAAATTAAGTTTTTACCAAAAAAAAAAAAAAACACCCAAATTAAGTTGGTCTTACAGTCTTAAGTTGCAGGAGTAAACGCTAATAAATGGTAGGGATGTAAATGGATATTCGTAAATCTGTATTCGATCCGCGTTCGTATCCGTTTAGGAGAATCCGAATCCGTCAGAAACTAATCGAATATGAATATGATAATCCCCCTATCCGATCGATTATTATCCGATTCGTTTAGCAGTCCGATGATAATAAAATATCTGAAATATAACTCTGTGTTTGTCTATGCTTTTCAGTTACCTTATTGGATTTTGTTATTTTATTTTTATAAATTTATAAGTTAAGATAATGTGATTCTTTTTCTGGATTTGCTATTGGTTTATATATATTGTTTTATGCAATGTGATACATGGAATTACATATCTATTAAAAAATCAAAAGTAAAAAACGTAAGAGAATAAAAGACTAAGAAGAGTAGAAGAAAGGGTAGTTACTGAACTCTCAAGTCTCCCTAACCCTCATCATAAAAACGGTAAATATGTCAATGGATAGTCGAAAAATCGTATTCGATCCGTATTCATATCTATTTAGGAGAATCTGTATTCAAAAAATCACTATCTGAAAATTATCAGAATCCGTTCAAAAATCGATAGGATATTATCCGAATCCGTCTAAATATAATCGGATACGAATATGATAATGCCACTATCCAACCGAATTTGATCCATTTACATCCCTAATAAATGGTACAAAAGTAATATTCGTTTGTAAATATCGAAAGATGGAGACTAGAATATGACGTTTTTCAATTATTGAAGTCAACTTGATTGGACAAAAGCGAGGTAGTAGCAGCGACGAATATGAATAAGTGTGAATTCAATTAATAAAGAGGGGTTGTGTTTAATTAATTGCCATGCCAACGACTTCCCCCATTCTTTTCAAAAATCATTTCTGTAAATTGAAAGCTAAACCTTAAGAACAACATTAAAGAATGATTTATGAATGGATTGTTCACTGGTCAATAAATGTATACCAATTTTCTTAATGACTAGACAATGTTTGGACTTTTGATACGACTTACGACCTCAAGAAGACAAATACTTTTAGTTCCCACTCCCACATGTGCTAAACACATGGTGCTCCTGCATATTGCTCGGGAAACCTCACCAGCCATGTTTGAACTTTGAACTTTGATGATGGAGAGACTACTCTGGATTGTTTGGGAGGAATATACACCGAGCTAGCTATTTTCTTTGATTATCCTAAGGCATGGGGCGCATTACTGATTATAAGTTGCAAAAATTTATGGTGGGAGCGCAACAGACGTCGCCATGAAAACTGCAAGAGAACTCCAGTCGAAGTGGCAAAGCTATGCTTTAAGGAAGTTGGGGATTGCACATGGGTGAAAGGGGTACAAGTAAAAACGGTGCAAGACCTTGCCTTGGCTCGTATGCTAAAAGTCACAATCTCAAAACCAGCTGTTAAAAGAATAGTAGAAGTGCGATGGAAGCAACCACTACAAGGTTGGTGGAAATTGAACATCGATGGCTCTTCCTTGGGCAACCCAGGATCAATTGGAGCAGGGGGAATAATTCGGGATCACTTAGGAGCAGTTTTAAGATGCTTCTCTCAGTACCAAGGAGTGGGCTCAAACTACATGGCTGAGCTGGGGGCCTTTTTTACTGGAGTTGACCATGCTAGAGAAATGGGAGCTGAAAATATTTGGATTGAATGCGACTCGGAGGCGGTCGTCTCTACAATTCTCTCTAGTAAGCTTCCTTGGTATCTAATGAATAAGTGGTGGAAGGCCTCATCTTTTCTGGACACTATCAGGTGGCGAATCACTCATTGCTACAGAGAAGCAAATTCTGCAGCTGATGCGCTTGCAACCCACGCAGCGAAAAGGAAATGCACCACTTGTTGGACTAGTCCACCCCATTTTATTATGCAGACTGTCTATTGGGAAGCGCTAGAACGGCCTTTCTATAGATTTACTTAGATTGCATCTTCGGCTAACGGTAAACTAAGGGCTATGCCGAAGGTTTCACGTTAGAACTCAGGATAGCTTCTTAGGAAATCATGAGTCATTCCTTGTACATATTTTCCCATTTCTTATATATATACATTGCTGACCTTTAGCAAAAAAAAGTAATCCTAGTTAGTTTAATTGTGAACATAAAAGATTTTGTGGGTGATGCGGTATTTTTAATGGGACGATAAAAAATATGATCAAACATTTTGAGAATGGTATAAAAGAGAAAATCGATAGCATATGTTTTAAACGTTTAGATTTGAGAAATACTGGGCTTAAAATACAACAATATACACACATAATTTATGGAAAAAAACCTCATGTCTTATTAATAAAATATTAATATTTGATGTGTTGGACTTTGGACTATAATATTCTATACTATTAAATTGTTTTCAAAAAAACGAAATTTTTTTCAATCGAAAAAGCGATAAACGTGTTTAAAACACTCTCATTAGCCCCGCGCTGGTGCAGAGGCTATACGACCGATTAGCATTATCTTGCCCATAAGTTTAATACTTCTCATTTTTTAGCTTCTAACAAATTAGTGACTCTAACAAATATTTTGTTGACTTCAACAGTTAGTTTGTTGTCTATATAAATGTTTGAGTCACTTGAATTAAGATTGAACTGCACTTGAACGAAACTATCATATTGAGAACGGCTTGTGATCTATGAGAATCATTGTGAATTTAATTGGTACAATTTCAGGTTTGTAATAAGTCGTTTTATCGTGTGAGCTTGTATAGCTTAGATTGTACTTTATATACGTGTGCTTGCGGATGTGTTTTACAGTTGGAGGAAGAAATCCTTGATCCATGTGATCTGAGAAGAAATCCTGGCATGTGTGGCTCAGGTAAGAAATCTTTGATCTGGATGTTTAAAGGATTGTGATTAAGAGGTACAATGCTTGACTCCTGTCATTTAGAAAGAGGTCATTGATAGTGGAAATCTTTGGCCTATGTGGCCCGGGTGGTAGACATAGGATTGGTGAATCTGAACTGCTCTAAATCTCATGTGTGCATCATTGTCTCTTTCTCTATCCCTTCCTTGCACTCACCACACAACAAGTACTTGGTAAGATTTCTTATGACACTTAATATGCTTATCTCTTGTATCTTTTCATGTGTTTGTCATTGTATGGTTATTGGCATATGTTATATAATGTTTAAATTTATGAAAACTCAATTCACCCCTCATCTAGATGCAATAAACTAGTGGGTAGCACCAATAGGGGTGCAGGATAAGGGACAAGGATATCATTTCAAATGGTGGGGGAAGAGAGAGATACAATGGGCGCTAGCTTGTGGTATACTAAGGGGTGCCCAATCTTTTCCCCATATATATAAAGGGTTCCCATATGTCGTGAGTGTAGAAAGAAATCTCCCATACTACACCAATGGTGGTGCTAGAAATCGTATAATATATATAGGTTCCCACATGGTAGGGGTGAGAATAGAAAATAATAATATATAATAAATTTATTATGAGTGGTCATATAGTACATTATTTAGTTGCATGGGAAACTCTTTCTCATCTCCATATATTTTATGCACTACCCAATCTGATTGGTACTTGGTATCCTTACAGGTTGTTGCAGGGTTTTTAGTAGACACTACCCCTCCTCTCTCCTCTCCCTCTATTAATATTACTCTTCGGTGTAGCTTTACTGTAGGACCGGTTTGTATATGCCAAAGGAAAAAATTGACATTTGTTGTCTTGAACCAAATACGGTACTAAGACAACTACAATTCATATAACACAGATCTTCAACGGCGCACTGCCTTGTCCTGCCTGTGCTACATAGACATAGGACCACGCGCAATGACCGCCTTATCTCCGCTCAGGCAAGGCGCTCGGGTAGAGGTAAGGTGGTCAATACACACTACCTTATGTCTGCACATCACGGCAGGACGGGCAGCCTGCGCCGTAGAAGATCTGGATCCCAATTCATAAGTATCTATTTTATCTAGACCCAATTTTATCTCACATGTGGTGAAGACAGATTCTTCTAACCATAAAGATCCAACTCTTTGATTGGCATGGAAATGATATTTTGAGCCTTAAACAATAGGGAAGTTCAATCAACTACCCATACGTGTATGTTTCACGTGCAATTAATTAATGTAATGTATATCCTTTTGATTCCATAAATGCCGAAGCTGGCTTTTATGGAAACAAAAGACACATACAATCACCTAACCATGCGTGAAGTGATCTGGATTCTTAACAGGGATGGAAATTAAACATGAAACGTGAATCCAATCGCAAGTTCACATCATCACTTGTGAAAGATTTCTTTTCCATGAATGATAAAAACTTTTTTTTTTATAAGACCAAGTTTCTCTTTATCGAGGGTGATAGGAAAACCTCTAAAGCCACCTCATCTAACCTGGCTAATCCTTGGATTAGACCGATCGACAATGTACAATAGGGAACATGAGTTTAATTAATGATAGAACTTTGCATCTAAAAATCCAATCGTAGGTTCACATCACCTGATATGAAGAGATTCTCTTCTTCTTGGTGGTTAAGACATTTCTTCTATATCTACAAGATATTTTTGGCATGTGGAAACCTATAAAATAGAAGGATATGGAAGTGAAAAATTATTCTCTCTATAATTGGTTGGTGGAATGAGCCGCGATTTTGTGACATAAGTATCTTTTTTCAATAGTATGATCTTGAATACCTTAATAAATGTGTCTCTTTCTTCGTCGCTCATTATTATTATTATTATTGTGAAAAAGAACTTTGTTCGTGAGTGTGGTCTATGCGAGTAATCCCATGAGTCTGTCTCTCTCCTCTTCATATGAAAAGACACTTCTATCCCTTTATTTTGAATAGGAGAGAGATTGACACTACACGAGCACTCCCAGATAGAAAATTATTATACACCTCAATGACTTGTGTCATGTTAATATACACACAATTATGATGGGTTCACTGTCATGTCACAGTGGATGTTTGGGTTCCAATTGTACATTGGACAAATAAGCAATTTGGTTGTTGCCATTGTTTAAAAATGGAAAAGAAGTGAAGAATAATGGTAATAAGTTGTATCTATAGAGGTTTTTGTATTTAGTGGTAAGGATTGGAATATGATGGCTTTAGTATTGTCAATTTTCTCTTTTGGGTAATGAGAAACATGGCCCACCTATCGACCGGACTGGGCAAATCCAGGCCCATGTAAGACACCAGATCCCACATGGATCAGGAAAGACTGAGGCCCATTGGAACCATAGAAACTTCGTGCGGCGGTGCGGATGGACCCATGGAGTGTCGGGCTCAAAACATGCTTTCTAAGAGGTGGTCCTTTACCAACTGAGCTGCCCCTTTAGGGTTTATAGTAATGTCAATTTTTTTAATTCAGGCAGGGGCATGGGAAGCCATGAGTACCACACCTTGATTGTGGGATCCATTTTTCATATCTGGTAGAAAGGGGACCATGGAACACCGGACCACACCTTGTTCTTAAGATACATGAATATGTGGTAGAATGGGGGACCATGGCACATTGGCTTCATTCCCTCTGTTAAAATTATTAGAATGCATTTTAAGATAATAACAACAGTTAGTCTTATCATCTCATATTACGAATTCGACCTAAAATGCATTCCAAGAATGAATGCCAAACACAGCTTTATTATTATTAGAAGAATGAAGAAATTTTATAATTTTTTTTAAAATTTTGGTTATACTTTTAACGTATATAACATGTATTTTGTTGAAAATTACCAAAGAGATGGTAAGGTGTCCTTTATAACAAAGCGAAATTATTGTCCAGAACTGGTCATTATGATAAACTTATCAAAATAATCCAAAAATGTATCACATGGCAGATTGGATGGGGTCCAAGATGGGGTCCAAAATTTGTTGATAAGTAAATTCTCCTTTCCCTACACATGTAAAGAGTACGAGAATATGCGTAGACATGTGGGAGGTTATTTAGTTGAATTTAAGTGTTAAACTTGACATGTGGCTAATCTATATATTTACAACTAATCCAATGTTGGCCAAAACTAGCGATCCATGTGGCCTAAAATGATAGATTGTTTTGATAAACTTATCATAATTATCAAAAATAAAAATAAAAAGGGAAAAAGAATGCTACCTTAGTGTGTGGCCCTTCCGTCCAAATATAAGAGCATACAAAATTATCGGCTTACCCCCTAAAAATTGAAAATCTCATCCATGTTGATGTCGTGCACACGCGTTCTCTTCATTGGCCCCTCCATTGATGCAGAGACTACACGACGAAATAGCATTCTTCTTCCCGTTAAAAACATTCCTCCATGACATTTACCCACCCTAAATTATAATAAAGTTTTTCTATAACAAATCTAAAAATACGATCTAGGGCTTACCGCTTATGGCATGTTTCTTCACCTCCTCAAAAGGGAACTCCAAGTTGACACCTTTAGGTACCTTTTTATTTTATAGCTCATAAAATTTCGAAGCAGGTCATGTACATCACCCTTGACTCATGTGTTAAGTTTCAACCAGAAGCATTACAACATATGACATAATCAACTAGTTAATCTTAGGTTGAAATTTAGGTGATTAATGATACTAGGTCAAAAAGTTAAATGCACATTTTATAATATGCTGTATGATTTATTTTAGCTTTAGATTTTGATAGATTGTCAATCCAAGTGGTCATTTCACTCTTTTTCACATTTATGGGTAGGGGTTTCAATCGATTGGTTTGGATTGGTTTTGGTTCAGTTTCATCGGTTTTTGGTACAAGAATGAGTGAGTTCAAAACACGAACCAATAAGGGTGCATCGGTTATTTATGGGTTTACCATACAAATATATTAATAAGTATAGAAAATAAGTGTGTTTTTATATGAATTTAGGGCTACTATCCGTTCTCGAGTTATTTCGATTTTGGTATGGTTTTTTTAGCTCGGTGTGGTCCAGTTTGATTTCGGTGTCCCAAATTATGATCCAATAAGCTCATAACAGCTTTGGTTTGGTTCGGTTTGGCTCGATTTCATTGGTTCGGGCTAGCTTTTGACACCCTTATCTATGAGTGTCAATTCGGTCAGGTTGGTCCTAATTGGTCCCAATACCATGGGACCTAGATTCCGATTCGACCAATTATATAATTAGTCTTATGTCTTAAGACCAGAACCTATCAATAATCAGTTCTAGTTCTTCAATGGTCTTGGTTAAACAGTCCCCAACCAGTCCAAATACCAAAAGATGTTAATTAAGCCCAAAAGTGAGTGACTTTGAGCCCATGTATACAGCCCATAGTGCATCTATAAAAAGATTAGATAATAATCTATTAAATTTCAGGCCCATGCTCTTAATGGCCCATTATAAGATGGAAATATTGGCCCAATCAATCCTAACAGTTACTCGCTTTGGTCCTAGAATGTTCCTAACCAGTTTATCTAATAGCTGTGACTATAACCAGGTCGATTTTGGTTTCAATTGGCACCGGATCGGTTCAACAGTTTTGGGCCCCAAATTGACACCTCTAGCCATAGAAGTTTTTCTTTTTTGTTTGGTGGGGAAATTATAGTTTCTCAACTTTTTTGTTTGCCATTGGTTCACGAGCACTTCCTGTTTAGCAACACAGTCTTAGCCATTAAGAAAGCAACAGTTACTAGGAGAAAGTTTTTCACCACCCAGGGTGAAGGGAGAATCTCTTCATTCAAGATAATTTGAGGTTATGATTGGGATCCGGAATAACAACAATATCATCATCAACTCCCGCCCTTATCGACAAAGGTTTGTAATGCATTTTATTTGAAAAGATCAAGTTTTGTGAAGTAAAAGATTCTCTCTTCATCATGGGTGAAAGGAAACTCAATCATACTTATTATTCTAAAGAAGAAAAAAAAGTCGTGGTAGTTCTAAAAGTTATTCTACTATGTAATAAAGTAAAGGGGTAATGATTTCTATGATAGAGCGTGGTGCCCAGACACATGGAAGCGAAATGATCGCCCCACCCCCCATGAAATGCAAAATGATACCCCTATTAATGTTTCCACGTTTTTTTATAGGTCATACTCTATCCTATTCTATGAGGGGAGGGGAGTTGTGAGACAGTAGGCTTGAAACCAATACCTCGTGGTAGCAATGGGCACACCACATACTACCAAATGCACTAGGAACTTGTTTACAATGCTTCCGTGCATGTGGGGGGAAATGGGTGCATGTGCAATGCTTCCGCGCATGCTCTCGTTGGCCCACTAGTGCACATTGGCCACACTCCTTCACAGTAAACACTTCTCCTGAACTAATAATTACGCAATGATTAGTACACTAAAAATAAACATGTGTATCCACATATAAGTATAGGGAGAGGATTCCCTGTACTACGTCATGGGAGGGAATCCCCTGTGCAATAACAATCATGGTGCGAAAAAACGGTTTCATCAATGGAAGCCATATGATTATGGAGGAGAGAGAGTCAATGTAAAACCCACATGATCCGGATGTAAGAGGGTGTGGTAAAACATCTCCATACTGCCAACATGGGAATCTTTTTGTCCCATGGTTTTATTATGCAAATTGCAACCAGAAACATGCCAAAAAAATAAAAAAAAATGGCCAGCTTGGCCCAGTCCTAGCTTGGTTGGGCTGGGCTATCCTAGTCTGACCATGGGCCAGATTAGGCCGGAGCTGAGGATTGAGGATGTTGCGAAAACAACGCCTAGAATGGCGATTTGCAGAAGAAAAACAAAATAGAAAAGAACATACAACGCACAACACAGAGATTTTACGTGATTCACCTCCAAAATGGAAGTTACATCCACAGCTGAGCAGTAGAACGGATTTCACTATGTCTCTGAAGTATTACAAAACCCTCATCTTCCTCTCTCAAAGAGATAAGAACAATAAATAAGAAAGCCCTAACCCAGAAAGTACACAAATGCCCCTAGCCCAAAAATGCCCAAAAACCTGGGACGGACCAAAACATAACACATGGCTCAAAAGGTACTCGTTTCGAAGATCTCAACGAGCCCAACACCACTCCACTCCACGCCGGAGCCCCGCCAATTTTTGGCATTTCGAGATCGTTTCGAGGCCGAACGGCCCTACAAAGGTCTCAACCACACTTTCTAGACCAAATCAGGCTTCACCAACAACAATCTCCCACTTGAAGACTGATTCCAACACTCCAGAGAAAACTAGAATCCTTAACACCTATTGCTCAAGCACCACCACCAATCATCATCCATGAAGATTGATCAAAGTTGAGCAAAGTCCCAACTTTTCCCTGTCAACACCCTTTGTCAACATATCAGCAGGATTTTTACTGCCAACTATCTTGTCAAGCTTCAGCTGCCCCTCCTTCAAAACAGACCTACTAAAGTGATACCTCAGCTGAATGTGCTTTGTCCTTGAATGAAAGGCCGAGTTCCTTGCTAGATGAATAGCACTTTGGCTGTCACTCCATAATATGCTATCCTCTTGCACCCTACCCAACTCCTCCATAAACCTCTGAAGCTAAATCATCTCTTTGCTTGCTTTAGTTACAGTAACATACCCTGCCTCTGTGGTTGAAAGAGCAACCACCTTCTGTAGCTTGGAAATCCAACTAACTGCAGTACCACCCACAGTGAAAACATACCCTGTAGTACTCATTCCACCATCTCTGTCTCCTGAATGGTCTAAGTCCACAAAACCTTGTACATCAACATCAGCACCACCAAAGCATAAGCAGTGGTTGGATGTACCTCTCAGATACCTAAGTATCCACTTAACTGCTTTCCAATGCTCCTTTCTTGGGTTTTGTAGATACCTACTAACAACTCCCACTGCATGTACAATGTCAGGCCTTGTACTCACCATTGCATACATCAAGCTCCCAACTGCTGATAAATATGGCACTTTTGCCATGAACTCTTTCTCCTCCTCTGTAGAAGGACACAAATCCTTTGAAAGCTTGAAATGAGCCGCCAATGGAGTAGTCACTGACTTCGCCTTGTCAATGTTGATCCTTTTCAACACCTTCTCCACATACTCTTCTTGGGATAGCCACAACTTCTTCTATTTTCTGTCTCTCCTTATTTGCATTCCAAAGATCTGCTTTGCTTCACCCAAATCCTTCATGTCAAAAACTTTGGACAGATTTTTCTTGAGATCACTTATTCTTTGCATGTTGTTTCCTGCAACCAACATATCATCTACATACAATGCAAGAATAACAAAATCTCCATTTTCAAACTTCTGAAAATAAACGCAATGGTCAAATTGACATCTTGCAAACTTCTTATCCTGCATACACTTGTCAAATTTCAAGTACCATTGCCTTGGAGCTTGCTTGAGGCCATACAAGCTCCTGTTTAGTTTGCACACCAGCTTCGCCTTGCCCTTCACATCAAATCCTTCAAATTGATGCACGTAAATCTCTTCATCCAAATCTCAATGGAGAAAAGCAGTTTTAACATCTAATTGCTCTGGATGCAAATCTTCTACAGCTACTATGCTCAACACAATACGAATTGAAGTCATCTTAACAACAGGGGAGAAAATTTCTTGAAAATCAATACCTTTCTTTTGTGCAAACCCCTTTACTACAAGCCTTGCTTTGTACCTCTTTGTTCCTCCAACTTCACTTTTCACTCTGTATACCCATTTATTGTGCAATGCCTTCTTTCCAGCTGGCAACTTCACCAGATTCCAAGTCTTGTTCTTCTTTAATGAGTCAAGCTCTTCTTTCATAGCTTGCTCCCACTTGACCTTGGATTTATCCTCCATTGCTTCATGAAAACATTCTGGCTCACCAGAATCAATATACAAAATAAAGTTCAGAGAGGGAGAATATCTTCTGGGAGGTCTGATAGTTCTTACTAATCTTCTCAAAACAGGGGTTTCTGGTTCCTGCTCTTGAAGACCATCATGATCATCATCATCATCATTTCTACTCCCAGACTCACCATCTAAATCTCCAACCTCACCATCTGAGATTCTAGATTCATCATTCAAATTTTTTGGAATTTCTTGTGCACTAGGTGTAGTCTCACCTGTAATCTTATCAAGTTCAAAGAACTCTATTTCTTCCTTTCCCTTCTGTTGCTGCCTATCCTTGTACATGCAATTCTCATTGAATATAACATTTCGACTCCTAATGATTTTGTTATGTTCATAATCCCATAAACGATAACCAAAAGCATCTCCCACCATATCCAATAAAAGCACACTTAACAGATTTAGAATCTAATTTCTGTCTATTTTCTTTATCAACAAGAGTATAAGCAATGAAACCAAAAGTTTTCAGAAAAAAATAATTCACCTGTTTTCCAGTCCAAGCCTCCTTTGGAATACCTCCATACAATGCACTAGATGGGCTTCTATTTATCAAGAACACTGCTGTGTCAACAGCTGCTGCCCAGAACTGTAGTGGCAATCCGGAATGGATTCTCATACTCCTTGCACGTTCCATAATGGTTCTATTAATTCTTTCTGCAACTCCATTTTCTTGTGGTGTCTTTGGTACTGTTTCCAATCTTCTGATCCCATTGAGGGCACAGTATTCTTTGAAACCTCCATCACTGTACTCCCCACCATTGTCAGATTTCAGATACTTAACTTTGTTTTAGATTCTACAAGGGTTTTCCATTTCTTGAATACATCAAAAACATCATACTTATTTTTATAGCAAAAACCCATTTTTTTCTGGTTGTATCATCTATAAACGAAACAAAGTAAGATTTACCACCATAAGATTTTACCTGAGTTGCTCCCCAAACATCTGAATGAATTAGTTCTAACTTCTCCAATTTCTTTTCTCTTTCTCCTTCGAGGAAACTGACTCTCTTTTGTTTCCCATACACACAGTCCTCACAGATCTCAAAGTCAATATTTTTCAGGTTTGGTGACAGGTTCCTTGAGTAAAGCTTCTTCATGGTTGTCTCACTCAAGTGTCCAAGTCTGTGATGCCAGAGTGTGGTATTCTCATCTGTAGAAGCTACTGAAACAGCATTATCATTAGTACCATTAAACATGTATAAGGTACCATGCAAATTACCCCTTGGCCACAATTAGAGACCCTCTTGTAATTTTCCATCGGCCATTACCAAAGCCAACACTGTATCCTTCACTGTTCAGCTTGCTCGTCGAGATGAGGTTTTTTTTCAAATCAGGGACATGTCGTGCCTCTCTCAATTTCAAGTGTCCACCATTTGACAATTTTAGAGAAATTGTCCCTTTTTCCTTCGATCTTACACACTTGTCCATTTTCCACAGTGACATGTCCATAATCACCATGAACATAGTTACAAAAATATTGCTTATGTGAAGTACAATGAAAGGACGCTCCAGAGTTAATGAACTAAGCTTCAGATTTAGCATCTACTGATGCAAATAAACATAAATCATTGTATACCTGATCATTCGTGGAAACCAAGTTTGTTTCTTCTTCATTTGACTGCTTGCCCTTTTCATCCTTGTTCTTCCCTTTCCAGCGATCTCTTTTCAAATGACTCGATTTGCCACAGGTCCAGCACTTTCCAAACTTTCCATCATTTTTCCCTTTTTCTCTTCCTTTCGACTGTGATCTTTCTCTGGATTGAGACTTTCTCCCACTCGAGCCACCTCCTTTTTCTTGTTGTCTTCCTCTTGTATCTACTGACAGGGCAGTAGCAGATGAGGCAGCCTCATCACGCATTCTGCGCATCTCATCACTCAGTATACAACTGACAACATCATTGAAAACTAATTTTCCAGTGATAGTATTGCTCACTGCCATAACCAGGTTGTTCCAACTCTCTGGCACAGAACATAAGAACAGCAAAGCCCTGAGCTCATCATCAAAAGTAATATCTACAAATTGCAATTGACTAATGACCATATTAAACTCATTTAAATGGTCAACAACAGATCCAGAATCAGATATAGTCATATTAAACAATTTCTTCATAAGAAATACTTTGTTAGAGGCAGAGGGTTTTTCATATAACTTAGCTAGGGCACTCATCACCCCAACGGTAGTTGTCTCCTTCGTGATATTGAAGGCCACCTGAGATGTGAGCGACAACCTCACCGTAGCCAACGCCTTCCGATCAAGGACCTTTCACGCTTCATCCTTCATCTCCTTCGGTTTCTTTCATTCCAATGGTTGATACAAATCCTTCTGAAAAAAAAAGGTCTTCCATTTGCATCTTCCACCACTGAAAGTTCTGGCCATTGAACTTCTCAATCCTTGCTTTTCCATCTTTTGTCATCGCTCCCACTCAAGCTAAACACGAAAAACCTTCGTTCTGCTTCCTGAACCGAAGCTCGGATACCAGTTGTTGCGAAAACAACGCTCAGAATGGCGATTTGCAAAAGAAAAACGAAATAGAAAAGAACACACAACGCACAACACAGAGATTTTATGTGGTTCACCTCCAAAATGGAAGCTACATCCACGGCTGAGCAGTCGAACGGATTTCACTATGTCTCTGAAGTATTACAAAACCCTCATCTTCCTCTCTCAAAGAGATAAGAACAATAAATAAGAAAGTCCTAACCCATAAAGTACACAAATGCCCGTAGCCCAAAAATGCCCAAAAACCTGGGACGGACCAAAACATTACACATGGCTCAAAAGGTACTCATTTCAAAGATCTCAACGAGCCCAACACCACTCCTTGGAGCCCCGCCAGTTTTCAGCATTTCGAGATCGTTTCGAGGTCGAAACGACCCTCCGAAGGTCTCAACCGCACTTTCTGGACCAAATCAGGCTTCACCAACAACAGAGGATCCAGGACTTCTCTTTTTTGTTTTTTGGTAGAACGGGACTTCTCTACAATGGAACGTTTAATAGGTGTGTTCTAACTTCTAACCGTGGTTCATTAACTATTTTACGAAAAATATAAAAAACCTTTTAAATTCATATGACCAATCTATCTAAGGATGTCAAAGTCAAGCTTAACCCGGATTGACAGACAAAAAACTGATGAATCCAGCTTGAATACGAGCCAAATTTTATCGATTTGGGGTTTTAAATAACCGGTAGAAGGCGAAATCAAACCAGATAGATAAAATGCACTGACCAAAACCAAAAAATCGGCCTAAATTATATTTCACATCTAGACTAGACCAATAGTAAACTCGCAAATCGAACTTTACTGAACATGGTGGTAGACCGATTACAAAATGATAACAATACATAGGTGAGAAACCGGTAAGAAATCGACTGAAATTGAAATACTTTCTCAACAATTTGATTTCAGGTTGGCCTAATAACAAACCAAAAGAAATTCAGCCCAACCGACACCATTCTTCATCTATCCCAGAGTAGCCGCATTAATAGCCATAGGAAAAGATCCGTAGGGAATCTGAGTTTGTAAGCCGTTTGTGTAATTGTGTGCATTGGCGGAAGCGAACATATTTAGTTTTGAGTAGGGATGTAAACGAATCGGATTCGGCTCGGATACGGATCAAATGTGATCAGATCCGGATATTCCATGGTCGAATGCAAATACATCTATACAGATTCAGCTATGGATCAAATTATGATTTTCGACCATCCGTTTACATCTATGCCTTGTGTAACCCAGACCTTCCTCCCCCTATCGGATACAATTCACTCTCATTCCATATCTCTTAGATCATGATTATCTTTTCCTCGTGTTCTAGAACCCGTTGAATCTTCAAAAACCCTTAAGGTCATTATTTATTTAAATTTTTATGAGAAAAAGAACTTTGTTCGAGAGTGTGGCCTACACCAACACTCCTATGAGTCTATCTCTCTCCTCCACATATGGAAAAGACATTTTTGCCCCTTTATTTTGAGGAGGAGAGAGATAGACACATGGGAGTGCTGGCGTAGGCCACACTCCCAGACAGAAAACTACTTCTCAATTTTTATTATTAAGTATTTAGATTTTTTTTTTTAGACGAATTTTTATCCTAATATTCGGATATTTTTTTGGAATATTTCTAAACGAATACAAATGTCCCTAAACGGATACGGATGTCGATGCGGATCGTATGCGGATTTTCGAATATCCATTTACATCCAGTTCTGAGGCAGGCAATGCCGCAATAGGCACCGCAGACCATAGTCTGCTGTACACTGGAAACTTGAAAGTCCTCATAACTCTTCGTCCTCCCGCGCTCTCTCTCTTAATCTCAACTCTCATGGCAACTCCTCCAAGGATTCTACTATGCGGAGATGTTCTAGGTCGCCTCAATCAGCTATTTAAGCGAGTCTCATCGGTATCTTTCTTTATCTCTCTCTCTTTCTCTAATCGTCTGTGTCATTTCTAGGGTTTCTTTCGTAGATTCTACTTTTTACTGACTCTCCCATTTTATTTTGAATCCTTCATATTCATTTGAAGGTGAACAAATCAACCGGCCCATTCGATGCGCTTCTCTGCCTGGGACAGTTCTTTGCTGATTCCTCCGATCAGCTCGATGAGCTCTTGGAGTACGTCGAAGGACGTTCCCAACTCCCTATCCCAACTTACTTCATCGGTGATTACGGCATTGGTTCTGCAAAGGTCCTCACTGTTGCTTCAAAGGATCCAGAGAATAAAGGTTTCAAGATGGATGGGTTGAAGATATGTGAGAACTTATACTGGCTCAAAGGGAGTGGGAAGTTCAACCTCCATGGTACTCTTCTTTCCTCAGATTTTTCGCTTCCCTTTCCATCTCCGTTTGGTGTATGCAATACTTTCCTTTTTACACTTTATTTGTTGAATGAGAAATAAACGAGAGCTTGGAATTCCAAATTAGTTTGTTCATTCGCTATATTTAGCTTGCTCTGCAGTGGGCTGATGATTTTCTGTTACGCTGATCTACTGAATTCGTTTATATAGGATTATCTGTGGTCTACTTATCGGGCAAACAATCGTCAGTTGGTCAACCCTTTGGAACTTATAGTCAAGACGACGTTGATGCGTTACGAGCTTTGGCTGAAGAGCCTGGGGTAGTTGATCTGTTTCTGACATATCCTTCACTCTCTTATGGCTGTGGAATTTTATGCTTGTCGTGGTTGGCTTGGTTCCAGAAATGATTTATACCTTCTTTGACTTCCTTGACTGGCTAGCACTAATGAATGGCCCAGTGGAATTTTGAACAGGGTTAATACATCCGAAGCTCCACCTGGAATTACAGATTCAGCTGGTAGTGATCCCACTGTATCAGAGCTAGTTGCTGAGATCAAGCCTCGGTATGAGATGGACATTGTTGTAGTTGTTTTTAAGTTTTATATTGTGCATGCAAATAGCTATTGCAGTTGAAGTTTGATAAGCATCGTTCCCTTTGTTCTTCCTTCCTGGTGAGCATTTTGTGAATGCTCATCCAGATTTGAAATGATTATTATCAATCACACCATAAGGGGGGGGAGAAAAGGGGAAATGTTTTGGATCGAGTGTTTCTGTTCATGCTGGTTCCTTCAATATTCTTTGTTTCTTTCATTCAATTTTTGTGTCAACTAATTTCATGACTCTCTTTCCTCCATACAAATGAGGATTTCGGGTATTTTGCTTTAATGAAATATGGGCATTACTATTCCTTATGCTGGTGACAGCAGCGTCAACTACAGCGATTCTTACCCACTATTAGCAGCATACACATGATTGAAACTTCAAAATTGGTAACCTAGAATTTTATGAATGATTCCCGTGGATAAAGAAAAGAAGAAACAGATATAATTCCATATCCTGGTTGCATGTGGCTAATACTTTGAATTTGTTCCCCCCCCCCCTAAATATTAAAATACTGTGATATTTCCTTTTTAAGCAAATGGTTAATACAACTCTGTGTGTCTGTTGGGTTCTTTTTTCACGCAGAGTTAGGTGTATAAACTTAGGGCCAGGCTGTCTTGCCAAGTAGATGACTGTATACTGTATATTGGGGGAGGAAAAGAGAAGAACCATGAGTGCCACAGTGAACATAAAATTTTTAATGTAGGCATACAATAGAAAATGTAGTAAGAAAGTCTAATCTACTGCCAATCAAGAGATTCTCTGAGTTCCCATAAAATTGTAATGCATGAAAAGTGCGTACCCAGTGCACAAGTCTGGAAACAGCAAATTCTGAGGTCAACCAATGCTGTGGTAGGCCGAAAGTTGTCAACCTTGCATAGATATGTGTCTTGGTGTATTTGTTTTGTTGTTACAATTTTTGTTTACCTTTATTTCCTCTTTCTTCTCTTCTTCCTATTTTTATAATTTTTTTTTGTTTTTATTTTCTGGTTACCTTGTTATTACTTTTTTGCTTGACTTCGCTGAGACTGAACAATCGGTGTAATTTTTGCTTCAAATTGCGCTGTTCTTCCCTATGGCTTTTGTGATGTCTAAGATTACTTTATTGTCAATGGTCAGGCTGGGAACAGTTGTTTTGTGTTCGTAATTGTTATCTTGTTTGTAGCTATCATATTGCAGGTACTAAAGGTGTGTTTTATGCACGTGAGCCCTACTCTAATGATAACGCTGTCCATGTAACTCGCTTCTTGGGTCTTGCATCAGTTGGAAATAAGGATAAACAGGTGTGGTTCTTCTTCTCTAACTGATTCAAAATGATTTCATCAAATACTTCTGCATTAATTTGGATAGTGGGAATTACCATTATAATTTATTTTGCAAGACTGGTTTTGCTAAGTTGAGTGTTAAAGGCTTGTTTTCCATACTCATTCTGCTAACTTGTATTTTCTTGACCTGATCTTTCTAGCTGTAACTTGGAGTCACTGTTAAGAAGTGCAACTTTTGAAGTGAAGCACTTGTCTTTTGTTTCTTGATTGAATAGATTGGATTGGGTCCTTTGCTACTGATCTTATTTGTACGTGTCAACTAGTCCATATGATGTAGAACATGAAGTAGTCTGCATAGAGTGAAATTCAGTCAATTAACCCTAGGATTTGGTTGAATTAGGAGAGAGAAAGCTTGCCATTTCATTATGGAAAGTGTGAACAGAAAAGGGAAAATTAGGGTTTACTGGTTTAGGATGAAAATAGGGTTATGGTTTAGGAGGAATGGTGGTAGATGCTTAGATAGGCTAGGTTTAAAAGAGTTTGGGGTTGCTGAAGTTTAATGTCGGGTTGAATGGTTGGAATGTGTTCTGATCATAGTACAAAAACTTGTTATATTTCGATCGATATCTCGAAAATTTCGAGTATCTCGACCTTCTCGAAACGAAATTCAACTTCGAACAAAAAGATGCAATATTTTGGTCATTTTGCGAAATTTCGAGCTTTTGTAACATCTCGCCGAAACATCGGCAAGATGTTACAAAGTCATGTTATAATATATACATTGTCTCATGACTCTCGGTCGAAATTTCGCCTGAGAGCTCACAAGACTGCATTTTTTTGAGTTTTTGGTCCTTTTGCTTCATTCTTCACTCATTTTTGGTGATTTTTGGTTTGTTCTTTGAATCTTCGCCGCATCTACACCGGAAGCATTCATATGTCCTACAGTCAGAGAACAATGCATGTTGGCTCTATCGGACTATGAGTGGGGTCGATCCTGGACGGTGGAGTAATTATTATTAGAATATTTGTAAACATTTGAGTCACTTGATGACAACTTGACTTGTATTGGGAATTTGGGATATTGATATCATCCTGTTAGTGATTTATTGCGCTTAATATTATGACTTACGTTATGAGTCATTGACTTTATGTTTCCAAGTGAATTTACTTGTTTAAATTGCTTATTAATTATTAATTTATTATGTCCTCTAGTACTTAAAGTCTTAAACAATGTTTATGTGTAATTAACTAAGTTATACATTAGGATTCAATTGTATATTGTCAATCAATGGTGCAAATCCAAAACACCACTTTGGGTGACTATTTGCAATTTGAACATTTACATGTGTTTATATAGCTTAAAATAGGGTTTCCATGAAGTTTCAGGCCTTAACTTGGCCTAAAACCCACCGAAATGATCTATCGAAACCTTGTAGAAAATGTACAATAGTTCGACCGAAATATCCGAAATTTCTGTCAGACCGGAATACCGAAACGAAATGAGATTTTAAACCTTGGTTCTGATATGCTGGGACAGAAATTAGAAAGTAACAAAAAGTAGTTCAACGATTAGGGTATAAAGGTGGATGAAGGGGTGAAGGGTAGATTAGAAGGAACAAGGCTTGGACAGTATTTGGCTATTGTTTTATGGAGTTTAAAGGAGAAGATAACTGTTCTAGAGCTTGAAGTAAATGGGCCTGTGAATCCACACAGCAATAGTGCAAAAAACTAGGGAGAAAATTTCTTTCATTGATTGAGTTTGTGGAGGGGGTACATGCCTATGTATAGATATGATAAGCTCCAAAATAGAAACTTGTTAGTTGATACTAAAAACAATTACAACTTACTAAATACACAAGGCACTACTAAAAATTCGAAAAGCCACAAAATAATTGTATTAAACCCATTAAATGCCCATAACATAAAAGCCCATAAAAACATAGAAAACCCATATATCCCAAGGCCCAGAAACCCAGCAAATAATTAAAATACTGCCATTCTTACAAAAAATACAATTTAGTCTGAACATAATTTCTAACTTATTGATCCTATAACAGAACTCTTTTACACACTTATAATACTTAAACTCTACTCAATGATATAAAAGCCTACTCTGAAAATTTACCCCAAGTAGGCCCCAGAAGCAGAAAACCCAAAATTTGCCTGCAACAAGTACACTTGGCTTACAAACTGAAATTATTTGCTGCTGGTTCCACTATTGAACTTTATTGCTTATCCTGTCTATTTATTGACATTTGGGGTTGAGCTTGTTGGCATTTCATAACTTGTGGTAAATATACTTGTTCTCAGAAATTTATTCATGCAATTTCTCCTACTCCAGCATCTCTCATGTCTGCGGGTGAGATCCATGCAAAGCCGCCAAATACAACCTTATCTCCATATTCAGTTGTAGAGAAAACACTTCAGCGTGAGGAAACTGAAAAGCGACCAAGCGGCACTGTTTCAGACGCACAATATTGGCGGTATGATGTCTCCCAAAAGCGGCAAAGACAGGGAAATGATGGTGAGAAGCTTTGTTTCAAATTTACATCTTCAGGGTCTTGTTCACGAGGCGAAAGCTGTAACTTTCGGCATGACATTGATGCAAGAGAGCAATATTCGAAAAATGTTTGCTTTGATTTCCTTAACAAAGGAAAATGTGAACGTGGTCCCGATTGCAACTTTAGGCATAGCTTAGCTGATGAGGGTGAGAGCTTTTCTCACAAGAGACATAGGTCTGACAACACTGACAGGTTGGTGTAGTGTGCCATGGATCTTTTCTTATTTATTTCCTCTCCGTTTATTTTCTTTGGCTTTATAAAATTACACCTTATGATAATTGTTCATTTTCCACTTTGAGTTGTATTTGAGCTGTCTGTTGTGTCCTGATAATATCCTGATTGATTTCTTTCAGTGTGCCGAGTTTCAGTACCATGTTAGTAATCATAATAACCTTCAATTGAGTTTCAGGTCAAAAGATTGCTGGTTTTGTTTGTCCAGCCCCAAAGTGGAGTCACATCTTATCCTAAGTGTGGGAGAAAATTACTACTGCGCTCTAGCTAAAGGCCCACTAAGTCGAGATCATGTACTAATAATACCGATTGAGCACATGCCCCATACTCTTTCTCTGGCTCCAGAAACAGATACAGAATTAATAAGATTCAAAAATGCTTTGAAGAGGTATTTCAAGACCCAAGGCAATGAAGTAGTTTTCTTTGAGTGGATTTTCAAGCATGGTACTCATGCTAATCTTCAGGTGAAAGAAAATTTTCCTTTTTTAAAGGTATCCTGTAATCATTCTATTCTGTAAAGAAATCCTTTATTGTGGCTGTTTATAGAATTTGAGAAGCTTTCTCCACTTCATTCACCCAGCTCTAATTCTACATGGAACATCCTTTTTAATCCTTTAATTGAGCTTTCTCTGGTTTTGTAGGAATGCCGTAAAGACGCATTACGTTTAGTAGGGCCTTGAACATAGGAAATGGCCTATATGAAATCAACTTGGAAAAGGAGAAGGATGAAAATGAAGCTAATTTACATTTGTGGTGTTAGGAGTAAACATACTTAGACTTAAAAGGAGGAGATAGATGAATAAAATCACAATTTATTAAACAAAGTCAAAAGGAAGTAGTGAGACTTGGTTACCCCAAAAGAAACTGCTTTCTTTTTCAAGTGGTAGTGGCAGTTATGGTGAGTTATTTTGTTGTGAAATTGGTGGCTAGTATTCTGCAAGTCCTTGCACTGGTAGAACCTAGGGACTGGGGGACTTTTTTTCTTTGAACGTGGGGAGTGGGTTAAGGTTTAAAAGCTCATACATAATTGGTTAAGGTTTAAATTCTCATACATAATCTTTAACTAGAATATGCTTTTATAAATATAAAAATAACCTATGAAACCCCCACTCCCACAAAAAGAAAGTGGTTTCAGAACTCATTTCCAATCCCCTCAGGCCCAAACTCTCTGTATCTCCCCACAATCATCTATATTGTGGGCTCCTCGATACCATCCATGTATGTTGGTCCTAATCAAATTCTACTGCAAATGCTTCCCCCTGGAGTTAATGTCGTCCTATAATAGGAGACAATCCTACTAGGAGCCAGGTAAAGAGGAACTCAAACAGTGCTGGCCGATTGTGTTAAGTATGGGTAAATTAGGGTAAAATTAGGGTTTGAGTGAGATGTTGATGATGAGGTTTATAGGGTTTTAATGGGCAGGTCTAGGGGGTTATTATAGTATAAAAATATTAGGGTTTGAAAATTCTGCAGAATTCGGGTTAGGGTTTCGGGTTTTAGATATAGGAAAATAGTCAAAACTAGGGTTTAGAAGTGGGATTTGGGGCAGGGCTTTGGATCGAGTATAGGGGACAGTGGGAGGGAGGTTCGACCAGAATTTGGGAGTTTTCTGATGGCTGAATTGGGTTTTACAGAATTTAGGGTGTTTTTGGGTTTCACAAAGACAATGTCAGTTAGGGTTTAGGCTTCTAGGATGGGGCAGCAGGCTAGGTCGAGTGTAGGGGGTATTATGGAGAGGCTGTGGTTTGAATTTGAAGTAATTTTAATGGTTAAATATGGCTGGGCAGCAAGATCTAGGGTTTAATGGAGTCAGGGTTTATGGGATTCAAACAAAAAATAAAGGGGATCGATTGGGGGAAAGGACTAGAGGGTTAGAAGAAGAAATTGGGTGTCAAACTTACTGGAGATTCCACTGGCAGCAGCTTGAATAGATGTGAAGGATAGAACTACCTTCGAATTGAAGAAGATCCTCCCAGCCGTCATGGCGTAAGGAGTCAACCAGATTCCACCAGTCCCTTTCCACCTTGAGATCCACAAGGATGCACACACTCACGAGGGAGCAAGGAGCAGCAATAGTGGCAGTCAACCAAAAACAGAATTTTAATTTAAATAATCTGTGGGGGAGTCTCCCACGATTTGTTTTATTTATAAGATGGCCTTATGCCAAATCCTAGAACAATTTAAACACTCCTGCATCACAAATCGTGCGTGGGTGTGATTATAATCTAAAGCTCTTAATTTAAAACAGTAAAATGTCCTAACTATCCCTATTAACTTAAGTTAAAAAAACTTAACTAAATAATTTAAATTGACCCAATTGAACAAATTGGATGCAACCAATTTTAAACCGGTTCAATTAAAAACATAAAAATAAGACTAAGTATTGGGCTAATCCCGTATGCAACCTATATACCCCTATTCCAGGCCTATTAAAGTGGCTTATTACATAGAAAATCCTTGGGATCAAAGGCCTAACATATATATATCCCAACCCTAGACTTATTCCTAATAAAAGAAGCCCAGTTTGGTGATAATTCTGCATCACCTGGTGGTGGGCAACATCCTGTGATTTATTAGTACTTCTATGTACCCATGTTGAATGGCTTCCCATCAAATTCTATGTACATAAATATGGCCACAACAATCCAGTTCAAGTTCTATGGTTTATCTATACTCCTAGCAACCCATGTGCTAAGCCCATTGCTAAGAGTAATTTGTTAATAATTTCTCTTGGAAGAATTCCCTTTACATTACTTGTTTAAACTCTCTTGAAGCTGGGGAATAAATTGAACCACTAATCTTTGCAATAGGGCAAAATAATAATACTTTCATTTTTTGTTCCTCTGCTGCTTCATTGTACTATAGGCTCTAATGTGAAGAATACATGCATCAAGCTGCCAAAATGGATTTGGATTTTGGATCACTGGATAATGGGCTAACTGTTGTGACAACATACTATTTGATTATCTACTGGCAGTTTAGGAATTTTCTGAATGGTTATTTCTTGTGCAGGCTATTCCCATTCCTTTGTCAAAGGCATCTTCTATTCAAGATTGTTTCATTTCAGCTGCTGAAAAGTTGGGATTTGAATTTGAAGTCATGAATTCGAGTAAGTGTTGATGAACACATATTTTACTGTATGTATTAGGTGTTGAGAGATTATGATGTCTAAATGCTTCAAATCTGCCATTGTGTGTTGTGTAGCAATTTAGCCTATTCGCATACTTTGATTTTCACTCTAACAATATTTTATATGTATGATATAAAATAGTATAGCTCCATGGCCATGTCGTATTCCGTGAGGTTTGATGGTCAAGCAAGTATTTCTCCTTGAACTGTAACGTGCCATCTGGACTGCAACATGTAAGTCTTGGCTCATGGGAATCCTTAAGAATGTGGTATGACTAGTCCAAAATGGCCATAAAACAAAAGTGGCAGTTCTTTTTCCTGAATTTCAGCAACTATGGCTTTTCATTTGGACACTATATGCACTTCTACAACTTTATCAGCACCGTGTGTTTTCGTTGTAGTGGCAACAACTGTAATTATGGACTGCTGATTTGGATGTAGCTTATATTATAGGTTTCAACATATTGGATTAATTTTGCTATAATAACGAATGAATGAATGTTCCTTCTTTTTTTTTTCACGCATTTCAGTTTTCGTACTATATCTTGAATCATCGCAGAGCCGTGGATGCTGGGTAAAGTATGTCCTTTATGTACCATTGACTCTAGGTTTGGAGCTGATAGTAAAATGTTATATTAATTGGGATGCTACATGTTGTCTCTTCTCTGGTTCATATTTTTTTTAGTGATACCTCTATATGATTGAAAATTATTTACTCCTGTTAGGTTTCAGTGTCCTGTAGGCTACAAACTTAGGTTTTAGTGTCCTAAATGTTTTCATTCTATTTGAAAGAACTTTTTGTATTGCTTCATGTAAATGTTGAGCAGAGTCCCAACACAGGTAGTTGCATGCTTGAAATGAAGATATTAATTAAATAATCATACAAGAGATTTTGATGCCGGAGAAGCTGTGATAATTCAAAACTAGTGAAGAAAGAAGAAATGTGCATCAAACTCTGAGGATATAATTAAATTTGATAAGGCCGCCAAATCATATTCTACTTCATTTGGTAGAAAATATTTGGAAATATGGACATATTTGAAGGCAGGATCAGGGTTGGCAGGCTCTTCCTCCTGCAACCAAGAAGAACATTAAAGGCCTTCTTGTTAGCTCTCTGCTGTCATGCTGCTCACACCTGACCTTGCCTCATATAGTGTGCAACCCATTGGGACAGTGATCAGAATGCAGACACTGATCCAGAGAGAGAGGCACGTGCTTCGCAAGTAGCATCTTCTTTTCTAAACGTCTTTAATTATAAGGAATAATTATAAAATTAGTTAGAGGCACGTGCTTCGCAAGTGAACTTGAATTGCTTATTGGTGATTTTATTGGAATCCATTTGCTTTTCACATGAAGTTTTAGAAGTGGATATGTTTTGTATTATAGTTTCAAAGTAAGGGTATCCTTTGGGCAAAAGTTTCTCTTGATGGGGGAGTCCTAGAAAAATAGGTGGCCGAACACACTTAATTGTACCACATGGAAGGGTGATTCAGCCGTTCTAACTGTTGGATATGGTAGGGAATTGTCTGAATTGACTATTTTTAAAATTCCAGCCCCAAATTCAATCTTAACTCACCTGTGTATGTGCACGTATCCCTTGGTAGTCCGTAATTTTTCAATGTTTTAGTTTGCTGCCGTGTTGCTAACTCCTTTTGGACTGAAACTTGACATGTAACGAGAGACCTTGGGGTCTACTTGTCCATAAAATTTCAGCCCTATCCGACCTGCCATGTGTGAGCAAGAGACCTTTTTCTAGATGTGTCCGTCGAGAGACTCGACTTGTTTGGTAATAAAATAATAACATAGGAGAAAAAAGAGGGTCTTAAACATGTGGTTGTTTGGAGCCCACAATAGCATGTTTGTCATTTTAATGGGTTGGGAGGGGTAGAAAAGGAAACATAAAAGATGAAGGAACTTAGAACCAGTCAAAATCATTCTTTTTCAATGGTAATAGATAAAAAGATGGGCTTATGCTGATTCAAATTGAAAAGAATCATGAATATATTTTCATTTGTCTTTTGCTCAATATGGTTTTTAAAGAGGATATAACCATTTGAGGCTGAGATGGTCTGGGTGGTGTGGTTCTTTGGGTCGTTTCTGCTGTAGCTCCTAAAATGCTTCCACCCCTTATATTGATTGCAGACAATAATATTTCTGAAGGAAGAGAACTACTTAGGTCACATTTTGATGGAAGGTTGAGTTTCTTCTATGTGGAACTTCCAGATGGTACAATACTATCACATTCTGTCAAGGATAAGGAGAAATTTCCAGTCCAATTCGGACGTGAGGTAAAGAGCACTGATCAATCTTACATATAATTTATTTGATCTGCTTTTACTTATTTTCCTTGGATTCTGCTTGAAACTGTAGAAATAGAATTCTGGTTTCTAACGAATCGAAGTGCTGAAAATATAATTGTAGTTGCTAGTGGATGGGAATTTCTTAGCCATGTATTAGCATAAAGGTTCTTCGTACACTTGCTATGAAGTTGAATTCAAATATTTCTAGAACATCAAGTCAATTATAATGTTGCCTGGAACAAAACTTGCTTTCTGTTTGTAATTTCAAAACCCTCTTAAGACATTCAGCTTGACGGCCCCATCAAAGATTCACTCAATGTCGTGGCCCACACCACTAGACTAGAACAAATAGGATGTACTCATCAACCAGGTTTACCCATGACCAAACCCAGACCAATTAATATTATGGATTGGGTACTGAATCCCTAATCCAATGACAGCCAATTTATTGATGAGACCCAGTTTGGGAGGCTATATGGGCCGGATGATCCATGACACAGGATAAAGTGGAGGGAGGTTCACCTCAACATAGGCCCCTCGAATTTCCAAAAGCACCAGCTGGCATCCTGTCAACGACTCAACAAGATTATATGACTTGGTTGGAAACTTGAAACACATTATGCCACTCTACATCTCAAACCAAAACTTGTCCTACCTAGCAAGTGAAGCAGAAGTCCCAGTTCACATGGTCACTTGTGTTCTTTATGTTTCACTTGCATGGTACACCTAGTTCTCCTTGGTTTAACATTGCATCCCATCATGCATTAGCAACTAACAACCCATCTAAAATCTCCATTCCCTTTACAAGGCCCCTACTGATCTTAGTGAAGACCGTTGTTAGGCTTATAATTCTTTAGGCTTTTAACCCCAAAGTTACAAAATTGGCAATTCAAATTTCTTTCCATCCTTTCCTTGTTGTGAAACTCCTAAATATCTTCCGCTGCTTATAGGAACTGCCATCATGAACCTCTCTAGACCAGGGCTTTATCCCCACACATCATATTGAAACCCTAAGAATTAATTCCATCTTCCCTGAAGTACCTCTTAAGTAAGTCATCCATTCCTTCCTGTACTCGAGTAAAAGAAAACCTTCCATTTTTGGCCTATAATTACCAAGTCCAGTCCATGCCCACAGGTAACTTGATAATGTGATTCACCATATCAACACTCTCAAGCACTTTGGTAGGGGGATTGATAGGTTAACCGTTAACCTCCCGGTCAAGATCCCAAGATAACCAACTCAAACAGATAACCCAAATTAACCGAAAATTTCAACCCTCTCAGATGAGGGTCAAACTCTAAGAATCAAACTGAGACATAGGGAATAGGATCCCTTCAAAAGATGGGACTGAATCAACGGTTAGATTAAGAGTAATTTAAAGAACAATGATTTCTGAATCCGAAATCCAAGAAATAGCAAAAGTTAAACTAAACCAGATCAAACCAATAGAATTGAATGAAACTTGAAGCAAATCACCATTTCAGCAATCCAATCCAATTCCCAAAATATTAGAACAATGAATTGGCTAGATTGAAATTAATTTTGAAAACTAAAATTCTGAAATCGAGAAATCTCAGGAATACAGAAATTTTTAAGTAGCAGCACTATGAGACCTCAGAATGATCCCATAATAGGGTTGAGTTCTTCTCCTAGGAGCCCTGTGAAATCCCCACAATATGGGCTGAATATGATACCCCGACCAGCCTGCGTTTTTTTTTTTTTTGATGAAAGTGTAATCACACAAACCACACACCAATTTCAAAAGGTTGCCTGCGGTTGTAAATATGTGGTGATGAGATATGAACCTGAAACTGGGGATCCACAAAGTAACAATAGAGCTATTAATGTGTCTGAAATCTCAGGGTTCTATAACCAGAATAACCTTACAGATCTGAGAATATAAACTGTAATAAAAATCAGAGATTAATTTGAGATCTGAGAAGTCGATCAATAGAAGGATCTAGCAGTACCTTTATCTCGCAAAACAAAGTATGAAAGAAGGAAGATAGAGCTCAGGTTTCCCTCCCAAATTAGATCAGACTCCCTCTTTCTGATTAGCTTCCTGCCAGACTGACTCAGAATTTTCAGAGCAACAAGCTTCATTCAAATTGATTCAACATATTGAGCATTGGCTCTTACAAAGTTTAAATAGAAAACAAATAATCATACTCCTAATCTGAATGGGAGAACTAATTCTTAAGCAAACTAGTAGAGTATTTTGTTGCTGATTACGAACATAACGTAAAGAAACATATTCAGACTAGGAATTAGATAGCTAATAAGCCCCAGGTGGGCTGGGAGCCTGCTGCTCCTTTTCTTCTTGCGGACACAAGTCCTCAGCTTCTTCTCTGCATCACACTTCCTATGTAATGAAAAACATGAAGCCTCCTTGCTTGAGAACTCTACTAAAATAATTGTGATTTGGATCTCCTGTTCACCATTGAACTGTAGTTTCTTTGATGCCAGTATTTTCTTTGCATAGCACACTCTGACTAACATGGTCTTCCCAAGATAAAGTGGATGGTTCTTCTTTCTGGTCCAATGTGCAATGATGTTGAACAGACTCTCTTTCTTAATCGTCCTGAAAGTAGATTTATGACATGCATTCAAAATGATCGAATAATATTCTTTTTTTTCTTAAGATGTGACCATGCTTTCCAGCCATAATGCGCTACCCGCAGCTCAGCAAGTTTGCTAGGTCATATATTCTGGAATTAGAATGTAGTTGGGCCTTTATGTAATTGTCTTCAAGAGAGAAGGATCTAACTATTATCCAACACTAGCCTTGAAATACCCTCTTAGGCAGCAGTTGGGGTTATCCCCCCCCCCCCCTTCCCCTTCTCAAAAAGTTGCAAAAGAACTTCTCCAAACTTCGTATGGATCATAGCTGGATGGTCCTAAAAGCTCATCCAAGTGTAAGGAGCAACTTGCAAGGGGTTTTCTACCAGGAAATTATGATCAATAGATTGGCAAAACTCCTTATACATCTAGAGATTCATCTTCCCTATATCTTCTCTGGAAACTTCATACAGTTGTAGTCACCTTCAGCAAGTATTTTCTTTTACATGTATTTATATACGCTGGAGTCAATGAAACTTGACATTCCCCACCTGTCACAGATTCTGACATTAGTCCATGTATTACTATGGCATTGATCAATTAGGTGTGGATCCTTCCTCTGCATAGGTACCATGTATAAGGCTACACCCAATTTTTGTTTTACTTGTATGGTATTTTAATCTTAAGTTTAGACAGAGAACTGGGAAGACTACATACTTGTGAGCTTTCTTAGGGCTACATATTTACTCGCTTAAAAATTTGGATCTGGTCAATTGATGAATTTCTTTGGTTCTTAAATATGATCGAACTAGGGGGCATGCTGTTTCTATTATTACTTCACCGAGGCCTCTCAAGGATTTGGTTTTAACTGGCTATTTATTAACTGAATAATCTTTAGAGTTCCCCCACTTCTGAGTTCTTCTTGACCTGGGATTACGTGATACTTCTTCAGTAAGTCAGTTGATTATCCTTATACATGTAAGCATCATACCTAATAGACACTTTGCAGGTTCTTGCTGGTTTGTTGAATGTCATGGATAAGGCTGATTGGAGGAATTGTAAGCTTAGCAAAGATGATGAAATGAAGATGGCCGGAGGTTTCAAGAATCGGTTTGAGGAATTTGATCCTACTTCTTGATGTTTGTTATGGTTGATAAAATTGCTGTTCTTGGTCACCTCTTTTTCCAATGAAGACTAGCTTTTATCACGGAATTGCTCCTCGTGAATCCTTTGTTTAGTGGCTAGCTTTCCGTTGGATAAATTATTGAATATTAGTTAGCACATGAAAGGGATTAATGCCCTAGGGATTAGATTTAAGACAAGGAGTGTCGAGTTGCTGGATTGGTACATGAGTTTAGATGCATGTAGCCATTGTGATGTGAGGTTTCACGAGAGTGGGTGGTGACAATGAGTGGTCATATCGAAGAAATGGACCTCTTTGAGCACTTCGTGAGCCACAATGAAAGTCCTATCTTGGCCATAGGCAGAATTTATCGATGCTATTATAGAGATGGTTGATGGGTAATTGGGTAACTAAGCGAGGGGTGTGTTTGGATTCATCTTTCATGTCACTATGGCCTGTATGGGGGGGGGGGGGGCACTGCACGTGACTCTAGAGTACTCATTCTTTTTTTGGCTTGTATGAACGTTGTATAGAATTTTGCAAATTGTCTAATGCCACTCGAATCATGAATCAGATCCACGGCCGATTCTGATCCAGTTCGATCGGAATTGGATCGCTGATTTTGATTCCTCAAACCATGGTTACAATGGGATAAACTTGGCAAGGTCTACTTGATTAATACATTAATCTGTTTATAATAGACCTTATAATTTAAGTATGGAAGATCACGTTTGTCTTTTAATCAAGAGAACTTAAACGGTAAGTGCATCTCATTTACTTACCAGTGGATGAGATCTGTCATCTTGAATGTCCTTTTCTCCCCGGAAACACGTTTTTTTATGATAAATAAAACAAGTGAGAAAGAATGCTACAATTTTCTGGGAATGTGGTGGTCATTTTGTCCGCCTTTGTGTTTGGGCGCAGAGGTAGCTTATTGCACGCGCGCAGATAGTGTTTTTTTCCCCATAAAACAAATTAAGTAGGATAAAAGAGTAATAAAATTGTTACAAGATAAGAATAGCATCGAGCTTTTATTAGTTAGAGCATGTGATAAAAGGTTAAACCACATCACTCTTATGTTTAACAAAACAAATTAAATTAGTCTCATGAGTTGGTTGTCTTGCAATAGTACTAACAGTTCTTATGGCAATCTTCCTCATTTTGGCCGAGGAAATCCTGAGCAACTGGTGGATGAGATGAACAAATCTCACCAAAGAATTTATAAAGCAACTGAAAGGGGGATCAGACGAGATGAATAGATCCTGCCAAGGTTTTCTGAGCAATCTTTCTCAGTTTTGAATGGCAGTTTCAAAGAAACATAATTCAAAAAAGCGTATTTTCATGATCCTCACAGGGTAGGGGGATTCATACTGAAAATACATATAGTTCTTTCTAACTAAATCAAATAAGAAGAGATAGCAAATATGCTCACCAGTCTATTTTTGGTCCAAAGAAGTATGGTGGTTTAAATTAAATAAACTGAGAAACTCTCCTATAGACAAAGCTGAGACTTGTCTTGGATGGCATACCATATTATATCGACTTCTAAAGGAATTACTGCAAAGGGTCATGGATTGGAATAGCATTCCTTCAATTTCTTACTTGAGTTAAGGAATGATTAGGTGTTCATGTAAGGGGACTCGATTAGTTGTTTATGTAAGGGGACTCGGAAATTCTGTAGATAGGAGATTAAAGGGTCAGTCCACATATTAGTGGTTGAATCCTCTCCCACAGGTTTCCACAACAACCCAAGTAAATCTCGTCTTACGAAAAGAATGCTATTCCAAATCCATTATCCTTTCTTAAACCAGAACAGTTTGTCCTTTAAGGTAATGTGCTTGCAAAATCTTTTCCCAAAGCTGTGAGTGGTTGGTACTTAGTTTGGTAGCACAAATGTGTATTGTAATGAAAGTTTCATCCACATGGGTTAGTGCCAACCTATACGGATCAGGAGTATCAGAACAAAAGGTGTATTTTTAAATTTACCGTTCGCTTCAGGGTCGATACAGCCTGATATGGCCCGATCCATACCATATCAATATTGGTGGTGAACAATACAACCACCGATACCTATATCTATAACTTTGGTATTAGGTGGAGAGAACTCATTACGCAATATGAAGACACTAAAGACATGAACAAATCGATATGAGACTATAACTCTATAACTCTATAACTTCTAACATCTCAACAAATTCAAATTTCAAAATCCCTTATTGGCTTAAGTTTCCCAGCGGGAGCTTCATTTGCCAAGCTGATTTTACGTTCTTTGTTCTTCTGAAAATTTCAATCGTTTCATAAACATGGGCCCGACAACTCTTTGTGTAGTACAGGTCATGTCATGTGATAAATAGTAACTCTCAAGCCCTCATAAAGGTTCCTTGAGAGGTGGGTTATAAACTCACAAGTCACAAGCGTGTATGGGGAAGCTTCATTTATAGGCAACCTTTCTTATATTTCCTTCACAGTACAACAAATTTCTGCCTTAGCAAAGTGAAGCAAAGCAGGAAAAGCATCAAACCAAATGCCTTTTGGTTGATGAAATGGGATCAAAATGCATTTCCACATGGTCATAAAATAAAGTAACAAAATGACAGAAAACTTTTGCTTTGGTCTGATCATTGATGGCTTATAAACTCCTTTGTTGTTATGATTTATTTAACCAAAAAGGATTCTTCTAAAAAGATGATTACTTGATTGGGTTACTTGTGCAAAAAACACAAATACAAGGGTTAAGGGTAATAAGTGATCCAACAACAAGTGAACAAAAAGGTAGAAGATTGGGTGTCAACTGTCAAGAAACATTTTGTTGACTCACATTGTCACATGCCATGGGCCCTCCTAAGTCCTAACTCCAAGGCTTATAAATATGACAATAAACTTCTCAATGACTGATTGTACCAACTACCAAGAAAAACAGCTTTAGAAAAAAAAAATGGGGTTTGTTGTACGGGAGACAAACAAGGCATCATATGGCCTCTTTTGGATCCAAGTATGTGGAATCAACTAATTAAAAGGAGTATAAATTATTTTCTGCATCATTAACACATGATCGCATCTCTAAATGCATTTTCAACCCCCCCCCCTCCCCACCCCAAAATAAAAAATCTCTCAATGCATACCTCACCAAAAAGATATCTATGTGGCCATTTTATAAATCTATTGTAGACAATTTGTAGGAATGTCACATGATATTTGATGTTATCAAAATATAGTCTGCTGTAGCTTGTAGGGGTGCAAATTTGGTCTTGATGGTACAAGCCTATCTTGAGTCCGAACAGGGCCTGGGTTGAGATACCCTGGTCTTGAGGACGGGTTAGGGTTGAGAATTTTTGGTCTTAAACTAGGATCGAATCGGACCAGGATTGAGACCTTTGGTTAAGCCCGACCCGTCCCAATCCAACCTGACCTGCCTTCTTTTTACTGTTTTTTCTTTTTATTCTTATTCATCTTTCTTTTTCTTGCTCAGCCGCTTTTTCTTTGTTCGTTTTCCTTTAGAGCCACCTCGATTCGGGATATTAGAACATCAATCACATTAGAGATTTTGTCTTCTTTCTTTCTTCATCCCCCTAGCCTAGCCAGCCCATGCATCTCTTTTCCCCCCATGGTTAGAGAGAATCAGGATCAGTTCGGTCAAACTCTAAGGGTGGATCAGGGTTGGATTTTTTTGGCCTTGAGTCAGGGGCGGCCCTGGGCCCAATTAAAGGGACTCGGGGTTGGACTGAGATTTAAAAAAACCCGGCTCAATCCAGTCCTATTGCAGCCCTAGTCTACTATCTCGGACTTAAAGAGTTTCCTCTCCCCTAATCTAACATCGATTATCCATGAGGAGAATTTTGGTCCTTTAGGACATATAAGTGGAGAAAGGAAACCTCGCCTAATAGATGCATTTGTTGGGGTGTGAATACATATCTATACAATTTGGTATTAGAGTTAGATATAGGGGCATTCTTGGGATGTGGGTTTGGGGGCACTAACACCTGGGTCCCACTTGTGGTGTGGGTCTCTCCTCGCGTGGGTCTTCTTGGCAATGACACTTAAAGAGAACCCCTCCCCAACCCCACATCCACTAGCATTGGTGAGAAGGAAACTCCCAAATTGATGCATGGAGAGGTTTGAGCTTGAAAGTAGAGAATGGAAACACCCAAATTGATGCATCAATTGAGGTATGGATCCGGACCCATGACAATGTGCTCTTTTATAAGATTATTCTTATAGGGAGATGGTTGGGCATGCCGCAGGTTTTTCTGGTTTTCCATTGCGCTGTGCGCTCAGTTCCATTATGACTACGGACAAAAATTCTGTCGGGAGGCTCAAGTCTGGGCTTAAAATGGCCTTTCAGAGCTGTAAAGTTTAGAATTCAGATAAAAATTGCTAGGATTCATCTGCGACTCAAACTGGGTAGATATCAGAACCAATTATTGAGCCCTTTGGAATTTAACTTTCGTTGGCTCTACTGGGCTGCTTATGATTTTAATAATTCCATCAGGAACATCTTCTTAAATCTTGTCTAGATTTCCTTAACCCACTCCCCCAAAACCTTGTCTAGAGTAGGGTTTAAAAACACGGTTTTCGGATCCGGATTTACCCGAAATGTGGGTTTCAATGCCCTAGCCAGACTTTGGGTCTGATCCTGATTTTTCTTAGGCAACCCATTTTAGAACTTTTTTTCTGGATGAAAACACCTCCATAGAAGAGAAATATTATTAAGCCTTAATGGGCAAGAAGGGATGAGAACCTGAAACGTATATTTCATAGAGATTTAATGAAACCTACTTAGAGGGCAAAAGGGGGCCAAAATTCTCTATCACATTTAAGAGATTTTCATATATAGTTGTAAGTGTATTAGTGTAATCACCAAATTCCACAGTCATCATCATCATCATCTAAGGTGGTGGCCTGTCTGACTCTGCAAACCCAAAAAAGATAAAAGAGACCAGATGGGGTTGAGGCCTAAATTCAATGGGGAGGGGGATGGGTGGGGACATAAAATTATTTTTTTGGGGGGTAGAAAACTTAGAAACTGGTTAGGAAATTCAAAGAGAAGTTTGGTAAGTGAGTACAGGTGGGCTCCATCTCAGCACCCCTTTTGCTATATGTGGCCTATTTTATGTGTATTTATGTATATAATTAATGGTATCAGTGTGAGGCTTCATCACCTGCCGACATTGCATTTTGTTTGGTGAAGGGTGTTTATACCTTCACCATAAAAATATTAATAGAAATTAACTCCCTAGATTTGCTAATGTAAGCTTTCTTTCTTTCACACACTGAGATAATATATTCACTAAGGTGATGTCACATTATGATTGGACTCTGGGTTCATTGCAGTAAAGTTTAATGAGCAGAATTGGAATTGGGATTAGATCAGAATCAATCAGAATCGATTAAGACTCGATCATAATTTGAAGGAAATCTGCCTTGACCTTAGATTTTGGATGGGAATCCGTCAAATCTTCGACCCTGTTCATTCATGATCCAAAACACCTTTCTTCAGTCCACTCAAAAGATCAGATAAAATAAATGAAGAGACTCTCTCACTGTTAAGGATAAGGATCCGTTGGTATTTCAAATATTCAATTTTATTTGAATTAGTCAACACTTATCTAAAACTAGCTGTTGTAACTAATTGGGTTTATCCCATTGTAACAGATACGAATGTAACAACACTTTGAATTCAAGTTTATAAATATCATCACTACCCAACAAAGTGGGCAAGGTGAGATTCATTCCAATTCAAACTCTCTATCTCTCACATGGTATCAGTCGACCTTATCGATTCCTGGTAATCTGTTGCCTTCTTCAACGACTCTATCTTAGCATTCATCTACTGCAAAGACTGTTCTTCCTCAACAATGTCTTCTTCTTCCTCAACACCTGCGTTTCAGCATCATTTAACCTTGAAACTTACCTGTGATAATTTTCTTCTGTGGAAAACACAATTGTTTCCTCTTCTTCGATGCCAAGACTTAATGGGTTACATCGATGGCACAATTAAATGCCCACCCATGCATCATACTACTGCTGAATCTACTGAAGAAATTCCAAATCCTTACTCGATTGGATTCGGAAAGATCACGGTACTCAGGATAATTTCATCACTCTCACCGAAGTATTGCCATATGTCGTCGGGCTCGACACATCTGCGAAGTCCGAGTGCTCTCCAATCTGCGATCGGATCTCTCTCACGACAGTGTTCTCCAACTCCATATGCACAAAACCTCACCAAAGGTGATAAGTCCGCTTCGCTTATCTTCGCGAAGTCAAATATATATCCGATCAACTTGCTGCAGCCAATCGTCCTCTCTCCAATGAGGAATTAAATGCTATTGTCTTCAAAAACATTGGACCTGATTTTAGCGATATTGTCACTGCTCTTTCTACAAAGACTGAACCTCTCACTTTTCATGATCTTCATCGATTACTCTTGAGTCATGAACTACGGTTGAAGAGTGCTCAGGTACCCATTGAAGCAAATCTTACTCATGTACCACCACCCACTGCTGCCACAACATCAGCACTCACTTCAAATGCTTCCCCTACAAACTCTAGCATTACTAATTATTCCAACCGAGCACAAGGACAGCGGCAAAGAAATAGAAGAGATCGCTGCCAGATCTGCAGCAAGTTCAACCATACTGCTAGCAAATGTTATTTCCACTACACCAATCCACCTCCTACAAATCCATCACCATCTGCTAATATGGTTGGCATATTACCTACTCCTCCGTCCATGAGCGATTGGTTCCCAGACACAGCAGCAACCCATCATGTCACACCGGATATCAGTAACCTGCAAATCTCTGCACCATATAATGGTAATGATTCCTTGCGCGTAGGTAATGGGGTTGGATTAAACATTAGCAATATTGGCTCACTTCACCATGGATAGAAAATATCTAGGATCAAAGTAACTATATTACCGGATCAGGCTCCTCTACGAAGTGTGCTGAAAAATAGTCAACACACCCTTAAAGCTCGACACATGACCAAGATGCTGTTCAGATGGCGAGGATGGATACGCCCACCACAGCGATCTAGATCCTATTATTACCTATTAAAAGAAAAAGAAGAAGATAGGGAACATTTATTGGCGTCCAATCCATCCAAAAGGATTACCAACTGGGTCCATGATGGATAGCAACACCATATCCATACACCATCTGTATTCTGTATCAGATACCATGTGAGTTAGGGAGGGGTAAAAAGCCTTCAATCTACTTGATAGGTAGAAGAAAAACTTCAATAATGGCTTTTGTAAATTGCCACTCTGTTTGGGAACAAGTGGGATTTAGATCCATTTGCAATGGATAAACCTTCATTTGGGGGAATCAGATTCCCAGACCCATCCACTTCTCATGCCACTGGCAGATGAGGATTAATTGAGGAGGGCAAATCACCTCCGCATAATTTCATAAATTTTGTAGGGTTTAGGTTATGGTGCTCAAGTGCCCAATAACCTATCTTGAAAAGGGTTTTAAAGTCTGGATAAGAGAGGCGGAAAATGGGGTTGTGGTGGTTAATGAAGTTTGACCCTCTCCAGGTTGCAAGTCACACTGCTTAATGCTCCAATTATCTCTGTCTATAATCCAATTGAACTGAAAACCTATATTAAATCAAACTACTTTACTGAACAAAGGAGTCAGCGAATCCTTCATTAGTCATTAAATTAACCCCAGATTTCAACCATGAGGTCCAAACTCCAAAGTCCAAACCCTCTTATCTTACCTTCATTAGTCATTAAATTAACCTCAGATTTCAACCATGAGGTCCAAACTCCAGAGTCCAAACCCTCTTATCTTACCTCCACACTTCTATATCACAAGTCTGAGCTCTGTCTCTGTCTTGAACTCATAGACCCACATCCACCCAATCTCAGTCCTCTCTTCTTTCTCTTTTACAGAGTCTCTGGTTTGCATTTCTGTGACTGTTTTTTTAAGCTCTTAAACACATATTTTCAATTTCTTTTTCCTCTTTAATTGCTTTTAATATATCTTTCCCAACCCCCCCCCTTGGGTAATTGGGATAGATTTGTCTTTAACAATTCATGACAGGAGAAACGGTTCCCTCCTACATGGCAGTATCAAAGCTCAGCGATTCGGAATTTATTCTTGAAAAACAAGCACATGGGTTCTTCTATGCAGTCCCTTTTATGGGCCTTACGGGGATTGAATTCTCATTGCTTTCCTTGAATTCTCATTGCTTTCCTCGTACGATTGTGGGTCTTCTCTAATTTTTTTTGTTCTTACTTGAAGATTACCCATCGCTTACTTCAGTAAGTTGTTCTATAATTTATTAGTACTTTTGTTCTTGGCATTTTTTTCTACTGCCCTCTGTTCTCTGGAGTGATTGAGTTGGAGATTGCAGGATTCAATCTCCAGTTATCTCACTAGCAGGGGAAGAAAGATGGGGTTGCGAGTGATTCTTCTGCTGGTGAAACTCTGCATCGTTTTCATACCTTTGCGTGCTCATGGATCTGCAGGTAAGAGACACCAATGTGTTTATTTTGGTTTCAGTTGGATTTCACAAATTTCGTTTTTGATAAATTGTACTCTTTGTTTGGATATTTTTTTTTGTTTATGGGAACAATTGCTCTCGTGATCAGGAGAACTTTACCTATTTGAATAAGTTGTCAGTTTTGTTTTGGGTTGAGTTTGATCCAAACTGGCTTTCATCTTTTAGGACGAGAAGATAAGATTGGAGATCCTTAGTCTTGGTTGGACTTTGTTGTTTCAAAGTTCACTTTGTCCAGGGTTTGCTGAGATCCCCTTGATTTCGTAATGTCTACTTTTAGCTTCGTCAATCCTAGCTCAAGCTTCCTCCTGGGAATGAGTAGTCTTTGAGCTTTCAGGCGATGAGGAACATGCATAATTCAATGGAGGACATCTTGTTTTTCCTAAAACCACTCCTTGATATCTAGATCAACCCAAAAAGTGATGAGCATCACTAAAATGGGTTCACTTTACCCAACTGATGATAAATTCGGGGTTTGCCAACTATAGATGCACCTTTTATCTAGAAAATAGTCTGAATTTTCTTTTAAGCCATTTGATAGAATTAAAATTTTGTTTTATAGACATTTTAAAACCCATTAATCACAGGTACACTTTTGGTCCCAGGCTGGTAGAGTTCCATATTCATCTTCTATATGTTTTATTAGTAACATGGTATTTGCTCTAATTTGAGGTACGGTTTCTATGAGTTGTTCAGATCTGTGATGACAAGTAGCAGCTAATTAGCTATGCACAGAAACGCTTCAAACTAAGAGCCTCTCCATGCCTGACACTCTTTAAGTACAAATGCTGAAACTCGACTTGTATCCCCTGTACCTTGTAAAGTAGATTATGCACAAACAAGGTTTTCCTCTTTCCGGTAGAAGATTAAAGTTGTAAACAATATAAGGAAAGTGAACTCTTGATTTAACTCATATCTAGACATTGAATTGTTTGATAGAGTCAGTCTACATTTTGAATTTGTTGCTGTGCTGGATGATATACTATGTCCCTGACATTGTCAAGTTCTTGCTGTCTTTTTTGTGTTTTGGACCAACACCACCGATGGATTTATATTATATTGCACTGTATAATATTTTTCCATTGCTGGCAAATCTTTCTGCACTTCCTCCAACTGAAGAAGGAGAACGTGGTCTTGGCTATCATGGAAAGCCAATGAGGACTGGCACACCAAGTCCATCCCCGCGGCATTATGGTAATCTTGCTTTATTGACAAAGATAAATTGCTGTTTGGATAGGGAACTTTTACTAAACTTAGGGCTTAATGATCCAGGCTCAGTTTTACATCCTCCAATGGTATCAGCACTCCATGATTCTGGACCTGTGTCTCCATATGCTGAAGGTTTAGTGCCATCCATGCCACCAAGTCCTCCTACAGTATTGCCACCACATGAGTTGGCACCAACTCCACTGCCTGAACCCGTTCGAGTGCCTACACCATCAATTCTACGAAGATCACCTCATAGAAGGCATCCAGATGGTAATACTTCTGTCACATGGTCACTTTCTGCATATAAATGCTTGATTAAGGCTTCAATCAATAACTTTAAATTTGTTATAATATGGCTCCTGTTTTATAACGATACAGTGCCAGTTGCATCACCACCAGGGAAATTGCCATGGAAGTCACCATCCTTCAAGCCAACTTTCCCAGGAACAACTCCATCTTCACTGCCAGGTGCTTCTCGTAATATCATGAGTAATTCATTTGAGGAGCATTTATTCTGGAATAATTTATTGCTCCTTTGGTCAATTGAAGCACATTAGTTCTCCAGTAGCTTATGGAAGTTCTGTCCTGAGCATCACACCTATAGACCTGTTTTGAGTATTGGGATGACATGGCAAGGGTACTGGTGGAGCTGTATGGATGTGAATCTGAGCCACAAAATTTTTTTCAGAATAATATTTCATTTTTTAGATATATGAAAATATTCTATTTATAAATATTTTTGAAGTATAGGGAAGAGGAACGCTGCCCAGTCGTGTGGCCCCTGCACCAGCGTGGGGGCCAATGAGGGGACATGCAAGGACATCAACCAAGGGGGATTTTTCATTTGTAAGGGGGCAGGGCGGTCATTTCAAGAGGGCTGTGTCTGGGCGCAGGCTGCACGCAACCAGGCAGCGTTCTTTTTCCCTTAAGTATATTATTGTGTGCTCTGTACTATCTCCATATCTGTGGCTCTGTGCCCTGAGATTTGATTGTCATGCAAGTCCAACATCTAGAAACTTTTGTAATTGATGTTAGGTTCGATATGTCACAATATGATGTTACAGACCATGCTGCTCCAAAAGCAACCCCTTTCCCTAGCAGGAAAGGATATGGAGTCCCACTTGCTGCTCCTCCAAAGGAATCATTCAACCATTTATCGCCACAGAATAGGTCCCCAATTAAAGGTAGTTATACAACTTGAGCTTATTCAAGTTATTTTCTTTTATTTGGTGTGGGAAACATGAAGTTTCATACTTATGAGTCTCAACCTGTCTGCAGGTTCTTTCCCTGTTGTAGCCCCTGCACCATACAAAGCTGTCAGGCCATCTGCCAAAGCACCTGTCCCTTCCAAGTCATCTCTTCAGCCCCGTGCCAGGAAAAGGTTTCAGAGTCCTGCATCGTCTCCTTCAATATCGATACATCGGCATCATCATGCAGAAAAAAGAGCTAACACAGCTATTCCTGCACCATCATATCTACCTCCTCCTCCTACTTCCTACTGGCTAGGTTCGTTTTTTTTTTTAAATAAGTATCATGGCTTGATGATTATTGTATAATGACCCTCTTCAGACCACGCAGTGGCAGGAGCCTCGTGCTCTGGGTACGCCCTTTCAATAATATGTTTCTATAGGGTTGTTTTTTGTTGCTTATAATTTTGTAGGTTTCAAAAATGAAAATATGTACCTTTCCTTTTCTTTGATTATAATATTAAAGGTCCAATTATTCTTCAAGCTCCTTCAAATGTTCCTGTAGTTCCCCCAAAGAAGAGTAGACTAAGGCATCATAGTCCACTGTCCTTCGCTCCAGGTGAGTTTGCCAGATTGATGACTTGTTCGATGGTTTTTCTGCTATAAAAAACTGGTTTTTATTCTCTAATTTCTAACTCTTTTCCTGCATGGTAGGTCCATCTGGCCCAGTAGTCAATTCTCCATTTCCTCCAACAGAGGAATCAGGCTCTCCTGGACCTGTGCAATCACCTACAGGACCATCTGGTCAAACTGCAAGTATGGAAGTCTCATGTTCTCTGTTATGTTATGACTTGTTTGACATGGTGTTTCCACAATGAAAAAGCTGGTTTTTGTTCTTTAATTTCTAACTCTTTTCCTGCATGGTAGGTCCTTCTGCCTCAGCAGTCAAATCTCCATTTCCTTCAATAGAGAAATCTGGCTCTCCTGAACCTATGCAATCACCAACAGTACCATCTGGTCAAACTGAAAGTATGGGAAGTCTCTTGTTCTATCTTATGCTCTGTTTTGGTTTCTCTGTTTCTTTTACTGTAAACTTAGCAAACTATAATCATCATGTTTTATGTTGGCAAGGACCTCTTCTTCCCCCTAAAGTTTCTCCTCGACGGCCTTCTCCAAGAAATCCTTTGATGCCAATTCCTTCTCCAGTTAGGGCACTACCACCTCCACCTCCTAACCAAGGTAAACAAACTTTTCTCTCTAAGCGAGCTTATATTTTTTGTTCTAATTGCTCCAAATTTATACTCTTTGTCTTAGTATTTTTGGAAACTGACTATATTTTGATCCCTATTTGTAGATTGTACATCACTGACATGCACAGAGCCATTAACAAATACCCCTCCAGGATCCCCATGTGGCTGTGTTTGGCCAATACAAGTTGGAGTTCGCCTTAGTGTTGCCTTGTACACCTTCTTTCCTTTGGTTTCGGAGTTAGCTGAAGAAATAGCAGCTGGGGTTTTCATGAAACAAAGTCAAGTACGCATAATGGGAGCAAATGCAGCCAACCAGCAGCCAGAGAAGACCATTGTCCTCATTGATCTGGTACCACTTGGGGAAAAGTTTGATAATACAACAGCAATTTTGACCTTCGAGAAATTTTGGCATAAGCAGGTTACCATAAAGACTTCCTTCTTTGGCGACTATGAAGTACTATATGTACGCTATCCAGGTATATATGTACTCTGCAGATTCTGGATATTCTTTGTAGGCTATATCATTGAGCTTGTATTTGTTTATAATGCTGCATCTATCCAGGCCTTCCTCCCTCTCCACCTTTGGCATCCTCAAGCATTGGCACAGCGGATGCTGGGCCATACTCTGGCCGTGACAATAATGGAAGGGCAATAAAGCCTTTGGGAGTTGATGTTAGGAGGAGACGAAAAGGAGGACTTGGTGGCAGTATGATTGCAATCATAGTCCTTTCATCTTCCATAGTCATGGTTTTATGTATTGGAGCTGCTTGGCTGCTGTTGTTTAAATGTCGTGACCACACTAGTCAACCGGCACTGATTCCTTCAACTTTAGTGCCTTCCCTTGCAAAACCATCGGGTAATGCTTTAGGAACATGCAAAATCAAAGGGTTAACCAGCACAGACTTCTCTTCCCTTCTCCCCTTCCCTTATTTTCCCTTTTTATGATGTTCAAAATTTTTAAAAATAACAGGGGCTCCTGGATATATGTTGTTTGGAAGCGGACCTAGTTCAGCATCACTTTCCTTTGGATCTAGCATTGCAACATATACAGGATCTGCCAAGACCTTTAGTGCAGCTGAAATAGAAAGAGCCGCTAATAACTTTGATCCTTCAAGAATACTTGGAGAAGGGGGCTTTGGGCGTGTCTACAAAGGTATCCTTGATGATGGGATCAATGTGGCTGTAAAAGTTCTCAAAAGAGATGACCAGCAGGGTGGCCGGGAATTCTTAGCAGAGGTTGAGATGCTTAGCCGTCTGCATCACAGGAACTTGGTCAAGCTAATTGGTATATGCACAGAAGACAATATTCGCTGCCTGGTCTATGAACTCATTCCAAATGGCAGTGTGGAGTCCCATTTACATGGTAGTATTGAGTGTTTGGTCTTGCTATTTCATTTTTTTTCCATTTTATGCTGAAGTGTTGGATATTTGAAAGTTCTTTGTTGTCTGATCCACTGTGGAAATGGTTTTTAAACTGTTCTCGTATTCTATTAGGAGTGGACAAAGAAGTGGCTCCACTTGATTGGGGTGCCCGTATGAAGATTGCTCTTGGTGCAGCTCGAGGTCTAGCCTATCTGCATGAAGACTCAAGCCCCCGTGTTATTCATCGGGATTTCAAGTCCAGCAACATCTTGTTGGAACATGATTTTACCCCTAAAGTGTCTGATTTCGGATTGGCGAGAACAGCTTTGGATGAGGGCAACAAATACATCTCAACACGTGTTATGGGCACTTTCGGGTATGTTTTAGTTTTTCTTGTGATACCTGCTTTAAATTCTCCTCATGGTGCATACCTCAACCTGACAAGAGAGAGGGTGTATGGGTAAGGTGTCCATGTTGTTTAATGGTTGTAGATAAATTGAAATTGGATGTTGGTCGACGGGTATATGTTGTGATATGGTGATGTTCAATCTTGTTCTGTATTCTTGTATTGGATTTCATCTTTTTCTGTATTCTTGTACTAATTACATCTTGTTTCTTAGTTATGTAGCTCCAGAGTATGCAATGACGGGGCATCTTCTTGTAAAGAGTGACGTTTACAGTTACGGTGTAGTGCTTTTGGAGCTCCTAACAGGAAGAAAACCAGTGGATATGTCACAGCCACAAGGTCAAGAAAATCTTGTTGCTTGGGCTCGTCCACTCCTCACAAGCAAGGAGGGGCTAGAAATGATTATTGATCCTGCTCTAGGGCCTAGTGTCTCCTTTGATAGTGTGGCCAAGGTAGCTGCAATTGCTTCCATGTGTGTGCAACCAGAAGTCTCGCATCGTCCTTTTATGGGTGAGGTTGTACAAGCATTGAAGCTGGTATGCAATGAGTGTGATGGGACAAAAGAAATGGGATCAGAAAGTTATAGCCAAGAGAATTTGTCCTTTGATATGGATGCTAGAATCAGTATTGTCTCTGGTCAGCTTCCGGAGCCTTCACAAACCCTATACCCCATTTCAGACCATGATTCCATCCTGGAAGCCCGAATGGCACTATCAGCTTCAGATGTATTCAATACATCAGTGGGAATTGAGAGGCAGTCATCAGGGTCTTTTCGGAGGCACTCAAGTTCGGGTCCCCTGAGGACAGGGAGGAGCAGGCAGTTTTGGCAGAGATTAAGAGGATCATCTAGAGGCAGCATGAGTGAGCATGGACTTGCATTCAGGTTATGGACGGGATCCCATTGACTAATTCAGGGACCCATCCAGAAGAATTACTTGTACCACCTTGAGGTTCATAATTTTGTAACATGATGCAGGTTATGATCCATGCAGATTCATATGAAAATAACATAAAAAGAAAGGTCCAAGATGCATGGCTGGATCATGAGTTGTAAAGCTAGTCCGCCATAGCTATTGCTGCTGCTCAAAACTAAGGTTTGCTTCAGTTGTGATAGCAGAGTCATGGCATCCTCTCTTGCCCATGACCCTGACAAATGCAATTTTTTGGCAAGCAATGTGGTTCTCTTGAAAACCTCAATTGAGTGTTACATGGTTATTGATCTGGGAAAAACTTCCATCATCTTGACTTGTGAAGGTAAGCAGCCGTGTCTGCAACCCTGAAGGCATGGTTTGATTGGGTCTTTTTTTTTCCCCATATATGTATGGTCTTTGAAGCTCCAAGGCTAAGGTTGGCAGGTTCATTATGGAGAATGAGGATGATGGAGCTATTATGACCTTGAAGCAGGTGGAGAAGAAGAGACCAGAAGCCGAATGACCATGCCAGAGAACAGACCTTGATCTCCCACATCAATAAACCAAACCCAATCAGTATTATTGAATCTAGCCAGTCATCAATGACCCATATCATGGTCTATTAATTCCACTCTTACCAGAGCTACTATTAAAGGACTGAGGCCTAACCTTTGGATCTCATTAACATATGCTGTACACAATAGCTGATATAGCTACCGTTACTAGAGACCTTCCTATCCACCAAACCTCACTTTTTTTATTTCATTCCAAGTCCAAAAAATTTCTCCCAAAAGACCCCTTTCCTTGTATTCGAGCCTAGGTTTTCAAACCTTGGCTACAATGGAAGGATATTGATAAGGCTAAGGAAGCCAGTAAAACCAGAAACAAGTAAGCTTATCAACCGGTTTGGTTCTGGGCATTTGGTTTGGTTCAAGTGATTGGTGATGCAATCTGAAACCAAATCGAGAACCCAGTTGATTCCAGAAACAGATATTCAAGCCGTATTTGGTTGGTTTGGTTTGGTTCTGGTTCGTATTTGGTTCCATTACAAGAAGATAGACTTATTGATTCAAATATTTGTTTTAATGATAGAGTTATAATTACAATAATTTGATGGAAGCTTTAAAGTGTGTAGCCAAATTCCCACAAGCAAGTACTCACATAGTTTTGCAATTTAAAGATATGAATTAAATAATCTTAAAACAATTTCTCATGTCAAATTAATTAAACAAGGAATTTGAATGTTACTTGGCCTAGCTACTGCATGTTGCCCAATGATTAGTTGTAGTAAATTATCGTTAATCATCTTTTTGAAATTCTGATTTTATGAATTCTAATGTGCTTTTCCCTGCATTTATTAGGGCATATATATGATTTTGATTCGCACCGGTGGCTTGTGTCTTTCAAGATCTATTTCTGCTTGTTAAAATTTTATTTTTATTTTAAATTGTGAGTTAAGAATAGGATATAGTTTTGTTTAACTAGAACACTTTGTTTTAAATGACAAGTTACTTAAAGTAAACGAACACTCCTACAAATGCTCTTAGACTTAAGTAACTTATCCCTTAAAACCCAAAAAAAAACCAAAGTGTTCTACTTAAACATAATTCTTTCTTTTATCTTAACTAACAATTTAAAATAAAAGAAAAATTACTTGGACACCCCCTAGACTATTGTCCGTTTTCTTACAATATCCAACTTTTCAAACAATTACTTGAAAACCCCTGTTCAAGTAGGAACGGGGTGAATCTTCATGTGCTTCCCGTCATGAACTTAAGGAGATGGCATGTTCATATGTTTCGTTAAACGTGAATTAGAAGTGTTAATAAGGAGATTGGTTTAAACAAATAACCCACTAGTATTACATCTAAACTAAGCTTTTCAATTAATGAGCTACAATTTTTGATTAATTTCAATAAAAAAAAAGCTTTAATTATTGATGATAATAGCATTTGGGTAAAGATGAGAATCAATAATATGATATATTTCTCACCTTAAGTTGTTAATTGCTATAAGATGGGATGTTCCACCGGGTTTGCTCAATAGCTATTTTGCTCTTGTGAAGTTGTTATCGACTGCTCTCAAGGCCTTTTGGTTCAGTTTATAATTGTGCTGGAAGTTGAACAGCAGCAACAACAATCAAGCTTGCCTAATGCCTAGCTTGTTTCTCATTTATTCACACTTGGGATATGATCATATATATCACATAAGCTCCGTTTGGTTGCAAGGGGAACTAAAGGGAAGGGAAGGAAAAATTTTCAAACCTAAAAAAGAAAATTTTATAATCAGTACCCCATGTGATTGGATAAACTACATAAATTTCTTACCATATCTAATAAAGATACATTTTACATGTAATATTTATTTTACATTTTAAACCAAAGGAAAATGGATGCAAAGTAAAGTGAAATTTAATAAACAAATATGGAATGATTTGGAGTTAGATATATTGTCACATGGGGTAATGATTAAAAAAGTTCCTTTTTTAAATATGAAAAATTCACTTTCCTTTCCTTTAATTTCCTTTGCAACCAAACAGAGCCATAATACTTGCCTTGCTTCTCATTTCTTGGTTTTTTATGCTGTTTGGGCTAAAATGCTAAACCCAAACCTGTGAAGCACTTATCCCAGATGGGATGGGATGGGCTAGGGTTGGCATATACCCCAGCACAAATTGGCCAGGCATGGCTGAGCATTTAGGAGCCCAGCCCCGCGCAGCCCACCCGATCGACTTGCAAACCTTCGATCGTTAAGGAAGATTTAGTTTCAATTGGGCTGAATTGGTTATGGGTTATTACTTGGACAACCCAAAACCAAACCGTTGAGGAAGATTTAGTTTCGGTCTGATTTCTTATCTATTTTTTGTTATCAATTTGTAATAGACTACTATTGGATCTGGTCCGGTTTCAGTTTTACATGTATACGTAAGGAAATTGACACAGTTTCAGTGCATCACAGCCACCCGTGGATCTAGGTATTGGGTTCGGTTCAACTGTATCCTGTCTGATCCTAGCATGGGTCAGGTATTAGTATTAGATACAGAATTAAAACCTAATAGGAGCTTGTGAACCCTAGGATGGTGGCCGAATGTTCACCGGGCATTGGAGGAAAACTGTCCTTTTGAAACCCAGTTTTATTCTCTTGATAGCTGATCTCCCTACTGTGAACTCTGATTGCCTGGATTTTTTTAGGATCCTTCTGTTTTCACTACTTTTCACATCCAACCAACGAATCAAAAGTTTAGATCTACTCTCTGGATTTATTAGGCTTAGGTAGGGGTGCAAGTTTGGCCCTGTTGGCCCGAACCTGCCCTGAGCCCGAACAGGGTCTGGGCTCAAAATTTCTGATCCTGAGTCAAGGTCGAGTTGGGCCAGGGTTGGGGGATTCAGACTGAGCCTGGCCTTGTCCAGCCCAACCCTGTTTTAAGTTATACTATAAAATATATATTGATATACTATACATATTATAAGCTTTAAATTTCATCAAAAAAAGTATTATAAACTTTAAATGTCACACATATTTTATTATATAATCTATTATATACTGAAAATAATAAGTGATAATATATTTTATGTAAAATTAATAATTTTTTCCCTAACCCAGCCCAACTCAGACCAGTCCATGCATCTCTCCCTTCCCCCACTCCATGATCAGGTCAATCAGGGTCAGCCTGGCCTAAAACTGAGGGCTGATCACGGTTGGATTTTTTAGGTCTTGAATCAGGGTTAGGAAAGGTCTTGGCCCAACTAAGGAGACTCAGGGTTCGGCTTTTAAAAAGCCCGATCCAACCCAACCCTGTTGCAGCCTTAGGCGTAGGTGTATTTGGCCTATTCAAATTTCAAACCCCCCAAAACATGGGATTAAAAAAAAGAAAAATTTATTTGACATGTGATTGACTGTGATATAGCACTCTTCACAAGGGTTATCTTTTTTTTTTTTTTTTTTTTTTTTTGGTGTAAACAAAGGGTGTCAATTTGGGACTACAACCGGGAATCATCCCAGAGCCGAACGAATAAAACTCGAAATCAGACCATCTCAAATGGGACGGTTCTGGACCTCTGGTATCCAATTTTGGAATCAATTAACAAACAGAAAAGAAGGGTTTTTGGGATGGGCTTTCCAACAACTTCAAAATTAAAAGAAAATTAAAAAAAACAAATATTAAGGAACCGGCTGGAACCAAAACTGCGAGGGCCCATTAAAGCAAACATATAGGCCTAATTTTAAGGGTAATGTCATTATGAAAGAGGTTTATTTGGATGTTTTGAGATTTTGAGTTGGAAGTGTGAAATTTTAGACTTATTTTGTAATCTTTGAAATGGAGACTCCTTTTAAAGTATTTGGTGTTCATAATTATGAATGCATATTAATTTGATTATTTGTATGTTTAAGATTATATATCGATTATTTACATGGTTAGGAAGGCATTTTGGACATTGTAGCTGTTCTTAGAACTGTTTTGAACGGGAAGCCGGACCGTTCCGTTAATAAGTGGGATCAGATCCCAATTTTGGTATCAGTTATAAAACATGACAGTTCTTGGATTGGCCCCTTGGGACTGGAACCGAACTCTTCCAATTACCAGCGAGGATGAATGAAATTTTTATCCTCTAGACAGTCATGATAGCATGGGTGTCCATTGCATTAGCACGAGACCAATGAGAACACACATGGGCATCAACACGGGTGAGGTTTTTACACTTCAGGGAGTGCAGGTCGCACGCAGCCTAGCAAATATCTTTTTCCTAAAATAATTAAGATGTTTTATAGTCTTACCTTCCCATCATCGTGATGGTGACCTGAGGATTGGTGTCAGGAGAATCAGTGAACGTGGAACCGTCAATGACACGTAACCCATGAACCTCAAGGACCTTATAATAAGAGTCTACCATCTTGCCTATGTGGCAGCCACCGTGGCAATGCCAGATAGTGATCGATGACTGTGTCCTTACAAAATTGCTCCACAGAATGAGTATTGTTGGTGTGTTTAGGTATCAGGTTCACATTGGCCCTGGCGGAGCTCATGTTAAGCAGCATCTCACCCGTATACACATCGTTGTTCACCAGCTGCGTGAAGATTTTGGTCCGCACGATCTTCTCAATCAAGCAGATACTAAAGACGCAACGCCATAGATCATTAGGATTTAGGATGGCTAAAATAGTTGAAAGATGAGACCCCAACCGGATCTTTATCTCCTCCAATTTCCTGCTCGGCCCAATTCCTCTAACATGCATGGGGGACTGGAATGACCACCTTACCTCTGCCCAAACACTCTGCCCAGATGAGGTCCACCACCCCCTATTAAAGGAACTGGAGAATTGCACCGAACAGAAAACTGGAGAAGATAATTTTCCAAACCCCAACCTCCAGGAGACCATCCCTTGGGGCTTGCTGCCATGGGGCCAGTGAACAATCTGGTTCTCTATCCATGTTGATATGATTGATTCACAAGTTCTGTGTCCCAACCAAGTCTCTTTATAGATCTGCATGCATGGACAAAATTTAGATTCATGATTCATGAAATCTTGATGAAGCTTATGACCCCACCATTAGACAGTAGTTGGGTCTCATACTAGTTTTGTACGGTTCAATAAATGTGCTAATATTCATCCATGACCCAACCTCCTCTCCTGCTTAGAAGGCGATTAATGCTCCTCCATTATGTTCACCAACTCTTTTCACAGTTTAAAAATTACTAAGAAATAACAAGATCCTTCGTTTAATTCCCATTTATAGGGAAGATGAATTACTTGTATGGTACTAGGATGCATATGCTGGATGTATGGAGGAATCAATGAGAGAGAAATCAATGATGAATAGTTGATCCTCTGTTTCTCTATTTTTGTTCTGTTTGTTAACACTAGTTCAATTTTTTTCCCCTAAGAATGAGTCAGGACAGAAAATGTAGTTGAGAAATAGAAACAAAAAGAAACTTCAATTCGGAACTTCTTTATTCCAAAAATAAAACTGAGAAATAAGGGGGTGGGATGGTCGACCTATCACCAAGAGACTCCATTATCACCACCTCCACCACCACTGCTACTACCACCTTTAGCGCCACCACCACCATCATTACCACCTGCACTGCCAACACCTCCTCCACCACTGCTGCTGCCATCATCACCACCACAACCGTTGCCACCTCCACCACCAACGCTGTTGCATATGGCAGTGGTGAAACAAAGAAAACAAAATTGGAGGGAGTGCCTAAGAGGCAGTGGCTTAATTATCCTGTGGCAGATGTCAACAATTCAAGTCCGCTTATCTCTAGCTTGTGAACTTAGCTGATACAAATGTATATGATAGCACCCAATTTCTCCACATAATATTGTCGTTTAGCATATTTTATATAGATTTGAAAATTCGTAGACAAAGATAGAATGCCTTATATTAGGATTGAACTAATTCAAATCAAAACAATTGGTTGTCCGACTCGGACCTATGAGGTGAAAATCTCATTTTACAATTCATTAGAATCGCTAGTATTCACCAATCAACCATACGACCGTGACAAGTAAAATTCGCACCTCCAACCAGTCAATTAACAACCGACCTCTCTACCCGTGAGCTATGGAGGAGCAATGGATTTGCCTATATAAGTCGCGGCTATAGTTTTCCTCCATGAATGTGGAGATAGGGAAATTTATAAGAAGGCAAAAAATATTTCTACATGGTCTTGGAGAAAGGGCTCTCTACGTTCTCCTGTTTTGTCGTGTGGCATGATTGGATTAGGCCCAACTTTTTGGATAAATTATTGGTTCTGTTTGTTTCAGTCTAAAATTTTATCTAGAAAATTTTTTCACTTCAAAAAATTTTAGATGTAAAATTTTAAATGTAATAAGTGTTCTAATGGTTTTTTTTTTTTTTTAATAGAAATAAATATTAGAAAATTTTTCAACATGTAAAAATTTAACATTTACAAAATAAAATTTACCGTATAAAAATTTTCAAGTAAAATTTTATGCCGAAACAAAAGGTGAAAAATCTGTAAATTCTAGCATTGAAAGAATGTGGAAGTCTATCGAATTCAACATAAACAAAATGACAACAAAAGAAGAGAGAGAGAGAGAGAGAGAAAGAAAGAAAGAAGATCAAATGTCAAAACTCTCTCTTTCACTTTCAATCTCATTGTCTTAACACTTTTCTCTCCATTAAGAATCATACAATATTTAATCAGTTCATCGAAATCAAATCGATTTATACGATTACGTTCGATTCAATTTTAAATGAAATCAAATTTGAATTGATCAATCAAAATCAAATGAATTTATACCCTTAGTTGTTATACTGATTTTGGAAAAAAGAAGACTGAAAGGTTGCGTGATGTCCTAAACAAGTAAATATAGAAAAGATGAAATAACCACCCCACCTCCTTAAACAATCTTATTGCATGTGTATACTGCTATCTCACATGGTAAGAACCACTCAAACAGAATCTCCATCACTCTGAGAAATGGAATGGAGATTCTGTTTGATTGATTCTCACCATGTGGGGTGTCACCCCCACATGGCATGGCACATGGGTAGAGGAGGATCTGTTGTTAAATTTAACCAAAAAAAAAAAAAAAAGGAAGCCAACAGCAAGGTATTTTGGTCCCTCTTTGCTTCGATGGAACCCCACGTGTGAAACAAGTTAAAGATATAGTCAAAGCAGAAGGGTATCTATATAGAGTTGGAAAAGAGAAAAGGGTGTCGAGTGTCGACACTCTCGCGCTCGTTTGCTCGCAAAAAGTTCCAACCGACTCTTCAAACGGCCACCTTTGCCCTCCGAATTTCAAAAATGTCGTCATTTATTACACCCCAGTGTGTACACCTCCTTCAGCTCTGTGCCTCTTCCTTCCTTTCACCAACTCCAATTCACGAACCCCAACTCAAATCTAACTTCCTTCTCTCTTATCTCTTCGTGTTTACCAATTTTGCAGATCCGTGCTTCTCTGCAATACCAGAAACACCTGGATTGATTGATTAACCGCCCCCCCCAAATGTCGCCCATGGCATTCTTCTTCGAGGTTAGGGTTTCGAGATTTTTCACATAGAACCCAATACTTATTGTCTCTTTTAGAACGATGGGATTCTAATCAAATTTTAATCTTGCAGGACATGGAGCCTCTACTCTACTTCAAAAGATTTGGTGGTAGATTCCACGTTTTATCAGGTATTTTATCAATTGGGATTGAAAAATTTATTCACATAAATAATATGTTATTTCTGTGCATTATGAAATTAAAAGTTAAGTCTTTCTTCTTCTTGATCGAAGAAACTCTGTCACAGTTTGTTTCGGAATCCACGTCTACAACGAGCTGTGGGGGCATTGTATCCGACGATTGCCGGAACGATTCAGAAGCGTTGGTTCTTAAAATAGTTGCTATTGCCGCAATTCTTACGGCTGGTGTTGTAGGTGTCGCAATTCCCCTCGTCGGAAAGAAACGTAAGTTCTTACGAACCGATGGGAACTTATTCGTAGCCGCGAAGGCCTTAGCGGCGGGAGTGATTCTGGCGACTGGATTCGTTCACATGCTCCCCGACGGTTCGTCTGCTCTCTCTGACCCTTGTTTGCCTGAGTATCCATGGTCGCATTTCCCGTTCGCTGGATTTATCGCCATGATGGCTTCGCTGGCCACGCTCATGTTTGATTTCGCCGGAACTCAGTTTTACGAGAGCAAACAGGAGAACAAACGAACGGACGATGAGGTCGGGGTGGCTGAAGGCTCGTCGGGCTCGTTATCGGGTGTAGGAATCGTTTCGGTGGCGGAACGGGCGGAGAAGGAAACCAATGGGAAGGTGTTTGGAGAAGAGGAGGGTGGAGGAATGCACATCGTGGGGATCCACGCGCACGCGGCGCACCATAGGCACAACCACCCGCATGGGCCGCACGAGTGCGAGGGGCACGGAGGTGGAGAGGGCTTACACGTGCACTCGCATTCGCACGGGTTTGGGGACAGCGACGAAGAGGAAGGTGGTGTTAGACATGTCGTCGTTTCACAGGTAAATACCAATTCCAATTCCAATTCCAATTCCATTTGTTTCCTTCTTCGTTCCCAATGTGATTGGGGAAGACGACTCTGTAACCGTACATTGGGTTGACCTGACTGTTGCAGGTACTGGAGTTCGGGATTGTATCGCACTCGGTGATAATCGGGTTGTCGCTGGGGGTATCGCAGAGCCCATGCACCATAAGGCCATTGATAGCGGCGTTGTCGTTTCATCAGCTATTTGAAGGGTTTGCGTTGGGAGGTTGCATCTCGCAGGCACGGTTCAAGACGATGTCTGCTACGCTAATGGCATGCTTCTTCGCCATAACGACCCCTGCGGGGATTACTGTGGGGTTGGGGGTGGTGACTTCTTACAACCCAAACAGTCCCAGGGCGTTGGTGGTGGAGGGAATTCTGGATTCTATATCTGCGGGGATCCTGGTTTACATGGCTTTGGTCGATCTCATCGCTGCTGACTTCCTCAGTAAGAGGATGAGATGTAACTTCCGTCTCCAGGTCGTCTCCTACTTTGCCCTTTTCCTCGGCGCTTTATTGATGTCTTCTCTTGCCATCTGGGCTTGAATCCTTGATCCCATCTTCACCCTTTTTTAACTCTCCCTCTCTCTCTCTCTCGGCCATTTTTTCTTGTAAGAACTAAAAGTGGAGATAGATCTCAGGATGTATTATAGTTATTTTCTGCCGCTGTGGTTCACCAATCACCATAGAGGCGAAGAATCTGAAAAAGAAAAGGAAAAAAAAAATGAAAGAGGAAAGTTTATCAACAGGTAGAGTTCCAAGTGTATAATTCTTTTTTCTTTTTTACCTTTCTTATCCCAGGGATAAACGAATTTAGCTCGTCTCGAGCTGTCCGGCAGGACTCTACTGTCAAGACACCGCAAGGCGGTAAATTACCACCTTATCCCTGCCCGAGCGTCTTGCCTGAGTGGGGGTAAGGCAATCATTTACCGTCTTGTTGTGTCTTGACAGTAGGGTCCTGCCGGGCAGCTCGGCAGTAGAGGATCCAAATTGTCTCTAGGGAGCCCAGCATGCCCAGGGTACGGCCAGCAATCGAGCTGTGCCGCACACATCCTTAGGTGTGCATCGAGATGTGTGTGACATAACTCAGTCACTGGATGCCCCCTAACAACACCTTGGGTGCACGCCTCTCTGGAGACGATCCTGATCTGGGATAAAGTTTAAAAAATTCAATTTTTTTAAAACAAAAAAACAAAATAGGGACAAACTTGTTCGATATGGGTCAATCCATGTTGATTCGAATCTAAATCCTTTACTTTCGCCTGCCCGGTACTGCTGTACGCCCTACAAACACAGTAAGATAGTGAAAAGATCGTCTTACCTTTGCTTTACCGCCTTGTTGTGTGTAGGGCACACGGCAATACCGAACAGGCGGAAGTAGAGGATCCAGATTCTACTGATTCTTATTGGCATTGTATCGATTTTTAAGTGACTGAATTCAAGCTGCATTTGCACCTATTTTTTTATGGCTCTCTCCACCTCGTGTTCTTTTGTTTCCTGTTTTGAGTGGAAGCTTTGCTTCCTCTCTGTTTGAATAAATTATTTTTTTTCTTGTGATAAAAAAAAATATTCAAGTTGCATTTGCATGAGAAATCGATTTGTTTTTATCGTCTTAGAATGTGAAATCGACTTAGAATGCATTTCGAAAAATGTATTTAAACTTAACCTCAATATTGAAAAGGTGATGGGGTTTAGGATCCGGCTCCTCTCCAGGAAGCTCAGCGCCCAGGAAGTGCCCAAGGGCATCCAAGGGTTGGGCTGTGCCTCACACATCTCGGTGTATGCTTAAGAATGTGTGCGACACAGCCCAATGGCTGGATACACCCTGGGCGTGCTGAGCTCTCGGGAGAGGAGCTCTTCTCTGGGGTTTAAGGAGGCCAATTTTCCTTCTCTCACAAAGGAAATATTCCTTCACTTTGGCCTTCGGGCATTGATGTAGCGCGAATCTGCGATCTCATAAATAAGAGATATATTCGACCTTCAACTTGTAAAGGAATAATTTTGACAGTAGGATAATGGGTTTCCCTTGTCACGGAAAATTCTCTCTTTGAAAGGGGAAGGGAATTTGTTTTTTGCTTTCCGACTATATTCGTATCCTTAGGTTAGGCTGTAGACTTGGACATGCATGGTTCTAGTCATTGGGTGGCCTGATCCTGCGTCCCTGACCCTAGCCTATCCGGAATGACACAGGATCCAATTATAGGGTCACTTATGGCCAATTTTAGTGTTTTTTAACTGAATTTAACCCCATTTTGGTTGATTCAGACCAGGATCCCTTTACCTCCTCCAGGGCATGTACTTCAACCAGTAAGCCACCAACCAACCGATCAAGGTTGTTTGCAGAATAACTCAATTAGCAAGATTAACACCTCACAATTAAGAGGTCAAGAATGTCTATGTATCTCACAATCTTTCTCATTAAAACCTCTTACTGGATTATTCATTTTTTTCACCCTCTCATTGATGGGAAACTACACTTAGGCATCATAGCTTTTCTCCCAAGTTTTAAGGGATCAAGTTCTCTGGACTTGGAGCTCAGGATAGGTCCAGACACATGGGAGTGAACAGAATGACCAGCCCCAACCCACCCAACCCCCACCCCCCGCTGCCCCCATATGACGCACCCCACCCCTGTCCTGTCCCATGTGTCTGGGTGCTGCCTATGCCCTAATGCGCTCCCAAACAGAGAACATGCACCCAAATTTTAATTAGTGGTTTGAAAATATAAAGATTGGAATTTAACAGTCTAATCTATAACTCACCATTGCCCTCTAAATTCTTTTCCAAAATTCTTAGGTCAGTAGTCTTCAAAATCCTTCAATAATTGATTTCCCATTCCCCCATAAATGGAAACCCTTTCACTTAAGATTGGTGCTCTGTGTTTTCTGAAAGTTGAGAACTGCAGCCGATCCTGAGCAATTCCATTCCACTGGTATGCAAGGTTTCAACACCAGTTTGGTGTCACCATGATCACTGTGAGAGTCTATCTCGTTTTCTATCATTGAAGGCATTATATCATTCACAACCCAATACATACAACCTATTTATAACTCTAATTTTACCAAGAGTATCAAATAAGTCCCCTGAATATGTAACGACATTTCACCCTTAGAATCTTCTGAAAGCCTGGAAAAGTTCACACGATGCCAACCCAATACCACACATCTGGACCTTCGCTCTTCTAACACAATCCCCTTCGCTTTCCCTCTGTTTTTTTTCCTTCCCTGTCAAAAACGAAATGGGAAAAATACATCCAATGTGCAATGATCCAAAAGATGGTCAGGGTCACATGCCCTCACCAATATCCTGCCCTCTGACTTATTATTTCCACAAGCTGCGGACATGTCAAAACAGTAGGTTCAATAGAAACCCGTGGTGCAACCAGGGAACCGCTAACCAGAAATCAGCAATAAACCAAATTATAGGAACACTAATTGGGGGTATTTCTTAATCAAAACACATGTCCCCCAGTCTGAAGCCTCTAAATTAAATCAAAATCAAAATCAAAATCTTCTCTCCAACACGATGACAAGTGCAGATCACTTTGGAGTGATTGACTATCGCTACTTCTGCTCCCACCACGGAATGAGCAAAATGGTAGCACTTCTAATGAGGGAGAGCTGCTTTTGCATGGGCTCAACCAACAACAATAACTTACAAGATGATTAATTTACTTCACCTTGTCTTCTTGTAAAGAACTTGAGTAATCATCTTCATTCTCCAAAGATGTTATATTAGATGATGCACTTGACGTCACGTTGCTATGAACATGTGTCCCATTCCCTGAACTCCTTGATTCTACTGCAGGATTTCTCGGACCATCAGCAGATGCAGGCTTTTGGCCTTCCTCTGCTAGCTTTTTGAGAAGGTTCATCACAGTAGGAAGAAACTTGGTAGATAATGACAGAAGGCCTGGAAGCTGCACAAAGAAAACACTCGAGGGTAAGGTCATCAGCATCATTTTTTAAGCTTTTCTTTCCCCTCGGGGTGATAATCCCATTCACTTTTTAGTTAAAATATAGTGTTGATTAAACATCAAACATTGTGCCAAAACAAGGTCACACTTTCAACATAGCTTTTAGGAAACTCACAGCACCATGGCGGAATTCACCCGAGATGTCTAGCTGGACCCACAGCGCTTTGAATAGTAGATAAGCAATAAAAATAATACCAATGTATAAAGGATTTCTGCAAACAATTGAGCCAACATGAGTTGAATGTACAATTAAGTATGATTAGAAAGCTTTGACATAACCAGAAAGTCAACTACCTTAAAAGTGTCATAAATTCATTGAAGCCAAGGACAATCAATGCCACAATTGCCCATGGAGGAGGCAAGAAGTTACTATTACGCTTGCTGGCTTCCTGAAAAGTTCAACGGAGGGGGTGAGGAGGAGGGACAAAACGAATCAAAAACTCTTGACAAATAAAGATTTTGCCAAAATCACAGAAGATAGGAAGTTTATCTAATTACTAACACTAAAACAAGATCAACCACTATGTTCAGCAATACATTGCCACAGACATCTACAGAAAAAACTAGCACCGAACAACACGACAAAATCAATACTTAAATACAAGAAGACACTTGCCTATATTTTATTTTTCTCTACCAATTAAAGAGATGGAAGCAAAAAAGGTACAGAAGCAAGCTCTGAGCTGAACAGTCAACAAGAAGAAGATAATTTCTAGAAAATTCTTGAATGTTAAAGGTGGTACAAACTTTGGCAGCCTCAATGCAGAAACTAGATCAATTTTGTTTTATCCACATAAAATCCAGCAGAACTCTGTTCTGCATTGGAAATTCATTCCATTATGCGACTCGCACTTTATCATTTAGAAGTGCTGAAGGTGTCACATAGAATGCTCTACTTCAACAGCATTTTGCACCAAAAAATAGAAATTTTGAATAGAGAAGTCATGTATGTCATCATATCACAAAAGAGAGAAGCATTTTTCTTTATGGGGAAAGAGAAAATTATTGAACTGCCAACTTTAGAATGGAGGCCTTGGTTCTTGACACAACCTGCCAATGAAAATGTAAATACTTCACAACATGCCTATCATATTTCTCCGTATACTGACACGCAGCCAACAGGATAATTTGCATCTTGCATCACAATAAAAATTTCAAACAGATAGGTACTCTATGGTCATTCCATCTCACACCAGAAAATTACAATTAGAACTGCCAGTTCTAGGTATAGGTGTCATTTACTGACTCAAGCTCCTGATATACGCAGTTTTACTTGGTATGGATGAGATTATTAACCAAGTGCAACATTGGGGCTGGATTTTGGTTGGCAATTTTCAGGTGTACTTCTTATCAGGAGAAGAGGGAAAAGAAGAGGGGATGGGTAACCCACTCAGTTTTTCAACTAAACCATTGCCATCTCTATTTAAAGACGATCTTGTGAAAACCAAAGACCACTATTTAACGCCATCCTAGAATGAGAGCTCATAACACAAAAAGAAATAACCACATTGACGAAGGCAGTCTTGCCCATGTTGCCATTTCAAGTTATGAGAAAAGATCAAGTACATGCAAAAAAAAAAATTTGATCAAATCATAACATTTACTACAACATACCTGAGCAGCAATGGCCTGAGTGACACTGTATTCGGTCTCTACCTTGAATTGCCTCCACAAAGATTTACATTGGACAGGTGTAATCAAAGTTTTTGATGAAGGAACCTGAGATTAAGAATAAAGCACAACTATTTAGTGTATTAAAAAAAATCATTAAGCTCCTGACAGGATATCTCAGATAGCAAATGATCCATTTTGTTTACTACCAAAAGAAAGATACAAGGGAATAACCATGAAGTCTTCCAATGCGGTAGTTGGTATAAATATAGACATCTCAACATAGTGGGCGAGCCTTGGCGCAAGTCGCGCTATTGCAACCTATTAGTTGCGGGTTCAAAACTTGGAAACAGCTTCTCCTGCGAAGCAGGTTGTAGGGCTGTGTGCATTTGCCCCTCCCAGACCCTGCAGTAGAAGGAGCCTTGTGCACTGGGATGCTCTCTTTTTTTTTATGGACGTCTCAACTTAGGAAGTTTATTAGTTGCATAACGTGAGGGATACTGTTTGAAACATCTATAATTGTACTTATAGTTCTCTCAGGCAAAGTTACTTAACCATACAAAGACACTCTTTCCCTTTTTCACTCTCACTTCATCTATTAGTCCCTTTACCCAATCTAGTATATCTTAACTACAAGGTAACATGAATGGTTTAAGTACAATTGTGGAGTGTATATGCAATTATGGACATAATACCATTTTAGAATTGCTCACATACCCATTATTTTATGATTTATAAATAAATAAAACTAAAAGGGACGTAACCCAGTACAAGCCCTTACAAGGTGGACCAAAGACAGTCCTAAGATTCAGCATTTTTTTGCATAACGTGACCAATCTCAGACGCGAACTTGCTTATTCTCTAATTATTCTTAAAGATTGAATTTTTGGAGTTCAAATTTTCATACCAAATTAGCGAACAATCACGGACTCTCAGAAATTTGGAAAAAAAATATTCTGAATTTTGAAACCAATTGGATTAGGTCTGAATTTTTTGCCAAACCAAATATTTCCCAAATTATTTGCACATTTTTTTAAGAAGTGTGTGGTTGAAGGTTTAGGAGGCGGAGGATGAAGGCAGGAGTCGATCCCAAGACCTGGCCAAAACAATCCAAGGTCTTTACCGCTAGGGTAGGCGACACCTTCAACTATGGTCTAGATTATCTCTTGACAGGCAGGTTTAGATTGGACAGCTTGACCAGCGATTATCTGCCAGTGTAGCAATCTGTCTGTCCCTCTGATGCTCTCTGTCTTTCTCTCCAACTTCAGTGATTCTGACATACTCTCAGCATCTCCAGCATCTTTCCCTATCTCTGCAATTTCTAACAGCTACTCAGTGGGTTTTCATCTCTAGTCACAACGGGGTAGGGTTTCATGGAATTTTTAAGATTTGAGGTTTCAGGTTTAAGTTGCAGGGAGTTTGAGGTTTCGAATTGAAGGAGGTTTTGACGATTTTTCCAGAAGATGGAGGACAGAGACTGAATGAGAAGAGGAGGAAAGGCATCCAATTTGCTTCAATGGCATCAAGAACTTAGGCGTGCCATTCTAGAGAGCCACAAGCACAAAAAACCAGACATCAATATTTTTTTTATTTGTTCTTTCTTCAAAACTCTTGTCTTTCTAGTCTCTCAATTCCCATACATTGAATATTTAACAATAAATGATAAAACAGAACTACTACCAACACGTACAAATGATTACCTTTTCCCAAGTGCTTGAGGCCAGTGGGTCAAAGGCATTGATGCTCCTGTTTGTCACCCCACTGTTTGCAGTATCCATCAGAGCAAGTGAAAGAGTATTCGCAATAGTATCAGTATCTTCATCCAAACCGATCACAGCCATAACAGAAAGCAACTTCAAGGACTGAAAAGAAGTAAAGAGATAACCATTCAGAAATACAAATGCCAACAGAAAATAGAAAACAACTCAAACTCATAACGTACCGCAGAACGAGCAGTTTTTGTGATTGCTCGAATGTCTTCCTTCCCCGTCCAAACCCTTGGCATTGAATCAGAATCATGGCTAAACAATGTTGAAAACCTGTAAACATTTTTCCATGGTCATTCACATTGGATAAAATCAAAAGCAGCTTGGTCCATAAACACTGCAAAGAGTTTCTACCTATCTTTCATGCGGATCAGGACCCTTCCAGCTTCTTCTCTTGCCTTTGTTTCAACCACAGTTCTTGCATGGTCCTTTATGCTTGCAAGCATTTTATCCACGGTTTCTTGATCAATGTCAAAGCCAGAAAGAGCACTAGAGAGCCCAGAGACAGCTGATTCCATCTCACGTTGGAGAAGTTTTCTTATTGATTTCCATGTTTCATCATTAGCCGCATCTAGAAGAACTTCCACAGGTTCCGATAGTGCCACATTCAGTTTACTCTGCCAGAAAATTGTACACCTTTAATTACAATCAATAGGAAAGAGAGAGAGAGAGAGAGAGAGGATTCTAGAATGATCTAAGGATGCAACCAATTTTCTCATACCTCATATAAAGCAGTAATTTCAGCCAGTTTGGCAGCACGGACTGAGGCAACATGTGCATCTATATCACGCCGAAGCTTATCTCGAACTCTCGATGAGTCCCAGTTTGCTTGTTCAATGGCAGCATCTGGAAAGTTAATAAAACATCATTATATATAAATCTGCAATGCAATCCAAAAAAAAGAGTGCTTTTACTAAACTAGAACAAAAATATAAAACCAAAATGCACCGTCACTTTTCCTGAAATGTTTTGCCAATTGCATGGTAAGGAGAATTTAAATTTAAGAATCAAACCTAATGTGCAAATACCTAAATCAAACTTAATATGAAAATATCTAAATAGTTCCACAGTATAACATTAGCCATGTAGAATCTCTATGCTTTCATTTCTAATATTGATTTACTCCTTTTTACTATTATGCGGAATTTCTTCTTCTTTTTCCTTTTAATGAAATCAATTGATTAACAACCATTCATATTATAATTCTCCAATCCCTAACAATGAGGCCAACATGAAAATATTGATTCTACTTTTTCATCATCTTTGGTCCCTTCTTACCATCCACCCACCTTTTTTTTTTTAAAGGGTGGTATAATTAACATATTTGAGGTAACTGGTTTAATTCAGATAAGAAAACTAATTTATAAGAGAGAAAGAATTGAAAACGTGGCAGGGACTATGTTGCCAGCAGAAGAAGGTTTAGTTCACTTGAACAATGTTTATGCTCTCCCATCAGCATCAAACACAGAGTTTTTCATCTCGAATTACAGTAATTTTATTTACCACTGATCACTAAACTGTGTTACAAAACTACAATGATAAAGCAGAAGGGCATAGAGAGAAAACAAAATAAGCAAAGGAACTATTAGATATGTTAATATAGTATGGAAGAGGGATAGGCACACCACCCGTACGTGGTAAACTAGCGGGTGGCACCAATGGGGGCACGGGATGGGGTATCATACAAAGGGGTAGGGAGTCATTTCAAAGGGGGAAAAGAGAGATAGACACAGTGGGCACTAGCTTACGGTACACCAGCAGTGTGCCCAGCCTTTTCCCATATAGTATATATCTTTACTTCATTCCAGGAACACTCCAGGGTTGTGGGTCAAAATGATATAAATAAAACAAGAACAACATGATGGGAAGGTGTCCTGGATTTTACAGTATATATTTGATCTAGTGGATGACTAAGCTCTAAGTTAAGACCTCAAGGAGGAAACTACAGCCTACAGCAGAAAAGAATAACAGACAAAAACACCGCAAGGAAACCATGAAGCTACAACATGCATACCTGCAGAGAAACAAGATTACAAACAGAATGACAGCAAGAAAGTTTCTAGCCATACCTGCGAGCTGTTCATCAAATGAAGTCATAGAAGATTGGATACAGTGACTTGCAGCAAGAGCAAATCCTTCCCCTCCATTCAAAGCCTTCTCAAATGCTTCCTTAAAATTATCCAGTGTTCCAGCCCGTATGTGACCCAGCATCGATTGATAGGCAGGTTGGACTAGCTAAAAAATTCAGCAGAATAGCAGCAATGAGAAAAGAATACGAGTGACTGTTTTCCTTATCTTTTTCTTCTTCTTTTTTTTTTTTTTTTTTGAGGGGGGGCGGGGGAGGGGAGGGGTCATGAATAAGATGACACTTATTCTTGAATTAGGCAAACCATAACTCATGAGTACAAGCTTCAATTGTAATAAAGTTGAATAAAGCATGAAAAGAGGATTTCATATTATAGTAAAAGTTAGAATCAACCAAGTAAATGTACCTTCTACATAAACCAGAGTTTTGATTGGATATCCAGAGATCAGTTATTTACCAACATTCTCCAATATATATGAATTTCTGTATTAGTTCAACATGTGAAATTTATGAACTTCCAGCCTCCAGAGATTACATTTGGTCATTCTAAACGAAGTGATAAATGGTCCACATTCCATAACTCCATGGTGGAAGCTTTTGAGGGTTCTCTATTGATTCTAGCATCAGAGACTTGAGAAAGATAATCACTTCATCACACCATATCACTTAACTGCAACACTTTGGATCCCCCTTAATGCCCATGCCAACAGAAGTATGTTCGGGATATACAGTCTGGGAAACTGAGGGCCTGAAGGTATTCAAAATGCCTTTGGATATGGGGAATGAAATGTGACCCATGTTTTTGTGGCCCAATTACGGGGAGGGGGGCAGAGTCAGTTACAGCGGAGATAAAAGCTCTTGTTTTTTGGCTAATGTGCTCCCTCTCTTCAAATAACTCATATAGAAGCAAAAGGAACTCTGCTACATTTACTGGCTGGATTTCATTGGTCACCATTCCAGCCATCATGGAGCGCCCCCCCCCCCCCCCTCCACAATCATGAGAGGAAGCTTCAGCTTTGATCTCCTAAATAATCATCTCATCCTAACGAAGATATGGACCTAGAAATCAACTAACAGATGCACTTGTTAAAAATGGGTCCTTGAGGGATTACATATATGGTTTTTGGAAATTCCCTATTATTCAAGGTTAGCTTGTTTGTTAGACCTCATTCCTTTGCCTTCAATTGTAATTGGGTCTAGGCCTTTATGCTGGGAATCAAGCATATTGTACATCTTGGTTTTGGTTATTGTTCTATTCCAATGCATTTTTTGCTAAAAATAATATATTTGATTTCTATTTATTAAAAATGTACATTTGAAGGCCTCATATAATGTACTAGTTATGCATCAACTCAACAAATGTTCTTCATATATATGTTAAACCAATTATGTACCAGCAAACTCATTATTTTCTTCTACTTAGTCTAACGTTCAGAACCAGAATTGGGAAAGCTTGAATGATCGAATGTGATCACCCAGGCACCTTTATTTATAATGTTTAACAATAAGATTACAAGACTAAAATACCCCTGCCATAGCCGACTTAGCTAGGCAGTAATAAAACAGACTTCAAACATAAAATAAACTCCCCAAAAGACCAGAATATCCCCCACGGTATTCTGGTTTACATTATTCAATACTCCCCCTCAAGTTGGAGCAAAGATGTCGATCATGCCCAACTTGACTAGATTAGGATGAAATAACTTTCCAGGTAGTCCCTTGGTGAAGATATCAGCAAGCTGATCCGAAGAAGTCACAAAGGGAATACAAATCCGCCCATCTTCTAATTTCTCCTTGATAAAATGCCTATCCACCTCAACATGCTTGGTACGATCATGCTGTACCGGGTTGTGTGCTATGCTGATTGCAGCCTTGTTATCACAGTACAACATCATAGGAAGGCGAATAGGAATACCCAGATCTTGTAGCAGCCCTTTAAGCCAAAGTAACTCACAAATTCCTTGTGCCATAGCTCGAAATTCAGCTTCGGCACTAGAACGAGCAACTACATTTTGTTTCTTGCTACGCCAGGTGACAAGATTTCCACCTACAAAGGAGCAATACCCAGAAATAGACTTCCGATCTACAGAACCAGCCCAATCAGCATCGGTGTATGTTTCTATCCGTAGGTGACCATGTGAAGACAAAAAGATGCCTTTTCCAGGAGCCGACTTCAAATAGTGTAGAATACGAGGAACAGCCTCCATATGAGAAGTGTAGGGATAATGCATAAATTGATTCACTGCACTCACAACAACAGCAATGTCTGGACGAGCGTGTGAAAGGTAGATCAACTTCCCTACAAGTCTTTAGTACCAGCCTTTATCAACAGGCTCACCATCATTTTCCTTGAGCCGAACAGTAGGATCCATCGGAGTATCCAAAGGGTGGCAGCCTAGCAAACTTGTTTCAGCCAACAAGTCTAGGACATACTTTCTTTGGGAGAGAAATATGCCTTTTGAAGATCTGGCCACTTCAATCCCAAGAAAGTGTCTTAATTTACCTAGATCTTTAATCTCAAATTCCTGGCCAAAGAAGGTCTTCAACTGTCTGATCTCATCACCATCATTGCCAGTAACCACTATGTCATCAACGTAGACTATAAGAACAGTGAGTTTTTCACCAACCCTCTTAATAAAGAGTGTGTGATCAGCATTACTCTGCTTATAGCCCACAGAAATCATTGCTCTGTGGAATCGACCAAACCAAGCCCGAGGTGACTGTTTCAGCCCATACAATGCACGCTTCAGCCTGCACACTTTTCCTTTATTTCTGTCACAAGAAAAACCAGGTGGAATGTCCATGTATACCTCTTCCTCCAGTGCCCCATTTAGGAAAGCATTTTTAACATCTAGCTGTTGCAAATCCCAACCAAGGTTAACTGCACATGACAACAATACCCGAACTCTATTCAACTTTGCAACAGGTGCAAAGGTCTCCTGGTAATCAATGCCGTATGTCTGAGTAAAACCCTTGGCCACGAGTCGTGCCTTATATCTATCCACGGTGCCATCCACCTTCTGTTTCACCACAAACACCCACTTACATCCAACGGTTTTCTTCCCAGGTAGAAGAACCACAAGCTCCCATGTGTTATTTTTCTTCAAAGCCTCCATTTCTTCCATCATGGCTGCCTTCCACTTTCCATCTGATAGAGCTTCCTGCCAATTATTATGAACACGAACAGAAGAAAGGGAAGAAATAAAAGCACGAAATGATGGGGAAAGGGAGTCATAAGAAACAACATGAGATAAAGGATGCTGAGTGCAAGTCCTGACACCTTTGCGAAGGGCAATAGGCAACTCAAGAGAAGAAAAATTACCGGGTGGAGAGGCAGGTTCTGGATCCAGGTTTGGCAATTGGATGGGTACAGGAGCAACGGTTGATTGAACCTGCTTATGTTTCCTTCCATAGGTCTTTATATTGCTAGCATCAATCTTCCTCTGAAATTCACTGATGGTCCTCTGGACAGGAGTCTGGGCTGGAGTGGGCTGGACAAGAGTCTGGGCTAGAGTGGGCTGCTCCCCCTGTACAGGAGTGGGCTGCTCCCCTTGTACATGAACCTCTCCCCATGACTCGGGGGGAGGAGTAGGCTGAACAGACTCAAGATAAACAGGCTGGAGAGGAGGTGGAGAGTCTACAGTCAACACATCTTCGCTAACACTCTCCCCCTGAAGAGGTGGGGACATATAGCAGGAGACATGCTCATGAAACACGACATCCATGCTGACAAAAGTCCGGCGGGATGGAGGGTGATAGCACATATACCCCTTCTGGGTAGCTGAGTACCCTAAGAAAATGCACCGAAGACTACGAGGATCAAGTTTGCCCGGGGACCTGGTATCCCTGGCATAGCAAACACAGCCAAACACTTTAGGTGGAACAACAAAGGAGGAAGAGCCAAGTAATAGCTCAACAGCGGGTCGAAAGGTAAGGACCCTACTGGGCAGCCTATTAATTAAATAGGCGGCAGTGAGGACAGCATCCCCCCAATAAATAGAAGGGACATTTCGGGCAAACAAAAGGGCACGAGCTACCTCTAAGAGGTGGCGGTTCTTCCTCTCAGCCACACCATTTTGGGCTGGAGTATCAACACAGCTACTCTGATGGAGGATCCCATGGGCAGCCAGGTATTTTTGGAACTGACCTTCCATATACTCTCGCCCATTATCACTCCTTAAAATTTGAATAGTGGACTGAAATTGAGTTTTAACCAGCTGGTGAAAGTGCTGAAAACATGAGAAATCCTCACTTTTATTGCGCATAAGATAGACCCAAGTAAACCTAGAATGGCAATCAATAAAGGTGACATACCACCGATGACCCGAAAGTGAAACTTTTCTACTAGGACCCCACACATCAGAATGAACAACATGAAATAAAGAAGATGATCTTTTATTAGAAATGGGATAATTTGAACGTGTCTGTTTGGCCAAGACACAAGGCTCACAAAAAAAGTCTTCTTTATTACAAGATTTACCTAATGCTGGAAATAAAGTAGATAAGGTACCTAAAGGTGGATGTCCTAGTCTAGAGTGTCATATGTGTAATTCAGAAGAGAAAGATGCTGGGGAACAAAGTCTAGAAGGTATAGCCTGTGTAGATGCAGGATCTCCATCAAGCAGGTACAATCCGCCATGTACTTTACCCAATCCAATCGTCTTCCCCGAGTCCAGTTCCTGAAAAACACAATGAGTAGGAAAGAAAGTCACTTTATAGTTTAAAGCTTTGGTGATACTGCTAATGGAGAGAAGATTAGTGGTGAACTTGGGTATATGTAACACAGAAGATAATGTTAGAGAAGGGGAACAGCCAATGGATCCTTTCACAGAGATGGAGGAGAGGGATCCATCAGCAATTTTCACTTTGTCCTTACTAGAAGCAGGAATGTATGTGTTAAAAAGACTGGAGGAACCCTTAATGTGATCAGTAGCTCCAGAGTCTATAATCCAAGAAGTGGAAACTACTGATGCACAATGATCAGCAAAGGAAATACTTGTACGGGCAAAGAAGGAACCTGAATTGGCAGCAGATGTAGTGGGGGCAGCAGATGTGTGCAACAGACGGCGGAGAGCTTGAAGTTCATCCTGGGAGAAACCGATGTCAGTAGTGGGAGCTGGAGCTACACTTTCAGTGTGATTGGCCTTGTTTTTAGATTTGGCACGACCACGTTTGCTCTCAAAATCAGCAGGCTTCCCATGAAGTTTCCAACACTGAGCCTTAGTGTGATATGGTTTGTGGCAATGATCACACTTCACAGGCTCTTTAGTAGTAGCAATAGCAGCAACATTATCAGCAGAAGTGTCAGTAGTGATGGAACCAGTAGTCTGTAAAGCTGACCTGTCAACCTTAGGAGTAATCATCATAGCAGCCCTCCTTGTCTCTTCACTGTGTACATATGAAAAGGTTTCCTCCAAAGAAGGGAAAGGAACCCGACCAAGAACCCGTACCCAAATAGGGTCATAATCATCATTAAGTCCAGCCAGAAAGTCATATACCCGAAACTGATCTACATAGGTATGGTAGGCAGTAATATATGCAGCAGTAGTGGGCTGGAATCGAGCATAGTGATCCAGTTGCTGCCATAAGCACTTGAAGGCAGCATAGTACTTAGTGACTGTCATCTCCTTCTGAGTAGTGTTTTGAAGAGTCTTCCTGATCTCATAAACCTGAGCACCACTCCCTGAACAACCATAAGTACCCTTGATAGCAGTCCATATCTGAGTAGCAGTGTCAAGGAGAAGGTACTGACTAGAGAGGTCAGTGGTCATGGAATTCAGAACAAAAGACATCACCATTGCATCATTGGCAGCCCATTTGGTGCGGGCAGCCCCTTCTTAAGTGGGTTGTTTGGTGGTACCAATAAGGTGGCCAGTGAGTCCCCTGCCAGCCACAGTCAGGGATAATGATCTGGCCCGAATCAGATAATTGGTACCATCGAGTTTGATGGCAGCATCATAGGGCAGGAAATCATTCCTGGTCTGATCTCCTCCAGAAGCAGCCGAGGTAACCTCTGAGTCACCCATAAGTCAGCAAGGCAGATTTCGATCCTGGAGAAAAAAAAAACTGATTTTTCCAAAATTCTGCAGAAATCGATCTTGAATTGGACAGAATACAGATCTTCAAAAAACAGCAGTAATTTGGTGTAGAAACAGGGTCGATTGCAGCAATGTAATCAGGGAACAATCCCTCAAAAATCTTCCCAAACAGCAGCCTAGAAGAACCAAATCGATAAGGTGTCAGGGTTTTTAAAACCCTGACAGTTGAGATCAATAAGAAGGGGAAATAGACTGCAGCTTTGAGGTCTTCAATCAATGAAAATTCAGATAGGATAGATGCTGTCTGTAGGCCTGCAGTGATGCTCCAAAAAAAACACAATCGATCTCCCAACTGTTATGAGATCAATTTTCACAAGAGTTGAAGCAGTCCTGAATCGCAGAGATGGAAAATTGCAGCAGCTATCGATCTGAAATTAGGTTTTAAAATTGAGGTGGGATGGAGGGCAGCACTCGAACCATAGTTGGATCACCTCATGGGTGCTGCCCTTGAAGGGTTGAGGGGACCAAAGAAAGAGGAAGAAGAGAGAGAAGAAATCGATGAAGGGGATAGAAGAGGGGAATCGATGGAAGGGGGGAAGGGTTTTGGAAATCGAGAAGGGCTTAAAACCCTAGCTCTGATACCATGTTCAGAACTAGAATATCAGAACCAGAATTGGGAAAGCTTGAATGATCGAATGTGATCACCCAGGCACCTTTATTTATAATGTTTAACAATAAGATTACAGGACTAAAGTACCCCTGCCATAGCCGACTTAGCTAGGCAGCAATAAAACAGACTTAAAACATAAAATAAACTCCCCAAAAGACCAGAATACCCCCCACGGTATTCTGGTTTACATTATTCAACACTTCTTTATTCTTCCCCAAGTTTTCTCAAAACCCTACTCCTAGTTCCTCTTAACTATTCTAAATTCCATTCATCCTTTCTCAAAGTCTCTAATTATGCCCCACAAACTGCACCTTCCAACCTCCATACTGAATCAATCGTTTTAGTAAAACCAAAACACCAACTGGTCAGAGGGATCCACTCCAACTAAACCGTTTGCTTAGCTTAGCTAAAACAACCCCTCTATTTGGTTATTCCATAAAAGTATTAACTTTAGCCCTAATCTTCCTTGTATTTTCTTTTTGAATGTGGTAAGAATAACTATCTTTTAGGTTAAGTTCTCAAATGTTCTTAAGACCAATTATGATCTATTTTAGGGTCCAAATGAGCATCTCATTTCTATATGCTACATTATTCTAAATTTTGTTTAACACAAGACATATTATTGATGCACCTCCAAACACTCTACAGCCACCAATTGAACATTTATAAATCAATTATCATAATTCTCTACTCTCAGAATAGCATGTAAAAAGAACCGTTCAAAACATTTGGGACTCATAAAAGAAACACTGTTCTTACTTATCCAGCAAAAACAGAAATAGTGCTACAGAATTTCTAATTCTAGAAGAGTTGAAGGCTTTTAAGTAATACCTGCAACAATTTTGCCTCTAGCTGTTGCCGCTTTGCTGTTCTGACACCTTCTTCAAAATAAGTAGCTTCACCATCATACCTGCAAATAGAAGAATGAACTCAACAACTAAATTTTGTGACAGAAATACCATTGAGAAATTTCCCTGAAAGCAGACAAAACACATAACGCAACAAAGAGATTCAATAAATGAGTAAAATCCCACACCACATGTAAAATTTTTCTCTTGCTAAGAAACTGGACACTATTGTTCCGTAACATACCACTCTCTTTATAGGCAATGCAAAGAAAGACTTATTGAATACGAAGACTGTACAAGCATTGTCATCGTATTGAATCCCTCATAAAAAATGTGGAATATGCGCAGAAAGTACAATCTGGTCTTTCCAACAAGATATACAGTGAAGTATGATGCAGATCGATTTAGATAAATATTCAAGTGATGAGCTCCTTACAAGATGGGAGGAAGAGATCCTGATCTGATGGCTAGATTTTGATCATATCTGATCTCAGATCTAATGGCCAGGTTAAAATTTCAAGATAAAAAAATCAGAAATCAAAAAACCAAATAATGGATGTCAATGAGATGGAATGGATAAGAGAGAAAAGGGTGATCAATGGCAGATAGAAGATTTATGAGTATGGGAAGGTCGCTGGTTATAGAAGACATAAGAATCTTTTAAAATATTTTTTAAAAATCTTTCTAGAAGAATGGCTCAATGAGAGAAGAAATGATGCAGTTAAATCACCTAAATGGTCTTATTTTATTAGAAATAAGCCTTGGGTTGGGTTATATATGTGTTGGACCTTGAGTCAAATACGTTTTCATTTTAATGGGCCTATAATATGGGTAGAGGCTAGGCATACGGGATTAGCGAAGTTAGTGTCTTTCTTTCTTTATTCTAATTTCTATTAAGTGTTTTAGTTAAGCTGGATTAGGATTCTACAAGTCTAGTCCTGTTTAGAGTTGGTTTCCTTTATTATTTCAATTTCCTAATCAGTTTATGTTACCTTATTAGTTAAGGATTGTGGTAGGCCCATAGTTGTCAAGGCGTCGCCAAGGCACCGCCTAGGCGTCTAGGAGGATTTCTAGGTGCCTAGGCTGCTACCGCCTGCCGCCTTATTAGAGGGCACCTTGCACTGGGTTAATTGGTATTGAACTAGGTTCTGACACTTATTTATGCCAAAAATTATCATTTAAGTAAATGTTTTTACTACTTAAGATATTATTCATAAATAAGCAAATACCCCCCTATTTGAATCCAATAAAAATAGTTAAAAAATAAAATTCCAAAATGATAAAAAGTCAACCCCCCAGTTCAATAACAAAAAAACTGGATTTTTAGCAATAGGTGAAAATTTCAACTTTCTAATGTTGGGGTTTTTCTCAAATCTAAAAATTCCATAAATCGTAATATGATAAAACATTGTTAAAATAAAAACGTGGTAAAATATTCATTTGCTTTGATATCAAAAATATGTTTTCATTCAGAGCAATTTTGACAGCATTCGCGCACACCAAATAAGGTTTGACCAGAACATAACTCCTTCAATATAAATCAAATTTAAGCAATCTTGGATTTGTTGGAAAGCTGGTTTTGTGCTCTACCCAATACAAAAAGTCTCATGTAAAAATAAAATCATTTGATCAATCAAATTTCTTAGAGAACAAGAACATTTCTCTAATCGAAAGTAGGTTAATTACTTATTAATAAGATCATATTAGTATAAACCAAATGTGATTTGTGAGACTAGGTATACCTAAAAATGACCAATTCCAAGAACATATAAACCAAATGTATGTTTTGATTGTTTCAAACTTCCAATAGCTTGCTTCTTCAGTTCTGCTGTCTTCTATTTCTATGTTGATTTTTGATGACTTGATGTGACTAAATGTTAATTTTTTTATGACTTGATGTGGCTTAATGTTGATTTTTGATGATATAAGGTATATATTGTAGCATACTAAATAATGTTAGAAAAGAGGGGAAATAAAAAATAACACTTGGGCGCCTTGGTCACCTAGGCGAGCGCCTTATCGCCTAAGCGCTTAGGCACCCCTCCACCGCCTTGGGTCGCCTTGACAACTATGTTTAGGTCTTTCCTTTTTAATGTTTTAGTCTGCTTTTGAGTTTTCTATATAAGTTTGTAATGGGGTCCAGCACTGTACACGAATTTTGATTAATGAAAAGTTGTCTTTGTTGCCTATCGTGGTATGCTCTTCCTTTGTGTTTGATCAAGGCTGTTGGTGTTTGATCCATCCAAACACCTTGCAGCGGGAAGCCCGATTGCCCTCCTCTTCCTTTGCCTATTGTGGTATGCTCTTCCTTTGAGTTTGGTCCATCCAAACACCTTGTGGCGGGAAGCCCAAGTGCCCTCCTCATCCTAGCTCTTCTCCTTCTTCCATCCTTTTCCATTGATGAACAAGTAAAACCTTATTTTCTGCAACTCATATTCTGATCTGGAATTGACAGTTGAGGAAATCTAGCCATCAGATCACCCTCAACTTTTGAGGAGTTATTCTTCATCCTCAAGGAGACCTTCAACCATAGTTTGATCTTCATCGGACCTACTGACCTGGAGATAATTAAATCTCCCAATTCTGCCCCCTGTTTTCCAGATTTAATACCATATATCTAATTGCTAATCGAACCACTGTTTCTGTTGATTCATTATTGCTGATATTTATATCTTATGATCAGATTCGATTGGCCATTACATTTCTGCTTTCTAAATTTTAATTTGAGTTGTGAATTTACTGTTATACCCCTTTCAGAGTACCACTAGGATTGCTTCATAACTCCAATCCAACCCTTGGATTGAGTTGATATTTTCAGCAAGTATACTATACCCTGAGCCCAGAACTCGACCCGAGTTTTGAGTCCATCTGACCACCTGATTTTGACTTATGCTACTTCTCCATAATCGGGACTTTTATTCTCTAAAAATATTCTGTTTTGGTACTGTATTGAGTCTTCAATTACTATATTGCATTAAGAAAAGTAGGAGATGTTGATTAAAGGAGGAGGGGAGAGAAAGAAAACAGGAGAAAAGTTAGGGAGTGGGAAGATCTTAAGAAGGGGAGAAGAAGAAGTGTTGACTTTAAGGGAGGACGAGAAAATGACAAGAAAGAGGAAGATCTCTAACCAAACCAAGAGAAGAGAGAATTCAGTGACACAAGGAAATTACCAAAAATAAACAAAACTCCATCCACTAGGGTGGTTATATATTTAGAAAATAATTAGAAAAAAATAAAATTACTAATATAATGAGGACTCTAGACAAGCTAGCTAGACACATAAGGAGACTATATACCTAATACACAAACAACTTACTAACTCTCTTAAGAACAAACAACTTAGACAACTCTAACCCAGAACCAGTATAGGAAATATAATATAATATCTTAAACTTAAAATAATCATTATCAATATCTAATCAATACCCCATTACCTACCTTTAAACACTAATTTAATAAAAGAGCGTCCCAGTGCACGAGGCTCCCGTTACTGCAGGGTCAGGGAGGGACAAATGTCTGCAGCCTTACCCCCTGCTTCATAGGAGAGGCTGTTTCCAAGTTTCAAACCCGCAACCAACAGATTGCAATAGCACAACTTAACCGTTGCGCCAAGGATCGCCCACTTTTAAACACTAATATAATAATAGGAAAAATTACAATATTGTCCCCAACTTGACTTGAAGACTATCCTGCCCCTAATACACAAGATTTGAGCCTATACTAGTCAAAATCAATCCCAGACACAAGATCTGGATCTTGGAATCCTTCTGCATTAAAGTTATTACCATTGTTCTCTTATGTGAACTCTTTTGTATACAAACATGAAATTACCGAATATGATGCAAGTAACCATCAGAAAGGCCAAACAAAAGAATTAAAATATCAAGAATTGAGAAAAAGAAACTAACAAGCATAAAGGTGTCACTTCAACAATTTTGAACATGGTAAGAGGGAACAGAAATGTAAGACAGCTGTTCTAGTCCAGTAGTTACTAATAAATAAGAAAATTACTTATAACAAAAGAACTTAACTTTAAAGTGAAATTTTACCATGAGAAGAAACTCGAAAGTTAATGAGTTCGACTTAAGAAACTGACTAACCCACACAAGAAACACAAAACCTCTATAGTCCATCAATTTCTCATGCTAATGGTTAAAGAATGGATATGCAAACAATTGAACCAAAACCACGTAACCTCATAAAATCAAATGATAAGTGTTACAAGAAGAAATTTTACATGTTAAGGCAAATAATGTTTCTTCTCATGAGAGAAATTGAACTAAATCATGTATTACAAGCAGTAATAAATATATTATTTATGATCACTGGCGACTGACTCCAGTATGACAACAGATCAGGAGCACTCACTCTGATAAACAAGTGTCGAGTATTACACTGAGCTTCTTGCCAAAGCCTAGAACTGGTCCAGACTGGACAGCCTCTTCCAGTTGACACCATTCCTGTGATAGTTTGAAAGAAAATGAAATCATGGTCATCAATTTTGCATATTAGAAAAAAAAAAAATCAAAACGGAATGTTGGATGATGCACATCAAATACCTCATTTGCAGTTAACCAATCAAACTTTTCTTTTGCAATTTCTTCACAACGTACAGTTGCAACCATAACCTACAAACAGAGAACAAAAGGAATATATATATTAGAGACAATCTGCATCTTTTACTGAAGGGATCCAACAAAGTGATTATTTGCCAGGTCACCTTGTGAGCAGGAAGGTCAAGGTCCTTGTTCTCCTTAATAACTTTCCAAATCTGATGTGCACTGAAAGAAAACCCTGAAGCAGGAACTACACCCCGTCGATCTCCAGCAAGTCCCCCAGGAGCTATAGAATGAAAGAATCGCTGCCTTAAACTAGCGACCTTCATAAACAACACAGAGAAAACTAAATATGAAACAGTGCATCTCCAAAATATTTACAGGTTGAAGGTCTACATAGAAATCCTTTTTGAGTTCTGACAAACCATAGATTATGCCATAGCTAATGTACCTGCTCTTTAAATTGCTCTTCCTTTTCTTCATAACTAGAAAGTGCCACAACTTCAACCTGGTGTTTAAACAATCATAATCCGTGAAATGACAACCATGTAAGCATTTATGAGTAATGACCAATGAATGAAGAACATACAGTTAATATTAAATGGGAGAGCAGAAAATCTTACATTGAAAAATTCACTCAATGGGGTTTCTTTGTGTGCTTCTGGTTTAGGAACAGAGTCCCATATCTGCACAGAAAGAATTAGGTAAACAAGCATATCCATTAACAGCAATAGATGCAGAATTAATCACTAGGTTCAGTACCTTCTGAATATCTTCCCTCAGAATAGGTTCCAAGTTTTCCAGCGGTGTCTGCATAACAAAATTAAGGGTAAAGAAGAAATAATTACTGATCAATAGCCATCAAGGAAAACAAGAAAACATCGTAAAAGCTATGACTCTCCAAACAGGGGTTAGAAGCTGGGAACAGACCCTTGTTTTATCGCGTATGACAAACAACAAAGTTGTTTTACGTGGACTGAACAATCGCATCATGACCTGGTATAGAAATATCATCAGAAAAGATAACAACCAAAGTTGCTGACATATAGGAAACTTTCCTGTACAGCATATATCCCAGGAAAAAAATTACCTGAAAAACGGTCTTCAGAAGAGGCTTATTTGCAGCCTGCTCACGGCCAACATCATGACACCACCTAACAAGAGAATAATTTTAGCATGTGTACAACAAAATGTCCCTAATTAAAGAAGAAATGATCCAATGAATGGAAACTTAAGATGTGTTCCTGATGTCAAAGTAGCAGGCTTACATATTTATGAGTACTATATCTGAAACGGCAAGAGCAAAAAGGGCACTTTGCTTCTCAAATGCAGTATCATCCTGCAAATAATACAAAAGCATTATAAAAGGAGCAAAAGGTATAGATGCATATCTTCAAACTTTAGTTCGAAACCAGATAATCTATCTCATATTAAAGAAAAACTAGTTTTATGCCTTCATCAGATCCTGAACAGATACGTAAGAGAATAGATTGAATCTTAACTAAATCATGTGCCAAATAGGTTCTTTAGATTAACTAGAATTACAAACTTTTATCCCTTAACAGTACTAGAAAGCAAAGAAGAAAAACAGCACCAACAAATTCCAGGGACAACCAATCACCCCCATAAACCAAATGCCACCAACAAAAAGAATTCAGTTCTTGGAATTTTCACACCTAAATGTATTTCAAAACCACAAATTTAACAGGTAGAAAATGAAAAAACTTCAAGTTTACAAAAAACAAAAAGAAATTCATCGTGGATAAATGTGCACTCAATAGACTTGAGTTCGTTAAATAAAACATTCAATGTTAAAATGGTTCTTCATATATTTAGTGTCTTGGGCAAGGAATAAGCTTTAAAAACAAAATAATTCCCTAGCGAGAAGTGATCAAAAAAAATGGCATATGATGTCAATGATGCACAGTAAAATAAAACGGGCTTGCAGTGCACCTCTCCTCTTTCTCTTCCATCAGTGCCCTCCAAATCCATGACAATCGTGCAAGGTTCAATGTCAACACATCTTGCCATCCAAATACCCTTGGTTGTTTGAGACCTGGAAAGAATGCATTTTTTCAACATCTAGTCATTAACCAAGTACCATGGATATGACAAAACGTGGAAGTTTAAAGTTTTAAAAAAAAAAACACACTTGCCTTCCCTTAAAAGCATCCATCTCTCTAAAGTTGGTGCGAAATAGCTGGTTCAGAAGTGTGCTCTTCCCTGCCCAAATCATAGAGGATAGATGAATTATTTTGAATAACCCTACTCCACTAAATTAATGGAACAGTATATACATAGCGATACAATAGTAAGGGAAAAACACAAATAACATCTAGCAGCATGTTTTAACCTCGTCTCGTTCAATGTACACAATAGTTTACATTATTTCTATGCTTATAATACAGAAAGCAGGAACAATAACATGTATAAACAAACAGTTAATGCATTAATCGTTCTTGGCAATATGCTAGAATGCAAAAATCTGCACATGTGATAAAAGAACTGGTGGTACATGATAATTTAGGATAACTATAAACAGAATAGCATTTTTTTAATTCTTATTCTTTTCTCCCTCTCTTGCAGAGGTGGATTTGGATGGGTAGGCAAGGAGGTCGGTTGTTTGATTCATTAGTAAGCTGAGAGGGTTTTGACTCTACAACTAAGCCATCAAAACCTGTAAACTTCACCAAGTTAGCAAATTGGCGGCTCCAAAATAGATCAAGAAAGATATTAAGTTCTACTAGGATTAGTTATGCTCATGGATAAGAATCATAATGTACCAAAATATAATACAATCCAACTTGTTTCAGACAAGACCAGGCAAACAATAAGTTGTAGGTCAGTACCCATTGGCTTTACTAACTTGGTGTTATTTTGCGTTGGAAATTCAAAATCCAACTCAAATTCAAGATGGTTTCATTCAAGGATTTGAAAACCCCACCAAGTCCCAGCTTGACAATATAAGATTTGTCTTCGGCTTTCATTTATAATAATAATTATTTGCTCTGGGTGGGAAAACGTTTAGGTTCAAAACCTTGATAATGAATGACCATAAAAGCAAGCTCAAAGAAAACATTTTCCGGTCCTTCATTCCAAGAAAAAAAGGATTTCAGAACAAGTAGCAAATACATACCACTACTTTGTGGACCCATGATAGATACAACAGCATAGGAGAGTCCGCAAGCACCAAGATTCACCTCTTTTGTGAAGTTGTCCAGTCCAGTGACATTAAATGTACCATCTCCATCAATGAGGTGGGTTGCGCAACAACCATCACCCATCCCTGCTAAATGGAACAGTCAAACCAATGAATAAACTTATATAATAGCTTCAAATGAAATTGTACTTCATAAGCTTATAACATATCAGCTAAACTTGAAGAGCTTAAGAACCTCTCAGTTGGCACATTTGCTCTGCAATATGAAATTCAAGAGAGAGAGTTTACATCTAGCACATAAATCCTAGACCTGGTAATCAACTATACTAAAAAGCTCTTAGCATTATGATCTCTCTGATGGACTATATTATCAGTAATGTTTGGTTTCATGAGAACCAATTTATTTTCCAATTCCAAATCCTTGTCAAACATGCTTCCCAACCATTACTGATTGCATCATGAAAATTGCACGAAGTGCTCCAGATAGTTAAGCAACAATTCGAATAAACTCATACGAAGTATTCGTCCTCTACTGCACTTATCATTGAAGAAAACACTTTATCCAGAAAGAAACAAATGCAGTACAGTTTCCTTTATGTTTCCTCCACAATCCATATAACAGCTAGTAAAGTATATAAAGCTTAAAGTTCACAAGCTACTACTCATTATCACAAACGGTAAGAAGAGTCTCCAGACACAGCTCACAACCATTAATCCTCAAGAAATTGTCATCTGGGTATTCTGGGAGTGGTCAAAAGAACCAATTTTTTGGGTGAAAGTTAATACTAAGCTCAACTAAATAGCAGAATCTCCATTGCCAGTCCCAATCAGAGCAAAAATAAGAAATTAGGGTGGGGGAGAATCTGCAGACCCATTAGAAAAATGCGAAGTACGAAGAACTGAATAACCTTGGATCACAAAGCCACCACCCAAAAACCGATTACCGCAAAAAAGATATACCAATTAGAATAACAAAAAATCAGATCAAATTCGCAGCAGAAGAACAGATTGATATAGAAAAAGAAGTTTTTGGAAACATACCCATTGAATAAGTTTGACTACTACCTAGACCAAAGTAAGGAAGATGAAAATCGAAGCTCAGATGGACCTCCAAAATCTAGATACGAAGGATCGAGTTTCAGGAGAGAACAGAAGAATGATCCAAAATGGCCATCGCATCACTCTACTTTTAAAAAAGTATCCAAGGCCGCTTGACTGCTTCTCCTGTTAAAAAATATTACTAAAATTTGAAATAAAATCATATAATTACGTTAGACGTATTTGAAATTGGATGAAATACGTATTTAGTATACGTTGGCTTCATATGAATATACGGTTTTTCAGAGAAAAAAAATGGTTGATGAGAACCTGAGAGAGTCTGGGAGAGATCAAAAATGTGTCGTCTCCCCCCGCCACCACCACTACCCCGCCCATTTTCCTTCCCCGGTGCCTGCCCACCGACTCTGGTAGGCCCCACAAACCGTCCCACCGACCTTTTTAGTAAAAAAAATTCTCATTTATTCGTCCTTTTTCTTTTGTTAAAATCAACTTTTTAAGTTTTCGTTTTACTCTTCTCTATTCTCTATACGGTTTCCCATCACTTTACCGTATTATATACAAAGGGCCTATCAGTGTCGAATAGAATCTCTCACACAGTATGGGTGTCAATCAGTCGGTTTGATTTGATTTGGTTTAGTTTGATTTAATTCGGTTCAATTTCAATTTGTCTTACGTCAAATCAAAATCAAACTGTTAAGATAAAATTAGATGTAGCCGATTTTGGTCTGATTTGTTCGGTCTTTTATCGGGTTGCCTTAATATGTTCTCATCAACCCATTATTAGGTTTTTTTTATTTTTTATACATATAGTTATATACATTAAAATTTAATGGGAAAACATGTTTTCTTCATAATGATTTTTGGTTGTTTATGTTTATCGGAAAAAAAAATTTTGGGACAATTAATTGGCAATTCTGATTCCAAGTGGATCAATCTTGTAATCATCCGTTTACTAAACAAATCAAAATTAGGATTCAAATTCATTTAATATCAGAACAGTCTAGTTCTGATTCCTTAACAGTACTAGGCAATCAAAATCTAAAACACTCAAGTAAATCCAAAATTCCAAAATGTACAAATAATTTTTCAATCTAAAAATAATTGAATATATATTCTTAATCATACAAGTAATCAAGCATCAATTCTTAAGCATACAAACATTCAAATAAATCCAAAATTTAATAATTATTAAGTATTTATCAACTTTAAGTAACTAAATATACATCTTAAATAGGTCCTAGCAATTTCGATTTCAATCAATTCCTAATTGAGGTTTTGGTTCTGGACCCATTGGTAAACCGGTCTTAAATTCATCACGTCTCATTTAATAATGAGATGGATCGATGCCACATATTAATGGGTCAATTTTAATTTTTAAGACAATTCTTTGTTCCGTTCCTAAATTGACATCCTTAAAACGCATGATACCAGCAACATAGAGATCATTTTCTAAATATTACAATTTAAAAACATAATCATAACAACAAAATTACTTATTTAAACATGTGGGGCCCATGTGCCTATCACTTAAGGGAGTTGTTGGCTTGGAACTCGAAATTAAAAGATCCAGATTGGACGAATGTGCAGCCACGTTGGAGAGTAATACGAGATCCTTACCGTTAGATTTGAGTATATCAAAATCGTATATTGAAACCTATGGTTTGGACATTGGAGTCCACGAAAGCTGGTGGTCCTCGTGATTATCACCAACCGCTTTGCGACTCTATTTCTGCTTACTTCATTTAAATGGCGTGGGTGACCGGCTGACCGCCCAGGCGCCCACCCACAGCCCAAACTCCCAAAGGTGCCGAAAGCTTTGGATTTTGACATCATCCTTGGGCCTCTCTACCTGGGTCCATATAATAATGACCAATAAATATAAATTTCGCTCTCCACCCTCCTTTCTCATTATACCAGCCCATGTTTATGTTTATGTAGCTGTTCTACACTTCTAGAATTTGACTGTAGGAAACTTGCAGAAGTATTACTCCATGATAAAATAAAATAAAATAAAAGAGAACATCATCCAGTTTTACAGTGCACGCCGTTTCTACGCCCAAATACAAGGGCAAACGTAATGACCGCCACACTTCTCTGGAAAGATGAAAATGACTAGGGATGCAACAATCATTTTGCATATCTCTATGTCTGGGTGTAGGGGTGATATGCGTTGCACAATCAGGTGGCATTCTTTTTCCTTAAAAAAATTCTTCCTAAGCTTCATTATACACAGTAGCATTTTTTTTTTTTTGGGGTAGACTACGTGTAGTAGCATTACACTTCACTACTTACCATGTAACTCACCTACATGTTTTTTTTTTTTTTCCTATAAATAACTCACTTATATATTGAATATGACAAATAGTGAAGCACAATATTTCACTAAGTTTGAGCAAAGTGTAGTTTTTCCATAAGGTCATCCTGTGCCCAAATGGACCTAGATCCTCTCTAGTGTGCCAGCATGCTGAAGAGGATCTAGTTCCATTACACTATCTACCACATGATGGCCTTATTTGCCATGTGCCAAATAGTGATATGTTACATAGTTCCCCTCACCATTACAAAAACCCCCTCAAAAAAAAGATAAAAAGGAAAAAGAAGTAGAGTTTAAAACCGATAAGACATAGGGTTAATCTTCGTGTAAGGGTAACCATGCTACCATTTACAAGGCGTTAAAAAAGGAAAATATCATTTACGCAAAAAAAAAAAGGTCACTGTAACATTGACATGAGGTAGATGAAAACTTAAGTAACTTGATTATGCAAAATACCCCACCTCTTATACTAGAAAGATTGAATAGGCGATTTTGTTGTCGAGTTATTGGTGAGACCTCTATGTAACCAGTTCATTGAGCATGACTCTAAGACATAATAGAAGATTCTTTGCCTAATTGTTATAAAATTTAAGAGAATTCTCACTTGCAGGTACCATCTGATCATAACGAATGTTATCGGGTACATTTCTTGGGCCAGGATTGATCACAGTTTTGTGTCTTCCTCTCCTATCTAGCTACTAGAATGTATATACATTTTCAAGTCTTCATTACATTTACGGTCAATTTATGTCTCTCTCTCTCTTTTATTTGAAGTGATACATGCCTTTTTTTTAATTGATCAAATTATGGTCATAGCAATGTAATCTCAATTTAAAAGTCAAGCATTGGCTGAACAAAATCCATTTTAAAACTTCCATGCAAAGCATATGCTTTCATAATATTGATTAATTCTTTTTTTTTTTGGTAAATAATATTGATTAATTCCACTCATACAATGATTGTATAGACTTGAAGCATATCTTTTATGGTCAAATATTTGAATTTCAATATCTTTTATAGGCACCAATATTGACTGAACCCGAACCTGAACCCAAACCCACTTATGAACTTGGATAACCTCGCCTAAATCTGTTTCACAATCCCTAGTTGTTTCATATAATTGTGGTTGACTCAAGTGAACGTAGTAGAGTTAATACTCGCACTTGTGCATTGGAAGGACCACTCCATATTCCAATTTAATCTCAAATAAGTTTGGGCACAAGCACAAGAGGGGCTACCCGAGTTTGGTCAACAAACCTTCTTGGGAAAGATGGTGGTGAATATCTGCTGCCATGGCTTAACTCGAAAGCACTACTAGCCTCCTAGCCAAGGCCAAGGAACCAATTTACTAATCCAAATTGTTTATCGAAATTGAATCGAATTGTTTAAATCAAAATCAATTAATCGTTTATTAATAGATTTGGATTTAGTTTTAAAAATTAATAACGTTCGTTAAATGATTCGATTCAATTTTACATGGATAAATTATTGGTTTTGAACCAATTAGAACCAATTATAATCGGTATGGCAGTATGCCAATCAATTAAAAAAATCGATTAGTCCTGACTCCTGACATTTTGCATAAGCACTCTAAGTCCCAATTTGAGCTTAGAAGTTGTAGTTTTTTTTTTTTTAGAAGCTTAGATGTTGTGGACCTTTATCGCCCCCAGTACTACTGGGGGTGCTGTGCAGCACCGCCCATGTGTGCACGGTGGGGCGGTGCTACGCCGCAGCACCCCCAGTAGTACTGGGGGCGATAATTTTCCAAATATTGTAGTTCAAACCCAACAAAAAATAGATTTGTTCTCATTGAGCCCAAAATTGTTAAATTGAAATCAATAAAAACTGTTTCGCCAGAATCACTTAATAATTGGTTCCAATTTAAGTTATTGGAATCGTTTAATAAATAGTTCAATTATAGTTTATATCTTTCATACCTCGAACCGAATCAGAACTAAACTGATTACCACCCTAATTAGTACTAGCTTTGAACCTTGGTGGGAAAAAAAAAACATACCCCAAGGTCATCGATGAAATTTTTTTTCATTAATAGATATTCTTTGTTGTCTGTTGTTGTTGAAAATGATGATAAAAGAAATAGTCAAGATTTTTCTCTTCGCAAATAAAAAAAATGTGGGGAAAGATGTTTTTTTGAAGGGAGAGACCCACATATTCAAAGTATGCGAGAGAAAATAATACAAATATTAATGTGAGAGAGAAACTACACTTTATGATGTTACGGGGATGTTCTTCCTTTTTCTACTTTGTAAAACAAAAAATTAAACCACTGCATGATAGACTAATACTGGTGTTCTGCTCTTTCTAATCTTGGATGGGTAGAACTTTCCTAAATTGACTATATGCTACACTGGGTAGCTTATATGTTTGCATTGTCTCTAACCAAATGCTGAAGATAATTTTGGAAGAAAAAAATGTAACATGGCCTTGGAAATGCTTTAAACTATTCCTTGATATTCATCTAATTTTTACAATATTTGAACGATTCTCTTTGAGGATTTGTAATAATTCTTTAATGGGGATTTTGGGGCTTGCTGCTAAAGAAGCTAAGAGACAAGGGATAGAGGTATAATTTGTATATGGATGTTTTCAACTTTATTTCTTCCTTTTTAATGTAAGGTCAATTTTTTTCTTCATAAAAAAAAAAAAAAGGGATAGCCTATCTCAACCAAATGACCATGGCAATAGATTTTTCTTTTCATAATGGTACTTCTTCAAACAAGGTTGACCATTTGAAACAATTTTTAAAAAGAAAGTGAGGTTAAATACCATTTTTTGAAGAGATCCATGAATACCACTTTTTGAAGGCTTTTTGTTTATCTTTCTCTCGTCATCCCAATCTCTTATTTGATATGGTGAATGATGAATGAAGTTACAGTCAATAATGCTTGGAATGTCTAGCTATTAAGCAATCTTCTACCTTCATATTGTATATCTGTCGGTTTTTTTGGTAAGAGTGGTCTTACTTATCAATATATCTAGGTTTGTCTTCTCTATATAGGCTAATTCGTCTATTACTAAATGGTGGAGGTTCATGTGGAAGTCAAAATTACATCCTAAATTTAAAATATTTTTATAGAGTAACCTGCTCGATGGAATACCTTACAAATCTAAGTTGGCTGATTGGGGAATTAATGATGGTTTGTGTGTCTTTTATAAACAAGAGAGGAAACAACATGCATGAGACTTGTGTTTTCTCAAAAAGGATTTTGACTGCAAGAGTCCTTGGATTAAGGATTGGGCTCCTTAGAGGGGATTCCATAATGGGGCTATGTTCATCTCTGTTTTTTTTAATTGTGGGCTTTCACTCTTTGAGTTGCAATGGGTGCCCCAAAATCGAACGAGGTGGTGTAGCCATAAGGTTCATTTAGAATTCTGCTTGATATTTACATGGGTTGTTATATGTGACGATGATGTGGTGGGGCTTACTTGCATCTTTTTTTTATTTTTTTTATTTTATGGAATTGGGAGTTTATATATATTTTTCTTTAGGGGGGGACTGGGGAGGGGGGAAGGCAACAGCTAGGAGACTCGAACTCGACACCTCCTAGTGAGCATGGGCATGAAGCGCACTACAACTCACCAATTGCTTTAGGCAGTTGTTGTGGGCCTACTTGCATTTTTTGGTATAAAGGGAGCTTATATTAATTATATTTGAAATAAGAGATTACAATCTGAAGTATTTCTTCCCACTAGCATCATTCTGTATTAATAGAGAAAAAGCCTCTGGAAGAGGTGGAGCGACGCACTGGATTGCTCCAACCCGGATTCCTATCACGCACACGAATAGTTGTATCATTGCTAACACATGGAACATCATCGACCACTGCAAGCTCAGAGTTATGTAACACCGAAAACTTGTTGCCAATACCTGATGGAGAAACTAGTAATGGAGGGGCAGAAGAAGCTTGGGCATGCAACATTTTAGAACCAGAAGCACCAAGGACCTAGACAGCGGGCCATAAGTCCATACTAGAACTAGATAAGCCAGGCACTGCCACATCAGAGGTAGGTTTTTTAACTCCAGGAGGTGAGATAGCATGCTTCTTCCCACGATCACTATTTCTCTCCAACTGCTTGCTAGTGGGCGCAGGAGCATTATTATTATTTTTCACATCACCAAAAACCAATGTACCAGACTTGTTGGTTGGCCTGGACGTTGAAGACCCTCCACTATGAGCAACAATCGACGTCGCATCCTTATTCAAAACCGTTGTGACTGCCGAAGGAACAACCACACCAGGTAGTGGCGCAGCCGCATCATGAGGTATAGAAGAGATATGTTTCGACGGGAGGGATCGCTTCCCACGAGAGCGATGATGATTAACAGTCTGACAGTTACTCTCACCCTTCATAGAAACATGCTCTTGCTATCCCTGCTTGGAAGATGGTGCAATCACAGCTCTCGGACAAGCCTTATCAACATGGTCCATAGATCTTGCAAGTAGTACACAGTGGTGGAACCCAGTCATATTCCACTGGTTGCTCCAAAATTGTTCCATCATCGAGAGCAATGGGAATAGAGGTAGGTAAGCCATCCAAAGCTTTAATGAAAACACAAAACCTTGCAAAGGAAAGTCGTTCATGTTGAGGGGTCCTACGATCAGCACAGATAGTGTCACGCCCCCATCCCAGACAAGGGATACAATACATTATAAGGGGTGACTAGGACGACGCGTGTCATCCTACTAAGCTGCCAGGATCACTGACACAGTGTCCCAACGCACAGTCATAACCAATATTAAAACAATATAATATCAGAGTGCGGAAAGAAAAATATTACATTCCAAAAGATCAATAGTTTTGCGGAAGCGTATAAAATCAAATAGTTACAAGATGATCAAAGCCTAGATGATAAATACTATAATTAATCCATTTTTCATTACCATCTAATAATGATCAACAAGGGTATAACAGTAAATGTTTATACATGGGCCTACGCCCTAAAATAAATAAAAGGGGAACAAGTCCCTAGAATTCTCACGGCCCGTAGGCACAATTGTCACAAGGACACCCGTTGCCATGTTCCTCTAACACAGCTTCCGGCTCCTCCGTACCTGCATCATAATCTTAAAAAAAATGTGTACACGAGGGGGTTAGCTCTCCACTGAGCCAGTGAGGGGATGGAGATGCACAAACACACAATTCACATAGTCCAATGATGCATGCATATGTTAAGTAAATTTTTCACCTAACATCACAACTAAGTCAGAGGTATATGCTACTGTGACAACTCGGGAGACACTGTGGGTCACTTAACTTATCGCCACAATGAAACCTCAATTGTCACCTGGGACCTACGCCGATCGAAGCCTCCAAGACCACTCAGTGGCAGACCCCTGATAACCAATACTACCATGACTGGCCTCTCCCACCTCCACAGAATCCGGTGTACTGATTACCCAACACCTAAACCCCTGTTGGTAAGGGTCGTAGCATAAGGGTGTAAAATCCTAGCCACAGCTACATGCAAGTCCTATAGTCCCAAGAGGTAATCCGGGCGCATCAACTTTTCATCTGGTTTAGTGTCCGGTTATCAGCATGGCACGACGCATACAGTTCAACATGACATTCAACATAATTTCTTCATAATTATATATAGTACTCGGGGTTCCGGCACCGGCACCCACCGGCACCGAGACCCATCAAAGTAAAGCATCTCCGATTAACATCATAACATTCATATATAAAAATATGCAATATGCGCAAGCATGCTTAATAATTTATAATGATGACATAATATACAATGCAATAATAATATCAAGCCCAAACAACCAAGCCCACTCACAATATGTGTTATGTCCCGATGTTATGAGTTATCGCCGCAATTAAGTAACACGTCGCAAGATGAAAACTTTAAACCTAAATAAAGAGTGAAAATAGGGTTAATTAAGTAAAGGGACGGATCCCCAAAATGTCTCCCATAAATCATTTAAGTATAAGGTTTCAGAGGCAGGGTGGTTTTATGGGTGGTTTCATACCCAATTCCTACAACCACATGTAAATCCTAGCTAACCAGTGGCTTAGGAAGGTCTCTGCCAAGGGCGGTTGCAGGTGTGGTTTCATGCCCAAATGCTGCAACCACAGGTAAATCCTAGGAAACCAGGGGCTCAGGACAGTCTCAGTCAAGGGCAGTTGCAGGAGTGGTTTCTCAGGAAATGAAACCACACATAAATCCTAGGAAACCAGGGGCTCAGGACAGTCTTAGTCCAGTGCGGTTGCAGGAGTGGTTTCTCAGGAAATGAAACCACATGTAAATCCTAGCTTTCCAGGGGCCTTCTCAGGGAGATAATCTCAGGGTGGTTTCTTGCAGGTCTGAAACACATGTAAAACCACATACCTGCAGAACCGAAATTGAAAGGTTTCTCACCCGGGATTCCTTTCCCAAGGGGTTTAAAGGTAGGGAGACTTCAAGAAAGCTTCCTCCTAAGTCCATTAGGGTTCTAAGACCTCATTAGGTCCATGTAATCCCAAGGATTTAAGAGGAAAAACAAAGAGAACCTAATTTAGGACATAATAGGGTAGAAACCCTAAATTTCTCAAATGGAAAGAGATTGCTTAGGCTTAGAGCTTGTAATGGAGTGAAATAACTCCACCATAGTCTAGGTTTAGAGGTTCCATTGATTTCTTGGGTTCCAAGAGAACCCTAGGTCGAATCTCTCCCATTTTCCAAGCCCCAAAACCCAAAATAGATGAAGAGAGGTGGGTGTTAATGGCTTACCTTCCCCCAATATAGAAAAGCTCCACGTAGAGGGCTCCACAAGGTGAGGTTCCAAACCTTCATCCAAGCTTTTCCATTCTTCTTCCTCCTTTTCTCCTTCCTTCTTTCCTTCTTTCCTTCTTTCTTCTTTCTTCTTTCTCCTTTCTCTCCTCTTTCTCTCCTCCACGATTTAGGTTAGATGGGAGAAATAAAGAGAAAGAAAGCTTCTCCCCCCCCCCCCTTTGTCTTATTTATAGAAAATGGACCTTGGGTCCTCTAAGTTAAATGGGTCAAATAGCTAAATGGGTACTTTAAGTTAAATGGGTCAAGAGTTAAATGGGTGGATCCAAGATAAATGGGTCATTAGGCCAAATGGGTAGTTTAAGTTAAATGGGTCAAGAGGGCTTAATGGGTTGACCCATGGTCTTATTTAGGGTAAAGGAATGGGTTAACCCATCTTTAGGTCAAATAGAGTCAAATGGGCCCTCAAGTTGAATGTGCCTCTTAACTAAATGGGCTTGCCCACAGGTTTCAAAATAGAAAAGAACCCACTTGGGGATGGGTCCATCCACCATGGAATTATAAGCCCATCACACGCTCCCTTAAATAAGTGGGACCCACAAATGGAATATTTCCTACACTTTTAAAATAACTCAGACGGTTCAAACCTTGACCTGCACTTCAAGAACATCGAAGGAAAGGGGTAAATAAATAAAAATTAAGGGCTAAAACTTATTTCTCAGCCGTCATGGTTTGTCCCCCATGACCCCAACAGTCTCGCCACGACAGTGTCAAGCTCATCACTGAACGAAGTGTCCAAGTGAGGCGACGCTCCGAGGTACATGCTCCGATACTCTTCACTTCCCGGACTAGTACTTGGAGGAAAATCAACGAAGTCACCGTCAACGAATTTCCCCCACCGGCGGTTGAGGAACCTTTCCTCCACAGGCAAAACCATACTGTGGTCAATAATTTTGTAGCTGGGTTTGACCACCAATGAGAATAGCTCACCAGCATATGTGGCAGTGATAACCACACGTCACGGGAAAAAAATAATAATTAATTATGATCCGGGGTGCGGGTATAACAGATAGTCCGTCCCAACATATTGGCAATCCTACCTAAGGATGTTGCACCCCAGAGTCCAAGGCCCATCATCTAAGATTTGGCGACTCAGTTCCATCCACTGGAAATCAAAAATAAAGATTCCATATTCAAGACCAAATACTTCAACCTCACCAACATGTGCCCACTTCTCCTTTGCAAACCTTTTCATAGAGGAGAAAGAAGGTCTTGGTCCAAAAACGAATCCAACTAAAGCAAACTCCCATCTATCCTTCTCAGTCGCAATGTCCTCACTGCTACAGTGCGCCACCTTCTTTTCATCTATCACAGAAGGCGCAAAGTAAGATAAATGATCACTTCCATCTTTTAACTGACCACCCGAAAAAAGGCTCACCCAAGAACGTTGCTGGTCACTCCTCAGATCACCATCACCAACAGTAGGAGAGGAGGAAGGCGCATTGGGTGCCATCGGAGTAGAAACATCGGCGACTATGAACTAATTGAAACAAGAAACCCATGAAAAGAGAGGAAGAAATCGCCAGACCCTATCAGTTAACTCTTCTAGTCAGCCTACTTGCATTTTAGCAAAACATGCAAAAAACAATCGATGGAACTTTGAGGTAGGGAATAATGTGTGGAAATGTATTTTTTTTCAGTTTGTAGTTAGTGCTTTATTTTTTTTATATATATATAAAAAAAAAGTATATACTAAGTTTGAGTACATGCAATCATTGCCACATGGCAAATAAAATGGTACACCAATGAAGTAATGGGCCCCACATTGTAGATTCCAATGTGCATCCTCTCACATAATGAGATGTGAGGTCTACACTTATACCCTCTCTTTTATTCTTTTATTTGTTTTGGGTAAAAGCCAAATTTATTGAAGAAGAAGGCAAGAGGAGCACAAGGCGTCCTAATTACATAAATCCTAGACCCAAAGAGAGGAAATAGGCCACTCTGTCTTACTTGCTAGAGATAGGGCATTTCGAGCTAGAGAATCAACGACACTATTCGCTTCTCTAGAAATACAAGAAAGATGGCAACCAGTAAGGCGAGAAACAATAACGAAAATATCTTCTAAAATGCCGACGATCTCAGTCGACGGATAGGAGATTTCTTTGTTGATTAGCTAGGAAACCAACTTTGAGCAGTCTGATTCCACAAGAACACCACGAGGTTAGCATCCAAAATTGCACACATCCCGGCACGTAATGCTAAAGCTTCAGCCATCAGCGAACTTGAAGCCTTAAACGGCTCAGAATAGGCCATGATTGGGGCACCCTCATGATTACGAATGACAATTCCAAACCCTCCAGAACCTGATGAGGGAATGTAGGAGGCATCGCAATTGAGCTTGAGATAACCAAGAGGGGGACTGTCGGCTGAGAATGATGATGACTCCCGTTGTAGAATTCTAAAATGGGCCTGATGGGCTCTATTAAAGACTTCAATAGGAGACCTCACTCTTTGGTTGAAGACGAGATCATTGCAAGCTAACCAGAGATGCCAGCAGATGAAGGCAAAGAGACTCAAGACTTCAGCTTTTCCCTTCTTGCTTGGAAATCTAATTTGATCCCAAGTCTTGAGGACACTAGCAAGCATCGGAAGCTCATCAGAGGGGACGATGAAGGAAAGATTGCTGCCAAACCACGTGGCTCTGGTGAAGGGGCAATCAAGGAGGATGTGGTCGGAGGTCTCAAAAGCATGACCACATCGCCTGCAGCTGGAGTCAATAGGAATCTGCCTTCTAGCCAAGTTATCACCTGATGCTAAGCCTTGAGCGCATGTTCTCCAAAGAAATGCTCGGATCTTCGGATACGCCTTGCAATTCCAAATCATCTTCCAGGTTGGAGGTTGAATTTCTTCCCATGCATGACAGCGAGAAGAAGAAATGCGAAGGTTAAATTGCTTATCCCTTTGATTGGAAATGAGGTGATAAGCGGACTTAACTGAAAAAATCCCGTTGCTAGCTCCTCCCCAAATGAGCTAGTCTTCCCTAGGAAAGATACTCAGCTTCACCTTCAAGATAGCAACAATTTCTTCAGCAGTGAATAACTGGCCCAGCAAATCCAATCTCCAAACATAATTACCCTGATCAATAAGCTCTGAAACCCTGTTGATAAGGCAATGAGGAGGCTTCAAACTTTGGATTTGGAATTCTGGTAAAGAAGGGACCCACCGGCTTTTTCAGATATCCACTTCATTTCCATTGCCTAGTTGCCCAAGAATCCCCTCTCTCTTTTATTCTGACCTATGTGAACTTTACGTGGTGATATCATTCTCTACACGACCATTGATGTGGTGTGCAAATTCTTTCCCCACACTAGCATTGTGAACGCCTCCCTTCTTAAAAACATTTTATTTTAAGGGAAAAAACCCGCTATGATAGGGAAGCTTTCGAGTTGCAAATAGAGATGGAAACGGATCGAATACAGATTAAATACAAATCAAATGTGATCAAATCTAGATATTTGTATCCCTAACTTATGTAACCTAGAGCGCCCCCCCCCTCCCGGCACGCACGAGACATATAAGATTTGCTCTCAATTGTCTTAGCTCTTTTCCTCATTCTCTAGAGCCTATCAAATCTTCAAGAACCCATTAGATCATTGGCTATTTTTATATTATTATTAATTGATATTTAGTTGAATATGATTGATTATGTTCTAGATTATCCAAATTCGGATCGACTATTTTTTCACATCAATCGTTGCAAGTTGTGAATTGCGAGTTGTGACAATGGTTTGAGGAATCGGTATGCGATCGGCCAATACATATCGGTATCGACAGGGGCCAATATCGATTCATAGTGGATCTATATGGACCAAGGGTAAAATGGTTTTAAAAAATCAAATTTTAACTAAACCCGGAGGCAAATCCGTCCGATACGGGATCGGCTGAGACTGATCTTGTATCCGATACTGATTCCTAAATCCCTGGTTTCGAGTTGCGAGTTGCGACCGTGTTTGTGAAGTATTTGGATGCCTGTACCACACTGTGACAAAGCGGAAAACAGCTACCGAAGCGCAGCGCGAGCAACGACACCTGACATTTTTCTCCTTTTTCAGCAGCGATGGTGAGAGTCCTCTTTAACATATCTGAATCTAAGCCGTAGGGTCGATAAAGCCGCTCTGTTCTTCATCTTCTGAATTTTTATTTTTTTTAATATAATTTTTCTGTTTTTATTTGGTAATAGGCTCAGGAAGCAAAACCCATCACCAGTCCTGTACCAGAAGCGTTGTATCCAACCTTAGCCGTTTTCATGCTCGCGATCGGCTTGGTAGTCACCGCTTCATTCTTCATGTAAGCAATCCAATGCAACATACGATTCATCTCTATGAAATACAATTATACAACATAGATCTACGCGTCACATTTAATTTTCCTGATTTAAATTCGTTTCATATTTTTCTATGTTTGAATGTTTGTCAAGTTGTTCATGATTTTTTTATTACTTTGGAATCTTGTTGTTTAATCTGAATCATCGACAATTCTAGGGAGAAGCTCCAAGAATTGTTAGGTCATAATGGGTGATTAGCGTTTTCCTCCTAGAAAAATCCCATTTCACTATTTGGCGATTGTGTACGGCCAATGTGTTTTGCTCGCCAAGTGAAAACTTGGATGAACCTTAAAACGATGCTTAGCAGGGCCTTGACTATCTTCAGATCTAGTCTTGTATTATCGATCTGTTATATTTTGAGTTCGTCGTTTCAACCCACAATTGCTGCCTTTCCTCTGTTAACAGGCAATTAGGTTGCATACCTTTGTTTCTTATAACATTCTAACGAAGAGTAGTGTTGTTTCTCTTCATTGTAATGTAGTGCTAACCAGGGAATTTATGTGATGTCCATCATTAAATATAAGTGGTACATTATAAGTGAGCAATAATTGCATCAAGTAATTACATCGCCAAGAGGGTGGACCTTGGTGTAACAGTAAGGTTGCTCCATTGTGACCAAGTGGTCATGGGTTCAAGTCTCTGGAAACAGCCTCCCCGAAGCGGGAGTAAGGCTGTGTACATTATGACCCTCCCCAGACCCTGCAGTGGCGGGAGCCTCGTGCATTGGGTATGCCCTTTTAATTACATCATCAACTAAGAACTAGCTGCTTCAACCCCAATTTACTGACAAGATTTACCCATAAAACCTTCGTTAACCGAAGAGTCATATTTAAGTGGAAACATTATTGCACTTGTTTACACAAGTGCCCTGGCATATGGTTGTGAGTACGTATATCTGAAACGGATGGAAAGGTTATAGTGGCTTGAATCATTTGTTATTTGTGTTGCTCCTTTTACCCTTGTTTTGCACTTCCAGCATGCATCATAGTGGTTTCAGATTTGGTTATGGGAACATCCCATCATGCCCAATGCTTTCCAACCTCTCTCCCATTCTTCAGTTTCATATTTGTCATTTCCATCCCAATGTGAATTATTCATCATACTGCCACAGGGACATCATAATGGTTGGTGTGGTTTTCACCGTCAAACAATGAAAATTGATTTGAAAAAACTCATTGTATTGCACCATTCTAGAAGTGTGCCTTCCTTTACTCAAGACCATCAAAAGTGGAATTGTTCACTATCCTGTGCAAGAAGGTCGGGAGTCGGGACAATAGTATGATTAGTTCTGGAACTTCTAAGTCGGATGTAGAATCATGATCCATGGTTGAAAACTCTTCATAGAGTGTCTAAAGAATGATAGTTGAAGAATTTGTTTGTGATGATGGTGTTTTAGTGTATCATATGCTTGGAACTGATAGTACAGCTAGACTTGTCTTTCCTTTTTTTGGGTGGGGGGGGGGGGGTAGGGAAGATAAAAAAAATATTCTTTTTGAGCGTGTAGCCAAAAATCGGTACTGCTTGCTTGTTTGAAGAATGAGCGATGTCTGCGTGTTGTAGCTTTCCTGTCACCAGAGTTTGGTCCAGATATGCTGTACCTTCTCCTATTCATGTGTAAGTTTCAGCCTTAGCTAGATTTTAGACATACTAAATGAAGTATTCGCAAATGTTGGAAAAGTAATATTTGGAAAACAGTTGTACAGGTGGGAATATAGGGGCAGAAGTGCATAAAAGATGGGTAGTAACACTGAGATAGCTCATAGAATTTGATACATGGCCAATCTGGATGTAACCTATCTATCAAGCAGTTGAGATTCATCATAGCAACCTCCATATGCCTCAAATCAAACCACGAATACACCGAATCTAGCAACGCAGCATCCTTGTAACCTTCTTCTCTTGGGGGGAGGGAGGAACCTAATATATAAGTAAGAATATAAGTACAGGAATTTATTTAGGTAATACCTCTATTAATATATTTATTCGTATTCGGTATGACCTTACTTGTAGTACTTTCTTCTTTCATTTTATGAATATTACTTGATTAGGCAGAAAGAATCATCATTCTTTTTTTTTTTAAGGGAAGGATGCTGTATACCTTGTGTCATGGCCATGCACACGCATGCATAATCAAGTGAAATGGTATACAGACTCGAATCCTTTCCTGCTTCTCTTGAAATTTCATGGAGTTGATTTGAACGACTCATTCCTTTGGGATCAGACCTCAAAAATCAAGCAGCAGAACAAAATAATGTGTGTTTGGGCTATAGGTTCAAGTTTGGATGGCAAAAGCTAAAGCATTTTTTCTTTTGGCCAGAAAACTAAAATTAGGTTTGCTAAAATATGCATATAGATTCTGATTTTATGGTCATCATTTTTGTTGAACTGTTTTAATTGTGGACCCACTAACAAGTCTTCCCTAATATCTTGGAACTTCATTTTATTCTCTTTTTTATCCTCCAAAAATCGCATGCAGTTGTTATATCTCTCACACAAATTTTTCCTTCTATCCTTCTCATATGCCCTCTCATCAGCCCTGGTTCTGTTTTGATTATGTAATACTTGGTCAATGCATCTAAGAGAGGTATTAATTTCTTGAGTTAATAGATATTTTTAAATTTCATTTCTATGTTCCTTGTCAAACAGAATTGTGATGTGTCTTCTTGTCTTTGAACATCTGCGTCTCATTCATATCTTCATTTCAAACTTGTTTCTAGAAGAAATGTAACTCTGAAGCTTTGCATTTGTATAGTTGGTTTTGTCCCATGTTCTAATACCATTTTGTTTTCTTATATACCTTGAGTTCTGAATTAATGGCCTCTTTGGCTGGTAAACTTTTGCATGTCTAGGAGTTTCCTTAGAATCGAATTATTATTGAATCATGTCTGAGGATTGAAGTTGTAATTATGATTTCCATGTTGGCATTAAAGGGGTTAAGCTTGAAAGTATAATAGGAATAATTCCTGTTCCATACTGATGTTTGGAACCTTAGTTTGCAAACATACAAACCCTTGAGAGGTTGAATCTAAATATTGTGGACATTTTGTTAGTCTTCCAAATGGTTGAACTTTGAAAGATCTATGGATATTGAAAGGATGTGATACCATCGTTGGAAGAAATATGTACTGGAGGTCACTGATTTGTAGTTATTTTCTCTCTCCCTCGTTCACAATTCCCTATATATTACCTCTTCCCTTGTTATAATTTATATGAGAAATGTGATTCTGCAGCTATGCAGCCACTGCATCCAAACAATATCGCAGTTTAGCAAAGGAGCTTACAACTGGTGCGGCGGCATCTGTTTTCTTGGTATGTTAACAATCCATTGCTTCTGATTTGCCATATTAATAAATATTTCTTGCCTTTACAATGACACAATCTAGACCATTTCTTACAACAATGTATATATATATTTTTTGGCAGGGCTTTGGATCATTGTTCCTGCTCCTTACTTGTGGAGTTTATGTTTGACTTCTAGATGGTTGACAGGGGTTTGAAATTTTTTTTAGAAAGTTTTGTTTCAAAATGATACTTGTTATTTCCAGAAGTTATGCTTAGTTGTTAATGTGAGACCAACCCTTAGGTGTCCAATTTTGTTCAGTGGCATCCGGTGTGGCCTGCTCAACCAGATAAGTTAGAACTTAGAACTACATCAAAGCTCACACAAATTTGCTGGACTGGAAGCCACTTGCCCAGGAAAGAAACACCTAAGGTGCTGAATTTTCACCCTTTTTAAAGCTTACCCAGTGAAGTAATAAGCGTTGGGTAGTGAATCAGTATTATGACTTCTGAATCTTCTTTTCTTCTACCTTCCCATCCGTGATGGGTGAATCACACTCTTTTAATTGATTTTTTCTGATAGCATGTTACTATTACACCCTTGATCCACATGTATGAGTCTACAGAAATTTCTTAATAAGGTCATTTGCCTAGACCTGTCAATGTGTCAAAGAAAATAGCCATGTAGTGTTTCTTACCTTTACCCAGAGGGTTTAAAAGAACGGAATTGGGATCCAGATCGGGATCGGCTGGGGCTGGGTAGGAATTGGCCAAAATATGCCTCAACTCTAGAAATCCAGTCTGAATGATCTGGAATCTGGATTGGTCCGATCCTGATCTTTTATTCCCTGTCTATACTTGGCTTCTCCTTGGTGTTTGCATCGATATCTCTTTTAACAGGATCCTTGATGCACTCTTCCTCGGAAAATTATCACCTCCAGTTTGCTGACCGGCCCAGTTCCCCAGTTCCTCTAATAGGGGGATGGTGGACCCCATCCGGGCAGGGTGTTTGGGCATGGGTAGAGAGGTCATTTCAGTCCCCCTTTGTTAGAGGAACTGGGGAACTGGGCCGGTCAGCAAACTGGAGGTGATAAAGATCCCTCTTCCTCAGCAACAACCAGTTTGAAGGCCAAATCCCTCAGTATTTGAGGGACTCTCCAGTTTTTGTCATAAATTTAGCAACCAAGTTAAAGGGCAACACACTACCCAGTTTTGGCTACATGGGTCCTTCATTGAAAGAGGTGTTGTCCTCAGTAACCAATTAACATGCTGAGTTTCTGATGGGATTGGTCTGTTAACGCCGGTACAAGTTTTGCATGTGAGAAAGGCTTTAGCCTTTGGGTTCTTTGTCTTGTAGGTTGATAGGTTGAGATTATTTGCAGCGGCGAGATCCCAAGATCCAGGGCTCAGTGACCATTCTTCCCTCAGAAAGTTGTTTATCAATCTCGGTGGAAGGTTTTTCTGATGATCATGTTGGGAGCCCAAATATTTCAATGGCCATTTGATATTCACACTACCTAGCAGCCAGTATTTGACAACTCCAGCAATTTTCCCCAAAGGTGACTCCAAGATTGAGGCGGATGGATGACAGGGGTTGTTGCGAGGTTGGGGCGAGCTACAGGGGAAGGGGGTGTTGCATCAAGAGAGGGAGGGTAGGGGAGGAAAAGCAATGGCATGGGGATGTTATAGCTGGAGAAGGCAGGGAGAGGAAGTAGGGGTGTAGCAGTTGGTGAGGGGAAGACGGAAAGGGTTCATTTATGTGTTGCCGATTCACTCTCAATCCTGAAAGATGCCCGATCCCAATTGATTCCAGCTGGAATTAGCTGAAACCGATCCAAAGCCGAATTCCGCTCTTTAAACCCCGGTTTCAACTCATTGGCAGATCATTCACCATACTAATATCATGTTTGGACTTTGGAGGAGATTGAGGTTTTAAATTTTAGTCACAACAAAATTTTGGAGATTTCTACCTAACTTGGTTTGTTCATAAGTGCACCGTTTGGTATGCATTCTAGGTCGATTTTGCGGTCTCATATGATAAAAATAATTGTTTCTATCACTCGTGAATGCGAAATCAACCTAAAATACATACCAAACACAGCCTAAAGAGCCTTGTGAATCTCACCATTTCTTTCATCTATTTTGTGGGTTTAGCAATGAATGCAACAAGTTGTGTTTCAAGAATGTGGGATTTGATTTCGCGATAGAGGCATGCCTTCTATGAATCCTCTGGTTGGGTGAACTCATGAGACAGAGAAATCTTTAATAAAAAGATGGGAGAGACAGTTCTTTGTGGAGGAGTGTGTGTCCAAGACAAGTGTGGATCTTGCCCTTGCACAAGTATCGTCCAAGGTCCTTTAGGGCCATTCACATGGAATCCATTGTGGGACCCACAGGTGGAGTGAATTCCATGTGAGTGGCCCAAGAGGGCCTTGGACGGTACTTGTACAAAGACGAGATCCGGTCCAAGACAGGTAGTGATCGCCCTGTTGAGGCCGCTGGGCAGGCTTCCTTTGGCCTTTGCACGCATAGGGTCATGCTCCCCAACGATTACTCGTGCTCTAAAAACATATAGGGAAGCAGTTTTCTGTCCGGGAATGTGGCCTACGCTAGAACTCCCATGTGTTTATCTCTCTCCTCTTTAAAACAAGGGGGCAGAGGTGTCTTTTCAAATGGGGAAGAGGGAGATAGACTCATGGGAGTGTTGGCATACGCCACACTCCCGAGCAGAGAACTTTCTCCCAAATAATTTTTTTTGTTTTGTTTTTTATGAATAAAACATATATTTTTTTATGGGTAATATAAATCGATATATTATTTTTGGTGAATAAAACATATATTTGTCAAATGAATTAATACTATTAATCAATCAAAAGTCAATTCAAATTTTTATACAAAAAATGGTAACATACATTTTTTTTTTGGGTTAGAAATGAACTTATTTATTGAAGCCGGAAAAATGCAAGATAGTTGTGTTACAAGCATTAGATAACCAGGAAGTGGAAGGGTGCCAAGTTGTCTCACACGCACAAGACAGGGCTTTCCGAGCTAGGGAGTCAATCACGCTGTTAATCTCCCTAGGAATATGGTTAAAGGAAACCGAGTTAAAGTAAGAGGACACCAATTTGAGGATGTCTTCTACAACACATGCCACTCTGAGAGGTGGTTGGGGAGGGGGGGAACCAATGAGCAGGAAAACCAGCTGTAGGCAAACCGATTCTACAACCAAATCTTCAACTCCTTCCGAGATCGCCAGCAAAAAACCAAATCTTAGCGCTAAGGCCTCTCCTTCTAGAATAGAAGAGAAACTACCTGGAGACGAAACAGCCACAATAGGATCTCCTTTGTCATCTCGAATAATATATCCCAAACCCCCTGAATCACCTTTGGCAGAGGCATCAAAATTTAATTTGAAGAACTTCGATTGAGGCGGAGACCAACTAGCAGTCCCATTAGCTTTTGGAATGGTATCAGTTGTAGAGCCCGTCATTGTTATCTGAAATTCCTGAAACCTTTCTTCAACATTTTTAAAGACTTCAAGAGGGGAGAAGGGAGAAGATTCTCCCATTGAAAAGCATCTCATTTCACGCTTTCCACAGAGCCCAGCAAATAAAAGCTGCAAGACTTGAAACTTCTTTTCTTTCTTGCTAGATGAAAATAGAGAACACCAATGCTGAATAAAGGAGTGAAGCTTTGGGTTTGATTGGGGGGGGGGGGGGATAAAGGAAAAGCGAGACCCAAACCATACTGATCTCGCAAAGGGACAATCGAGAATTATATGATCAGCCGTTTCAAATGGTAACATATGGATATCTAGATGACACTCTATTTCCATGTACATCATAGTACATGCGTAACTCCTTGTGAGTAAAAACCATGCAAACATCTTATTAATATGATATTAATTAAAATGGGGTGGAGGAAGTCGTTAAAATTATGAAAGATTACCCCTAAAAGACCTATGTTTGCCCATTCAAATATCACCATTTCAAATACATTGGGTTTGTTTTTGTTTTTGGTAAATTACATTTGAGGTGTCCCATGTTTAAGAAAATGACACTGAGGTGCCTCAAATTTTTTTTATTTTTTGTAAATAGAGAGGTGCCTCAAGTTTTAAAAGTACCACTTAAGGTATCTTGTGAACTATTTTTGCTTCATCTACCTCTACCTCCTCATCCTCCGGCCTCCGCCCTCTCCCTCTCTGCACAACCCGCCCCATCCCCTCCCTCCCCAATCTCATCCCATCCCCCTCTCAGCAAACCCTCGCCCCACCCCATTCCCTTCACTCCGCACTCTGTCACACAGTTTTATTATTTAAATCTTATTTTCTTATTTTCTTTCATCCTATCCTTGTTAATTTTCTTGGTTTAGACCCTTACTGTGAAAAGAGATTTAGCGGAGGTGCAATGGCATTCAACGACGCAAACACTATGTTTTCGTCAAAAAAGGCACCGGACGTGTCATGGATCTTTATCCCTTCAATTTACCTGCCCGTCAATTTCCTCAATTCCATCTAATAGAGGTGCAGAAATGACCACCCTATCTCCTAGCGAGTGGGGTCCACCTCCCTCTATTAGATGGAATTGAGGAAATTGACGGACAGGCAAATTAAGGTGATAATTTTACTGTATGGTCGCAGCCTAAGTTGGATAGTGCCAGTGTAAGCTAGTACATCTACCCTTCCACTCATGACGCAATAGAAGCGGAGCTCCCATGCCATCCCTCTCGAGGACGTGAGCTGTGTGAGTTAGGATGGCACACCTCTTGCTCCAAACAATTGGATTACAAATTTATAGCTTGGAACCAAAAATAATGATTTGGCAAAACTAAATAAATTGGAGTAGAATTAACCACCTAGTAATAGAGCCAAAAAAATGAATTTTGAAGCCAGATTTGAAAAATCAGATGAAAACAGAGTTTTGATGAAAGCGCACTTGCAGTAGGATTCTATAAGACATCTATTGATTGAGAAACATGAAGGTTGGGGTTGAGCTTGGGTTATGGAGGAATCACCTGTGTTAGGTCATAGGTGTGGTTGAAGTTGAGGACAAAGAAGCCAACTTAAACCTATGAGATCAGAAGCTAGGAAAGCTTCCATCATTGATGGGGTGGGAGCAGAGGGTGAGAAGAAGGCGAAGGTAGAGATGTCTTTGATTTGTGAGCAAAAATAGTTAACAACCCTAAATGTCATTTTTCAAACTCCAGGCACCTGAAACATTTTTATCTTAAACAGGCACCTCAGATGTAATTTATTCTTAAAAAAAGAGCAAATTACATGCACCCATGGTGTTTGAAACAATAATAGAACACCTCCTGTAGTTTCACCATTTACACATACCTCCCCTGGACGATTGTGGAACTTACAATAAGCCTTTTCCAGTCCATTGGATCAATTGTCGCAAACTCGGATGAATTTCTATTTCTCCTCCATCTGATACCAAATTCATTCTCTAGTCTCTCTTTATGTCTTATGTTCCAACTTTCCTCTTCGAAGGCTGTCTAACTCTGTTCCATCTCACCATGTCGATCATCGACCCTTGGCCTTTCACTTAAACGGAAAACCCTTTTCCCCCTTTGCAGTACTGAGAATTCATCCATAAAGATCCAATCTGTATCATTCTCCATCACTTCTCCTCTTCAATTTGTACAGATTAACCATGCGGATAGACAAGGGGTTTTAGGCTAACCTTCACCGAAGGGTGGCTGGGCTAGGGAATGTCCGTTGGAGATGGTTTGGTCTTCAGCAAGCTTCGCCGAAGCTGGTGTGTAGCAAAACCCTAAATTGATTTAGCGATTTTTGGTTTGGACGAGAAGATGTAAATAAGGGTAAAATGGTACATCATTTAAGTCAGTGATGTAAAAAGGATAAAATTGTCTTTTACCTTTCTAAATTAACACCTCACTAATATTGTTACCCATCAGGGGGTTATACGTAAGTGGTGAAACTACGGGGGTGATTTTTTATTGTTTCAAACAAACAATAGTTGGAAAACCAGATTTTTCTGACTCAACTCGTCTTTCAGAAAAAACCTGATGACCCGGCCTTGTCAAACCCAATCAAAGTGAGTCATGTTTTTTAATGCAATAAATATATTTATATATATTTTTAAATAAAAAAATACAGAAAATATGGGAAACAAGAAAAGAAAATCAAGGAATCACATATCAATGCATTTTAAGTTTATACTAATGAATAAATAGTTGAGGGTTTCTTACTGACCAAAATAAATAAATAAATAAAAAGAATATGAATTTACCAATTTTTTTTTCCTGACTCAATTTCTAAGTGAAAGCGGTTTTATGATTTTAAAAAAAATGACTAAACTCCCCAAGTTTGTCATGATTCGGGTAAAAATACTGAGTCTTATTTGACTCAGACGATTTATGACCCAGTCTCGTCATTTTGTACCATGACATCTACACGATTCTTGACCAGATTCCCCAAAATTTTGATTTGACTAGAGCAACTCGCCCAATCCAAACCCAATTTTCCAACTATGGTCCAAACTCCAAGAACAACACGTGCGTTGTTGGGAGAAAAAAAAACATTAAAATCCTCTTCAATTCCTGACATGTGCAGTGCGTTGCAGTTTGGGGGTGGGATGTTGCCACCTGCCAGGTGCGACATCAAACGGTTCGAGCTCGAAAAGAAAGAAAAAGATAAAATAACAGAAATGAACTCGGATCGTTGGATGTCGCGTTTTCCAAGTGATGACATCTCCAACCCCAAAGGACCTGGCTCTTGTCAAACTGTGGCAGGAGCTAGACAATCCAACGCTTGGAAACCACCTCAAAAATAGGCGTGGTCATTTGACATGTGGGCCCCAGGTGGGACTCATCTGTGAAATGACAACCCCACCCTTATTTTTGTTGTTGTTTAGTGGAGCTGGACGCTCTAGCTCCCGCCATGGCTGGATAGAATCATTTTTCAACTTCGAACTGCACCGCACTTACGAATTGGAGAGGAAAATTTTTTCCAGAAAAAAAAAAAAAAAAGACTGCGTCTGCACTCCGCGGGACAGCTCATATCCGAGTACTCTAATATTGTGGTCACACCGTCACAGTCGTTCAGGGCCATCGACTCCTATGTGCTCTCCCTTACAGTGTCAGAAAAAAAAGGGGGGCAAGACAAGCGGCAGTTCATTATTTTGGGTTTTGGCTGCGGGAGAGAGGAGAGAGGAGAGGAGCGGGAAAAGAATGAGGGAGAGAGGGAAAGCTGGGCAGCCATCGGTGGACGAGAGATACACACAATGGAAGTCTTTGGTTCCCGTCCTCTACGACTGGCTTGCCAACCACAACCTTGTCTGGCCTTCTCTCTCTTGCCGGTATGTCTCTCTTTCTTTCCTTCTAGGGTTTCTATACTTGCATTTGTCTCTTTCGTCCTTTTGTATTTTTTTTCTTATTATAACTGTTCTAGGGTTTAACATTCGTTTAATGTTTCTGATTCCTTACCGCTGCTAAACTGTTTTTTAGGTTTCAAATACTTATATTTCTTTCAACTTCTTTTTGTCCTTTTATATTCTCCATTTGCCTTGTTTTTTTTTGGGGGGGGGGGGGGGTTGGTGGTAGTGGTTGGGGGTTTGTGGAAGGTGAAGTGATGCACATTTTGCTGCAGAAATATTCGGCTTTTTACTCGTAGCTCGTTACGCATGCATACCTGGATAATTGGAGTTGTTCCATTTTAGAATCATTATATGTTTTACAAATAGAATTCAGCTATTTGTCGTTTTCCTCATTAGTATTTATTTGCAATATTCTTTTTTTTTTTTGGGAGGTGGTATAGAGAACGATAGTTCACAGAGTATTAAAGTTAGATGGCATTCGTCCAAAAAAAAAAAAAAGGTTAGATGGATGAAGTGGAGAGGTTTGCCCGGGGTGTTGTTTGATTATCCTATTCCTTTAAAACTTAAGTAAAATTCTATAGTACAGATGTCGGACCAGCTATGATATACGAGGTGGAATGTTGGGTAGTTAATAAACGGGATATAGCAGAACTAAGTGTATCAGAGATGAGGATGTTGAGATGTTGTGACAAGTAGGCAAAGGGTTCTCGCACCGTGGACGAGTGCGGGTAAAGAATCTAGTCCAAAAGTGTAGGATTAGATTAGCATCTTGGAACATTGGATCTTTAACAGGTAAGAATTTAGAATTAATAGATGTTATAAGGAGAAGAAGGATTAGCATAGCCTGTATTAATGAGATTAGATGGAAGGGCAAAACAACTAAGGAGTTGGACGACTTTAAACTTTGGTATACGGGGGATAAAAGTAATAGAAGTGGAGTGGGCATAGTAGTGGATAAAGATTTAAAGATGTGGTGGATGCTAAAAGATTTGGAGATAGGATTATACCATTAAGCTTATGTTGGAGAAAGAGGTTGTCAATATAATTAGCGTGCACCTCAAGTAGGATTGGATGAAAGTAGTGAGTTACAATTTTGGGAACACATGGATGGATTAGTGCAAGGTTTTAGTCAAGGAGAAAAGATAATAATAGGGGTTGATTTGAATGGACATGTTAGGAAAGATCGTAGAGGCTATGAAGGTGTACATGGAGGATATGGTTTTGAAGAGAGGAATGAGGAGGGGATCTAAATTTTAGATTTTGTTATGGCTTATGATTTATCCATTGTAAACACTTAATTTGAAAAGAGTGAGGAGCATTTAGTTACCTTCAAAAGGGGACATCTTTGTAGCCAATTAGATTTCTGCCTAACTAGAAGGTCTGATAGATCAGTATATAAGGACTGTAAGGTTATATCAGGGGAAAGCCTAACCATACAACATAGATTAGTGGTCATGGATATGTGCCTCACTACACAGAATAGTAGGAAAGGTGAACTTAGTTCCCCTAGGATAAGGTGGTGGAGCTTAAAAGGAGATCCTTTGAAATCATATACTGATGAAGTGGTCAAAGAAGGAAAGTGGGACTTTGAGGGAGACACTGATACGATGTGGAATGAGATGACTACTTGTATTAAGAAGGTTGCTAAAGATGCCCTAGGCGAATCGAAAGGAAAACATCATTCCTCTGGAGAGACTTGGTGGTGGGATGATGAGGTTCAAACAACCATTAAGACTAAGAAAGCTAGTTTTAATACACGACAAATGACTAAGGATGTGATGATTTACAACGGTATAAATTTTTCAGAAATGAAGCTAAGAAGATCGTGGGAAAAGCAAGAGGGAAGAAATATGAATATATTTATAACAATTTGAGCACAAAGGAAGGGGAAAAAAATGTTATTTATAAGTAGCTAAAGTGAGGGAAAGGAAGATTGGAGGTCTTGATCACATTAGATGTATTAAAAGTGAAGATGGTAAAGTACTAATAAGGGATGAAGATATTAGGAAGAGATGGGAAGGTTTTTTCTGCAGCCTACTAAATGAAGACACTTTGAGTAATAGTATTGTGGAAGATTGCATTACCCATCAAGACACCACACGTTGTAGATATATACGAAGAATTAGAGCGTTTGAAGTAAAATAAGCTTTAAGGAAGATGAAAGTAGGCAAGACACAAGGCTCATAAGTGATCCCAATAGAAGTTTGCAAGAGCTTAGGAATCTGTGGCTTATCTTGGCTAACCAAATTGTTTAATAAGATTATGAGCACAAGGAAAATGCTAGATGAATGGACAATTTAACTATAAAAAGCTTATGACAGAGTCCCTAGAGAGTTAATCTAGCAAGTACTAGTGAAGAGAAATGTTTCAAGTAAATACGAGGACATAATTAAAGATATGTATAATGGTGCAGTGACAAGTGCTAGAACTGTGGGGGGCCAAGGCAACGTTTGAGGTCTTGGTATCTCGTTTGGCTTTGGTCAGCCAAAAAACCGAGTTGTCTCGGTAACTCGGCGAGATCTTGGCCGAGTTGGTGCATTTTTTTTTATGTCAAATCTTGGATTCTTGGCCCTTGGTTTCGAACTTTCGGTGGCCATATGACCTAATGCTCATGTAATTTGTAGGACAACCTATTTTAGGCCCTATAAACATGGTGGAACCCTTAGTTTTTAAAAATCACACCCGAAATTGTAGTTTGACTTAGGACCCTAGGTTGGTAGTGTACGCTGTATATTTATGTATACTAATATGACCTATTCCACACAATCTTTAGTATTAGAACACAGATAATTCAAGTAGAACAACTTAAATACGCAATAGGAACGAAACGACATCAAATTATGAACCATTTCATAAATTATACATCTAACATTATTTTGTTATTTATGAGTCAAATATATTTTGAGTCAACATTTAACAATACACGCCAACAACCTCCAAGTACCAGGTCACCCCTATCCCTATACGCTCATCCTAATATTGAACGAGTGCCGGGCCTTCCAAGTTCACATCTCCTCCAAGGAAGGTTGTTGGGCAGCAAATATCCTCCAAATGTTGTTCTTGAGCATCAAATCCAAGTGTTCTAAGCTTTTTTTGGCAAGATTTGGAGCAAATAAGTGATTTGGAGCTGTTTTCTTTCCAATTTGGCGAAACAGTTGAGTTTACCGAGAATGGGAAAAGTCGAAACATTGTATTTATATAATTGACTTTGTGATATTTCGTCGATATACTGAAATTTTAGCGAGATACAAAAATTTCGGCTAAGAAAATGTTTTCTTTTATTTCGCACCCTATCTCGACTCAACCCAAGTCGAAATTGAGAAAATTGCCGAGATCTCATGAGACCTTGAACACCAGGCCAAGGTAGTGAATTCTGAATTACAATTGGGTTACATCAAGGATCAGCTTTAAGCCCTTATTTGTTTGCACTTATCATGGATGATTTAACCTGAGACATTCAAGATGATGTTCCTTGGTGTATGTTTTTTGCTGATAATATTGTTTTGGTGGATGAGACAAAAGTAGAGATTAACGTCAATTTGGAGTTATGGAGATCAACCTTGAAATCAAAAGGTTTTAAGAAAGTAGAATGAAGACGGAGTATATGGTGTGTAACTTTGGTTACACTAGGATGTATAATGAGGTGGTTTAAATTGATGAGAGGGAGATTCCGCAATCCACAGAGTGATTATTTTAGGTATCTGGACTCAATCATAAATAAAGAAGGTGGTATGGAGGATGATGTTTCACAAGGAATTAAAATAGGATGGATGAAGTGGAGAAGTGCATCCAGAGTGTTGTGTGATCAGCGTATTCCTTTAAAATTTAAAGGAAAATTTTATAGGACAGTCATACGACCGGCTATGATGTATGGTGTGGAATGTTGGGTAGTTAAGATTTAAGAAGCATCATATAGATAAATTTAGTGTAGCGGAGATGAGGAAGAGTGGCAAAACTAGAAAGGATAAAGTAAGGAATGATCATATTAGAGCTGGTTTGGGAGTAGCTCGGATGCATGATAAGCTACGAGAAAGTCATTTGAGGTGGCATGGCCATGTTCAACGGAGGCCTTTGGATGCTCCAACACGGAGGAGTGATTTGATTCAGATTGAAGGAACTAAAAGAGCCAGGGGCCGACCTAAAATGACCTTAGGAGAAGTGAGGAAAGACATGCATAACTCAGGCATTGTATCAAGTATGACCTCAAATAGAGCTGATTGGAGGGCAATGATCCATGTAGCCCTTCCCATTTAGTTTGGATAAGGTTGAGTTGTTGGGAATTGCCACAGTACATGATAAGCTGTGTGAAAGTCGTTTGAGGTGGCATGGCCATGTTCAAAGGAGGCCTTGGGATACCCTAGTACGGAGGAGTGATCCGATCCAGATTGAAGGAACTACAAGAGGCAGGGGTAGGCCAAAAATGACCCTAGGAGAAGTAGTGAGGAAAGACATTCATAGCTTAGGTCTTGTATCAAGTATGACCTTGAATAGAGCTGAGTGTAGGGCAAGGATTCATGTAGGTGAGATATTGCTGAGTTGTTGATGTTGCTGTGTTTATTTTTTTTTTTTTTCTTTGGCTTTGCACAGATCCATGTAGCCAACCCCATTTAGGTGAGATATTGCTGAGTTGTTGTTGATGTTGCTGTGTTCCTTTCTTTGTACTTGTGTTTTTTTTTTCTTTGGCTTTGCATGGATCCATGTAGCTGACCCTGTTTTGTTGGGAATAAGGCTTAGTTTTTGTTGTTGCATAAGTTTTTTTTTTTTTTTTTTTGGGGGGGGAGATACTAGTAAAATATTGTGTTAGGTTGTTTCTCTTGTTGTCTGGTACTGTTTGTTGAACCCTTGGATTGCTGAGATCCTTCCGTTTTGAAGTTTGAAATACTGATGCCAGTTCATAGAATTATCTGGGAACTACAATTGTGTTGGTGATGGCCTGAGAATTAATAAGCCAAATTTAAAATCAGTTGTGGTTGCGCATGAAAATACTGGAAAGAAGATTAAGATAAACATTTGCTGTATGTGAATGTGAAGGAAAATTAGTATGTATAGAAACCCCTTTTAATGCATTAATGATCTGGGAATATCTGAATGAAAAATACCATTTCTTAGCTATATATTCTCAGTGTACATGAAAGAAAAGCATTCACTTATGAATGTATGGATATGAAGGTGATTCATAACTTGACTGATCAGCAAGCTTTGGTCATTGATGATTGGGTCCATTGGGCAATTTCTTGGACCTTATGGCAGGAGAGTACTGGCCTTTGATGGTTGCCATGAACCAGTATTTAGAGTCAATCAGAAGACTAGTTAAAGGCAATCGGGCTTCTCTTTGGAAATGTATAACAAACTTAAAAATCATCGACACTGGGATAAAGTTCAAAAAAATAAAAAATAAAAAAATAAATTGACCTTTATATATCCTCTATCTAGCGACCATAGAGGGATTTTTTTTTTTAATTACGTAAAATACTTTGACTTATCAGAAAAAGTACATGTGTAACTAAGGACCAGCTTGACAATGATGATATTGCAACATATACAATCTATATGGATTTTTTATTAAACACAATCTTTCACAATATTAATAATCTCAAATGGTTCAGTAGAATTGTCTATTACTTTTAGATAAGGAGATATTTTTATCGGTAACGAGAACCCAGCTGGGGGCACTAAACTATTTCGTAAATTGTTATGATTTCAAAATCTTAAATGATTTTTATTGTCTGTCAATATGATAGGTACAAGGATCCATCTGCCTGTCAAATGAAGTTAGACAACCGCGTACTATTCTAATACTGAAAATTTACCCATCAACTGTAAGTCAGAATTCAAAGAGAGTTCTCAAGAAACGTGAGTGTTGTAGAACAGAGTATGATTCAATATCGCACATCCCCCACCCAACCACCAGGCCTTCCAAATGTGGAAAAAAATGAAAAAGAAAAACTTGAAACTCAAATAGGTGTTGTAAATCTTTCGTTTCATAGGGTAAGATGAGTATGTACTTAATTTATTGTGCCATGATTGTCCTTAGGTCTCTGGATGATGTTAAACTTTACCAATATTGCTTTTTTTTTTTTTGAAATAGGTAATTACCAATATTTTGATATTCATTTGTCCTCCATTCTGCTTTCTATTAGGTGGGGACCACAACTTGAGCAAGCTACATACAAGAACCGTCAGCGTCTCTACCTTTCTGAGCAGGTTAGTGGCCTTGATATAAAACCAGGCCTTCTCAAGGCAGATTTTTCTATCCCCCTCTTTCTTATTTAAGGTTGCATGCTTTTGTTTGTCAGGTATTTGTTTTGTTATTTGATCTATCCTGGTACGCGGTAGATTATGATGAAATTTTAGAAATATATAGTGCAGGTTTTTAGGGGGCAGAATTACATCAAATTGTTGTTACATCTCTAAGATTGTAATGTTTTCAAATTATCCGAGAAGTACTTTTACTCAATTTATGGATGATGCAAGTTCAATGGTAAAGAGATAGAGATGAAGATATTACTTCAAAATTGCTCAAAAGAGAATGGATGCCCCCTTCATTGAACTCCCAATATTACCCCTCCCTCTTATCCTTAGTCCCTTATTTTAATTTTGTTCCTAGATAGCCCTCCACTTTTAATTATAATCCTTATTCTGTCCTCCTTTTATTTTACCTTAATAACCCTTTAAGATGTTGTTTTATTACAAGTTTGCCACTCCCCTTTGAAAACTTGTGGTGATAAATTATAGATTTACCACTCCTTTGTAAGTTGGGTATTTGGAATTTGGGAGGGCCCATAGTGAATCCAACAGGATATTTTGACCCCGGGAATGCATTATACATAGGGCTGTAAACGGCTCGGATTCACTACTATCCGAATCCGAATCTGTTTAACAAATGCACTATCCGAATTCGATCCGATATCCGACGGATATTTAAATGGTATTACCGTATCCGAATCCGAGAGTTTATCGGATATCCGGATACTATCCAATCCGATAAACTATCAGATCCGATAAACTATCCGATTCATGAACAATTACACTTATGGATTTCCAACCCCGATTACCAATTTCCGTCTCCGATTACTGATTTCCGACTCCGATTACCGATTTCCGACTCCGATTACCTATTTTATTAAACTGCTGCCTATTCTTAGAAATGTGTTATTTTGTTCTTTAAATTGGATTATCATTAGGTTAATGGATAGATTGATCCTGTTATCTTCAAATCAAACCTCAAAAATAGATTGCACCAACAGAAAAGAAAAGAAAAGAGAAACAAAAAATCAGTTTGTAAATTTGTAGGAAAAATGGGTCTATAGTGATAACTCAGAAAAGGAAACACGACAATGGAATCCCTTTAAACTAAAATCTGGAAAAGTGGGGAAGACCAGATATTTAGACAACAAAAAAAAAAAAAAAAAAGAGTAGGGAAAATGAGAAGTGATGGAATAGAATATTTCTGATAAGATTTGATACTAACACTGCAAAAGAAGGTGTCGTTCTCATTCTTTTGGGATCTGGCTTGTCTGGTTCTTTACGAGATTCATCAAAAAGCCTCTTAGCCGCCATCCTTGCTTACTGAGAGAGAGTATTAGACAAAGGAGAAGGAGAGAAGGAGAGAAAGAGAGATTATTGCTCAAATTCTAAGCAGAAGAAGAAGAAAGCATTAGCAAACGATTTGGGTCTTTGGGGTTTGTGGGTGTTGCAGCTTATCTATCTTCAAGAGTGGGAACTGAGACCTGCGAAGAGAATATAAATTATGTAAGGAGAAGCATTAAAGAATTGTTGAAAAATGAAATTTCTGGGAAAGAGGAAAGGAAATAACTGGGCAGGATCCATCCCAATTCCCAATTCCCAATTCCCAACCCATATATGACTTAAGGCTTCCTGATGTAATCTTCCCAACGTCACTCTCCTCCACACCAAGTCAAGTCTACACCTCTCTCTCTCTAATAAGTGCTTCAGGAATACTGAACTTAACTCGCTTCTCTTTTACAATTTCCTCTCCCGCAGCAATACTGACTTAACTCGCTTCTCTTTTACAATTTCATAGGGAATTTGAACAATTCAAATTCTGAAACTGAAATCTCAAGAATGCATTAAGTTATACCCAACAAAACTATTTCATTTAGAAACCCAAGTAATAACAACAGAACAACCGTGCAATCAAGTATTTTGTGTAAAGGAGCAATGCAAACTAAAATACAAATAAGAAAAAAGAACAGAACTTCCAAACCATAAACCATTACCCTCTCATAAGCCTATCTTGATAAAGCCTAAATCTCTACAAAACCATGATATGGTGAAGGCAGAGAGACAGAGGATGCTAGTTTATGTAAGATGGGGGCAATTACTATTACAGTTTTACTCCATTGAACAGCTGAACTCATTCTATATGTGTAAAAAAAATCATCTACAGCAGCCCCATCTGAGCCATCTCCCCAACCCCTCCCCCCTCTCGACTCCAATAGTAATCTATTCTCCGTTTATGTAAGATGGGGGCAATTACTATTACAGTATTACTCCATTGAACAGCTGAACTCATTCTATATGAGTAAAAAAAATCATCTACAGCAGCCCCATCTGAGCCATCTCCCCAACCCCTCCCCCCTCTCGACTCCAATAGTAATCTATTCTCCTTTCATTACCCATTTACCCCCTGCTGTAACCCTGTAACAGCAAATTCAAACAAACAAAAACACTCAAACGTTCACAGCAAAACACTCCTCCCTTCGACTCTCATTCCCACCCAATTCCTTGACCCCAAACCAGATAACTTCTTCGATTTTCACTCCAAATCACCCCACCCATTTGACTTAAAAAAAACCCACTGTCGATTCCCAGCACAAACGCTCACCACCCCTTTTTTTTCCATCTGAAACTTTGATCAACCCATTCGGCCATTCTACAGTTCGACAAGTGAAAAGAAAAAAAACAGAAAAAAGAGCAAAGAGATGAGAGCGAGAGACAGAATCAAGAGAGAGATAGTGAGATATGGAAGAAGAAGAAGAATTGTATACCTAATTGGTCCAGAGCAAGAGTCGAGGGGGTTGTGCGAGTGCTGTTGCCGTTGCCATTGCCGTTGCTGCTAAGAGTCGAAAATCAAGAGTGAGTGACCAGTGACCTTGAAGCGTGAGGGTTGAGTGCAGACTGCCGGCGCCGTTGAGAGCTTGAAAGTTGAAACTCAGACTTGGGAAAGAGGGAGGAAGAGATTCAAGAGAATAGGAAGCCCTAGTATTAGGTTAAGACTTAAGAGTTTGAGTGATATTACAAAAATAACCTTATAAAATACAAATAATAAAGGTAATAGTAATATTGATATGTTTTTCTAAAAAATATTAAAAAATCAAAACTTACAATCGGATAATAAATTATCCGATTATTATCCGACTCCGAATAGAACTATCCGACTCCGAATCCGATTACCTTTCGGACGGATTCGAATATTATTCGGAAACCAGAATTTCGGATTCGGAACCTCTTCAACGGATTCGAACTCGGATCGGATTCGGATTTTCGGCTATCCATTTACAGCCCTAATTATACACCTCCCCCCCAACCATAAAAGCTTGCTTTAAATTTCTGGTAGAGCTAATTTTTCATGAGATACGAAAGGACAGAATGTTTGTTCATTATTCTAGTAAGAATTCATGGGTTGGTATAACATATCTCTCCTGATATTACTAGTTTGCCACTCCCCTTTGAAAACTTGTGGTGATAAATTATAGATTTGCCACTCCTTTGTAAGTTGGGTATTTGGAATTTGGGAGGGCCCATGGTGAATCCAACAGGGTATTTTGACCCTGGGAATGCATCGCACACTTCCTCCCCCCCCCCCCCCCCTAATGTAGTCCTAGATAGGTAGGAGACCTACTAGGAGCCAAACAACAGGATCAAATAACAAAAGGGGCTGCTGGTTCGAATGGACAGCACTAAGATTTAGGTCAATTCCTAGGGTTTGGGTTGGATATTGGGAAAGGGGTTTTTAGGGTATTAATGGGCAGGTCTAGGGGGTCAATATAGTAATAAAAGGTTAGGATTTGGATGAGTTTTGAAATTCTGTAACTTTGGGCAGAATTGAATTTTAGGGTTTTGGGTTTGGGTTTTAATGGAGCAAGGAGATGAAGGGGTTAGAGTGGGAGTTTGGGGCTGAAACTTGGATCGAGTGTCAACAATGATGTAAGGGATGTATGCTGAAAGTTTGGTTTGAAACTGATGGACAGATTTGGAGTTATGGAGGTTTTCTAGTAGAAGTAGGAGAGAGGGGTAAAAGACAATTGGCTGGGTGGATGGTGCTGAAATTTGAATCGAGTCTCTCTTAGGGTTTGAGGAAGACTTGATCAAATTTTTAGCAGATTCTAATGGTTAGATTTGGCTGGGCAAAATTCTCACGAAAATCACCTTGTATGTGACCTTCTAGAAGGAAGAAGAATAGTTGCAGAATTTCTTACTTGTTACAGGTCTTCAATGGCAACAACTTTGAAGATGAACAATGGGGTCTCCCGATCTTCACAATGCAAGGAGATAAGTAGCAGCCCTCCCGATCTTCACAATGCAAGGAGTCGATTGGAGATCCACCAATCCTTTCCACCTTGAGATCCACAAGGATATACACTCACAAGAGCAGCAACAATGGGAACAAGCATAAAGCTAATTTTTATTAATCAAATTCGTGTTCAATATATCGCCCCCTTAGAACCTTATATAAAAGACTCAAAATTAGACTTAGACACTAAAAAGGAATGGCCTAACCCAATCCTTAACCTATTAGCTAACTTAAACTGACTAGGAAACTAAAATAGACTAAAAAAAGAGTCCTAATGACTTAAAAACAACTTAAACTACTTAAAATAAAGAAGATTCCCTAGTAGCCAATAGGATATAAGAACTTCTTAGCCAATAGGATCACTTCACTTAAATTAGACCAATTGAACCAATTGGATGCAACCAATTTAAACCGGTTCAATTAAAAACACACAATAAAAACTAAGTATTGGGCTAATCCCGTATGCAACCTATGTACCCCTATTTTAGGCCCAAAAAAGTGGCCTATTACATTAGAAACCCATGGGATCAAAGGTCCAACATGTATGTAACCCAACCCTAGACTTATTTCTAATGAAACAAGCCCTATTTCTAGTAGAGCTAATTTTTCCTGAGATAAGAAAGGACAGAATGTTTGTTAGTTATTCTAGTAAGAATTCATGGGTTGGTATAACATATCTCTCCTGATATGTTTAATGGTGTTGAAAATTTGAGCTCTTATTTTTGTGTGCATTAAGCTACTTATTGTACTTTCCTGTTCAGGAAAGTTTGATCAGGAATGAACAAGCCCTCTTGTTGTGTGTGTAATGTAAAAATTGCATATGCAAGTTTAGTGAATTCATTTATCTCTGGTGGTACTGAATGCTTCTATTGATGTCTCATTCACGTACTTTTTCAGACTGACGGCAGTGTTCCAAACACACTAGTGTTAGCAAATTGTGAAGTTGTGAAACCAAGGGTTGCTGCAGCAGAGCACATATCACAGGTGAATTCATGTTGTCTTCTGAGTTTCATGTAAATTTTTTTCCTGTTCATTTTTCATTTCATCACCCATTCTATATTTTTGTCTTAATGATCCTGTTATTTTTGTTTTGCAGTTTAATGAAGAAGCACGCTCTCCCTTTGTAAAGAAGTTCAAAACTATTATTCATCCTGGAGAAGTATGGAGCTAATTTATAAATTTCTGTTGTGTGTTGAGTTCATTTTGGTGGTCTGCATATCTATGGTTTTTGAGATAGAATGATTGTCCATGACTTTGGTACTATTGTAAAACTACCGGCTCATGGTCCGAATGGTTCTTCTTCTTGAAGACTGGTTTGAGCACTCTTTGGTTCTTGAGTCACCCCCCCTGTGGGCGGCGGCCCCAGTGGGGTGATATAGCAAGGGGAATGTCTTGGATTTGCAGCATCAATAGTTCAGCTTATTTCTCAGTTTTAGAGAACCAAGGATGACTGATGGATGGCTTCCAACTAAAAGATTGCATGCGAAGAAAAAGACAAAAAAGGAAAAATCTTGATCATGTAACTCTGTTCAATGTGATTTTTGGTAAAGCTAAAAATTAAATGGGATGCATGGAACAGTGGGTCTTGGACGTTTTATTCTGGGATATTAGGCAAGGTATCGGCACCATAGACCAATATACTTGCTCTAAAAGCAACTTATAGATGGGATTTGGGAAAATTCCTCTTACCGAATTGTACTCATAAGTACAAATCAAATTACTCTATTCTAGAATGCTCAAAACTATCAAACCTGGGTTGGTTGTGCCCATTTTGGGGGCAGGGTGCCAAAATCATGTTCAACCCGCCTCTTTTTTGAGGCTGGGTCCTTGTATAGGCAGTTTGACTATCTGGGGCCAAGCATTATCTTCTAATTATGAGTGTACAGATTTACACAGAGTATCGCATACACAATTACACATGCACCAAAGAAATTAAGGTTTAATTTTAAAATCTCTCCTTGGAAGTGTGATAAAATATTAATTCTTGCTGTTGGATGCTGCTGAGTCAACTAGATGCTCTAATAACAATCCAGATTTTGTTTTCGGCTTATCTACCTAATATTTAAATGTGATTTTTTAAATGGAACGTGATGGATTAATACTTATTACGATATCTATCAATATTCTTGATGAATTTTTATCACAAGATAATAGCAAAAAAATGCAAAAAACCAAATTCTCAAGATATAAGACTAGGTCTAATGATTTTTGCACTGTCTCAGTTCTACAATGTAGAATCTTTCTATTCAGAGTGGAGACAACATTTTGATGCAATGATATTTTTACGAAGGTCTTGTTACAGGCCCCAAGCCTATTGTATCCTATGCCTTGTAATGTAGTTGGTATTAGATACATGCAAATTATTTGACCTGCTCTATTACATCTTGGAGGGGCAAATGTGTCTGTGGAATAGTTTTGAGTAAATTTGTCACTGAAACAGTTTAAGTGACCTTGTTAGGCAACTAGGGGATCTTTTAAAATTAAACATAGTTTCTTCATTAGAGATGCTGATAGGAGCAATATGGGGAGAAGTTGCTCCTATAGATGCAGGTATGCAGTTAGTTGATGGAAAAGGATCAAATTTTCCCATTTAATGTTAGGTAGCATTGTGATTTGTGCAGCCATTCTGCTTCAGTAAGTGAAAAAGACAATCACTATCTAATTGCATCTTAAATGTTTGCTCCAATTGGGCTACTTGCATGATTTTACTTTCCTATTTCTGGTTGGTATTCTTGGTTTTGACTTTTAATTGGTGTTATGACTCTGCAGGTGAACAGAATTAGAGAACTGCCGCAAAACAGTAAGATAGTGGCAACCCATACTGATAGTCCGGATGTAAGATTTCTATATAGTAGTGTTCCTACTGTAAAGTTTAGTTTACGAATCTAGTGAATCATGTAAACATACATGCAATATTTTTGTTTCTGTTCATTTTTAAGTTTTCTGTAATAGCATAGTCTGATCTGGCTTAAGGTATTGGGATTGTAAACCAGGTTCTCATTTGGGACGTTGAGGCTCAACCTAATCGTCATGCGGTCCTGGGAGCTGCAGACTCTCGACCAGACCTGGTTTGTTTTAGTTAAACTCTGTCCGTTGCAGGATTTTGTGCTATTCTTTTCAGTTTCCCCCCTCTTTCCTTTGTTCTTTGTGGTTTTCCTGTTTCTCCCCTCATTTCATCATGTCTGACTAATGGTTGGTAAATTATTGTATATATAAATTTGAGGTTCTGCCTAATTTTAGGCTGCCCTGGACAATATGGACCCTTGTCCAGCCTTGGTCTATTTGTGATCAGCAGTCACTCCTTTGGGGGATTTTATTACATTTATATTCCTGTGGAAGAGTATAAGTTCATCCTCCCTGTGAGAACTAAGAGGACCAATCTCACCCTTTTTTATCAAAATACATTTATATTCTTGTCTTTCCTTTTTTGGGAACTCTCATTGTGCTCTTGGATGCCTTTTTTGCCAGGAAGATATTGTGTCTAAACACAAGATGAGGTCTTCACCATTTTGTTTTAGTTGAATAGTTGATAACACTGGCCATCTGATTTGTCATTTATTTTCTGCGAACTTGAATGTCTTATTTGTTTTATTCTTCTTTCCTTTTGTCTTGGTATAGTGGCAGTTAACGTAGGAACTTGTCACCTTGCAGATATTGACTGGACACCAAGATAATGCGGAGTTTGCACTTGCAATGTGTCCAACTGAACCTTTTGTGCTATCTGGAGGTTGGAGATTTTTCCTTCCTGATGGTTTCTTTTTCTGTCTTTAATGCAGAATTGTTCTCGAACTAGTAAAGCTAGTGAGAGATAAATCGCAATAGGATCGCATATATGGACAAACCAATATTAAGAACAGTATTAAACCTTTTCTTTTAAATTTTAAATTTTTTTTTTTTTTAAAAACATATGAAAGAAGAAACAAGAAAAAATATGGCCAAGGCTTCACCACCTGGCTTGCGGAAATTGAATCACTACCATACCCAACCTACTGAACCACCACAGTAGGGTCTGATTGGAAGCACCACCAAGTGGGTTGTAAGTTGGAACTGCATCACCACAGTCCAAATGACAACATAACCACTGCACCAACAAGGCCAAAGCCAAAACTCACTTATTTTTCCCCCATCGTTAGAGGGTCTACGGGTCTAAGGCTCTAAGCCCCTTCTCCTTTATTTATTACTTCATAGAAACCAACATAATAGGAAACCTCTAGTATGGTAGGAGGATCCCTTACAATATTAGTCTTCCTTCAAAATAGAAACTATCTAGAACATTATAATACATAGTTGTGAAGGCGTCTCCTAGCCGTCCAGGCATCTTGGTCACTTAGGCGATGCCTTGAATTTTCTCTCATTTCAATGCCTAGGATCTCCTAGACGCCGTGACAACTATGTTACTAAATAGAAACTATGGCTGGATTGTAGCATATCTATTAATCTATCTGAACCTACAAAATAGAAAGTAAAGAAGCCACAAAATGAAATCCACAATCTATATAGCAGCTGGAATATCTTTAACAGAATATTCTCCACTCAAATCTCCTCTCTATGATTTCCATCGGTCTTCCTATAATCTCATAGTAGATGGCCTTGAACAGATAAAGTCCTCATGTTTACTGAATGCATAATTATATGGCATGAATTTCATCATGGTATCCATACTGCCAATTTGGTAAGGTGGTAAATCTGATATCTGTTGTTTCTCCAGAGTGGATAGGTTCCTTTTTCTTCCCATCACAGCATTTGGTTCTGGCTTTGCCAATCAATTATCTAATTTGTTGTCAACACTTCTTATGGCAGGAAAAGACAAGTCAGTGGTCTTGTGGAGTATTCAAGATCATATCTCTGCTTCAGCCACAGAACCAGGATCTGCAAAATCTCCAGGGTCTGGAAGCTCAAGCATTAAACATACCTCAAAGGGTGGTGATAAAGCTTCAGACAGTCCGTCTGTTGGACCACGTGGTATCTATCAAGGGCATGAGGATACTGTTGAAGATGTGCAATTCTGTCCTTCAAGGTATATGGCAGTTACCTTGAAATGCTTCACCATATATAGAGTTTAATATGGACTAATCTCGGTTTCACAAACGCTTATGTTGTACTGTTGTATCACCAGATGGCATGTATTCCTGCCACCAGGTTTATTTGGAAGTTTGAATATGAAGGATTATGGAAATTGCTGACCCTTTGCCTGTCTACAATTTCTCTCCCTTTCTCCCTTTGTCGGCAATTTCCCTGCAATTCTTGTGATGTTTGCCTCTGCAACTCTCTGTATCTCTCTCTGTCTCTGAAACTTTCCTGCAATTAATCTTCCTTGCATCCTCCAGCAGCCAGGTTTACTGATGGGTGTCATCTCGATTCTCGGGTGATTAGAATCAGTGTGTTTGAATGATTTCAGGTTTAAATGTTCGAATTCCATTGCTTAGGGTTTCACTTTCAATTTTCATGGCATTTCTGGTGATTGCATCAGAGAGGAAGATAGTCTTTAAGCTTTTAAAAATGGATATTCTGGACAAAGGAAGGATCTGTTTTTGACAAAACAAACGGTCACAAGGCCCTGAGCGAGCTGGATTTTATGTCCTGTTTCTTGTTATGGAGTTCTTCATTTTAATGAAGTTAATTGCATGCGTGTGTGTGAGAGAGAGAGTTTTTCCCCTTGGCTAAAATTGTTTCTGTAACTTTGCTGAAGTGTGCAGGAGTTCTGCAGTGTGGGTGATGATTCTTGCCTTATACTATGGGATGCACGAGCTGGCACTAGTCCAGCCATCAAGGTTAAATTGTTTTCTTTATTTGTTTTATTGTTAATAATCCCCCCTTCTGCTCTTGAGAGTGCCTTACTATAATCACAAGAAACTCTACTTTGATGAACTTCAAGGATATTTCTGTCAATGAACGGGGTTCTGTCTTTCTTCTTAGTAGTTCACATAAACCTTCGGCTTCTTCGTTCATTTGTGATGTTATTATTTCCTGGTAGTAGCACTTCTGATGAAGTATGTAGAGATATATATTTAGTCCTCGAGGAGAATTTTTAAAATACGTAACACAGTGCTCTTAAAGTATTGAGGAATCTGGTATTTAGAAGCAGGAATACCCTTTTTCTATTTACATTTTCACATCATTAATGTACAAGTTGCTTAACTAGATTTAATTTCAGTTTTTCTGTTTAATTGTAAACAGTTTTTACTATTGAGTTGCATAACAGGCATCTCTCTCTCTCTCTCTCTCATAACAAACGTCCTTGATAAAGTAAAAAAGCAATAGACAATTCAGTTCATCTTTTTTGCATATTTTTATTAAAATTACAGGGAATATCTTGGGTTTGAACAGATAGGACTTGTTCTCAGGTGATGCAGATCCAAGTATCCGCAAGAAGAAGCAGCCCTAAGATTAGGGCCTAGTAGTTGGAGCCTTAGTTTAATTCAGCCTTAGTTATTTCCTATATTTAGTTTTAGTTTAATTCAGCCTTAGTTATTTCCTATATTTAGTTTTAGTTTAATTCAGCCTTAGTTATTTCCTATACTTAGTTTTTTTTTTTTTAAGTTTATTGTAAACTTAAATTGAACCGGTTCAGATTTAAGTGAATTAATCCCATTGGCTGTTTCTTCTTATTTCCTATTGGTAGTTAGGGAATCTTTTGTTTTAAGTGTTTTAATTCCATCCCTTCACGATTTTTAGAGGGAGAGTTTTTTAGATTTGTATTAGGATTGGGCCTTAGGCCATATTATTGTATTAATACAATTGTGGGAAGGCTCCCGACAATATTCAGATTTAAAAAAAAAAAAACTCTTGTTTGCTGCTGCTATTTAGCTCCACATGAGTGTGCCTTGTGAGTAATATCAAGGTTGCCTTGTGAGTAGTATCAAGGTGAAGGGATTGGTGGACTCCGATCGACTCCTTGCATCTTGTAGATTGCCATTGAAGAACCTGCATATTCCAGTAAGTATTTTACAGTTATTAGTCATCCCCTTCTTCTTCTAATCCTCCAGCCTAAGCCTACTTATTCCCAATTGATTCCCATTAAACCTTATCTCCATTAAACCCTAGAATCCCTGTCCAGCCTTTTTCCACCATCAGATTCCCATCAAATTTGGATCACAACCCCCTTTCACCTCACCCTACACTCGATCCAGGTTGCTGCCCCAAAACATCAACCAAACCCTAATCCCCCATTCCCCCCTCATCTCCATTAAACCTAGAAACCTTAAAAGCTACCCAGAACAATCCAACCAAGGAAATCTGTCCAAATTACAGCCGAACCTGACTGCTATTACCCCTAACACTTGACCTTAAGCCCTCTCCCAATTTCCAACTCTAAACCCTAAAACTCACACTCTCCTCTTTGCCAAAACTCGAAACCCTAACCCTTATTTTTCTAAATTTCAATTCTTCACTTAAACCTTACCAACCCTACATCATTAGGTTCCTAAAAACTTGCCTAGTTTATTCAAATAAGATTCAACCTTTTTACCCTAAACCTAACCCTAATTCTGCCACAATTTCCCAATTCTGTCCCAATCGGCCAGCAAGTTGTGAGATCCAGATTTGCTTGGCTTTTAGTAGACCCTTGTCTATCTAGTACTACATTATCAGGTCTCCCGCCCCAATGATTTTTCACCTGCTGCATGTCAAATGATTAAGACCTAATTATGTACGATTGTGTGGGTCCCACCTTGAAGTTCGGGGAGACCAAAGTCAGCATTTTATATGACTTCCAATGTTCTGATCTTTTTCTTGGGTGCTTTTGGGACTGTAGTTAATTTTTTTTTTTTAAATCATTCAAGTAGATGAACATGTTGGAACCATTTGTTCTGGTGTCTTTTTTTCAAGGTAATTTATTAGTTTGTACATGCCCAAATAATGATCACAATCTACTTGTCATGTCTCAAGGGGAAGGTTACCAGAACTCGAGGCCTATATAGTGGTCTCAAGTTTAATAACCTGAGGTACTGCCAAAATCATTTATGTGAGAACATAAAGGAAAAAGATGTATGGGAAATGTCCATTGGTTACCCTGTTGTAGCAAATGGTGTATTTTTAGAAAATATACTTTCATAATAAGGTTTTTTGTTTTTTTTTTTTGACAAATAGAATTACCAAAAAAATAAAAAATATATGATGCATCATGTATCACATTTCCTCAATTATATAGTATTGTTTGTTTCTTTTTACCTTATTACCAAAAATAAGAGGTATGGCTTTTAAACTATAAACCAGGCTTATCTATGTCAAATATTAGGTATTTGTGTGAGCACGGAAGTTTGGTTGAGAAAAAAAAAAAGTAGATTTGGTTGTTTATTTATTTATTTTCCGTGGGTTTAATTTATGAAATTTTAAGGGGCTAAAGAATTAAGTGGTAGCTTCTTATGTTCCTATTGACTGCGATGGTGAATCTTGTTCTTTTTCTTTTTTCCCCTAATGCTCTAGAAACAACTTGGTTGGCACTAATAAAATGATACTCCCTCTGTCCACAATGATTGTCCTCTTTGAAAGATCTCAAATTTTGTGGGTGCAGCTGTTTCAGTGTTTGATTTAAAAATTGCTTTTGTTGGGACATTTGTTCATGATTCAATGTTTAATGAAATCTTGTTGTTCTTCTTCCAGGATAGCTGTAATGTGATTATGGGTTAAATGGGATAAGCCCCTCAGTATAATTGCCATTCTGTTACATCCTCCCCCTCCCTCTTCATCTTTTTTCAGATGCATTGAGCTATACTATTACTTTTATCCGACTATCTGATTCCCCCCCACCCCTTGCTTACTCAAATTTTGATATTGATGTTCTGTTGTCTGTCATTTTGTCTTCGTGGCTAGGTTGAGAAAGCTCATAATGCTGATCTTCACTGCGTTGATTGGAATCCACATGATGAAAACCTTATTTTGACAGGGTGTGTGTGCTTATTTTGGTTCTTGCAGTTGGCTGCTGCCATGTTTACCATATGGTGTCAATTAAATTTATAGGGTAGATATGTTGATCCATGTAAGATTGATATTGTACGTTTCTTAGATTGGGGGCTCATGAAAATTTTCTTTTTGTTGCCTGGAATTTTAATTCATTACTCTTTCTCTACAGGTCAGCTGATACGTCTGTTCGTATGTTTGACCGTCGAAACCTCACTTCTGGTGGTGTTGGTTCACCCATCTATAAATTTGAGGGTCACAAAGCGGCTGTTCTTTGTGTGCAGGTACTTGATAATATTCCTGGGTTAGCTTTTTATTGTGGCATTTGTCATGTTATTTTTTAAGTTCAATGCATTTGTAGCTTACCCCCCTTCCACCCACAAAAAAAACCCCTTTATAGTTTGGTTGGGCATTGTATTATTTTATTAATATGGAATTTATTAATTTTGCAGTGGTCGCCAGACAAGTCATCTGTTTTTGGCAGTTCTGCTGAAGATGGTTTCTTAAATGTTTGGGATCATGAGAAGGTACAAGAATTTCACTGTTCATGTTTGCATGACAGCCGCATTTTCACTTGTTATTGGGCGTCCCTTAGATATGTTTTCATATACTGCATACAATTACAACCTGTCTTTGCTCCATGGATACAAAACACCCAAGCTTTAGCACCTGGTGCAACCCGGAAACCAAAGGGTTCCTCTGCAAGGTCCATCCATGGATGGTTGTCCACACTTAGTCCATCCTGTTAGAAGGCTATCAGCTCTTTTAAAAAAAGTGAAAATTAAAAGCTATCAGCATTTTATGCCTCGAGCAAAACTAACTTATGGAATGAATTATTGGTGCTGCTTGTCAGATTTTATGCTAATTGCCATTATGGGGCCTGAAGGGCCTGATAAGAGTGATAATGGCTCATTATGTACGGTATCCATTGTAATTTGGCACATGGCAGACTTGGAATGGGCAGGTCCATGTGACAGGAACCCACACCCATCTTACTGGTCAGGTTTTGAACTTGGAACTCATAGTGGATTGGTTCCAAAAAAGTGAGTCGACAGTGAGTATATTAAATGCCTCTAAAATCAATTACCATGGTACATGTAATTTGTGACTCCTTAAAAGCTTTCATAGTTGTTTCTTGTAAAATTTGACTAGTGAGATAGGTAGGGGTCCTCTGTCACATAGGCCCAACTGCTTCCATAGTTCCATCCATAGTTATCAAGGCGTCTAGGCTCCTTGGTCGCCTTGGGTGCCTAAGCGGACTCCTTTCCTCCTTGTTGGTGTCGCCTTGATTTTCGACCCTCTCCAACGCCATGGTCGCCTTTCCGCTTTGATAACTATGCTTCCATCCAAGCCTGCCATGTGCAAGTAATGTTGTATGCCCTACGCAAACAATTCTTCCTCTTGGCCAGTTAGGGGAAAAGTTTCTCTTGGTGAGTACATACCTAAAGGTGAATACTTAGGTGAGTGATGTGGTTCTGCCATGTGGAGGGCTGATGTGGCCAATTCAGCCATTGAATGAGTAGAGCACTCCTTGGATGGTTGCCAATTTTCGCGGCTCATCTTAACTGAATGGTCAACAATCTAATTGATTTTCGTCAAATTAGTAGAGGGCTGATGGATTAGCCATTTGTCATATTTCGGAGCCAAATTCAGTTATATGACTCTCCATGTATTGAATCTTTTCCTTACCGTGCAATAATCACCAAAATTGAATTGTTCATTGCGCGATAGGGTGTAATGCTTTAGTGATTGTTATGTGGGCAAGCAGATGCCGATCTGCCTGAACTGCACCACATTTTTGTACCAGCAGCTTCATCTACCTCATGGCAGGTCAGGTGAACTCAAATGTTAGTGTTAGTGACAGGAAACAGGTGGACTCACCCTCCCCTGCTTTTGGTCAAGTTTATGTACAAATAGACTGGTATGTATAAAAAAAAATTATTGACTGGAAAGAAAAATAGAATATACTTCCTCAAATACCTATAGCCTCTAACAACGTCTTAAACAGTCCTCAAATATATTCCCTCCCCTGAAATAAGGGATCTGGACCTGACCTGCCTGACCCTTGAGGGGGTTACAGATGATATATCCATGACAGGAAATAAATAAAGAATTTACTTCCCTAAATACCTACAGCATCTAGCCTCTAGCAATATCTTATAATATTTCTCAAGTATATTCTCCGTGCTGTTAAATCTGAGCTCAGATTTGGACTTCCCAATAAGAATTGTCATGTCTAGACTCTTGAAGGTTTTCCTCCCTGTATTGGAAATTTGCATTTTGAACTCTATGGGGACGTGAAGTTGAGTCATTCTGTTCACCATGCTTTATGTGAACTCCTTCCCTGTGCACAACAAGTAGCCTGATTTTATTTACTTGAAAAACCTAGTAGCTTGTTTTATCCAAAACCTAGTATGTAATTTTGTTACTTCTTAACCTTTGGGTTCATTGGCATCCTATGGGCTCTTGCTAGTGTCAAATGAACCTGAAGTTAGTGGGACCAGTATCACAGAAACTGATTTCATAGCATATTCCACTACTTCATGGCTGATGACCATTGTACAGGCTTGTAGTTATTCAGGGATACTTGGGTATGTGAATTCCTTCCCATCTGAGTTTTTCAATTCTATCAATAGCTGCATGAGTTCACTGCCCTCAGCTCCAATTGGTCCATTGCAACTTCTTCCCTTCAAGCTTTTCAACTTTGGTAGATCGAGTGGTAGGATAGAGAAAGCTGCCTGTTCTCCCTGGTTGCACATTTTCCCCTTTTTTCTTTTCAAGGACCTAGTTCTAACTTTCACTTCCTTGGTTCCTTTGGCACGATATATTTAAGTGTGTTATCACATTCTAAATTCTAATACCCCAAAAAAATTGCATTATGCTATAAAAGGTTTGGAGTTCTGTATATGCTTGGATCAGATGGAAACTGAATATATTGATGAGGCTCTAATTTATTATTTGAAAACCATATATCTGATGTGATTAGGAAGAAACTGACAATTCAATGCTCTATATCATGTTTCAGGTTGGTAAAAAAAAAGATCGTGTTGGTACAAGAATGCCAAATTCTCCTCCAGGCTTATTTTTCCAACATGCTGGGCACAGGTGTAAAGCTTTTCTTCCCATATTTGCATAGTTCTGGCTTATAAATATGATTGCTTGTTTTTCTTCTAATATTTATACATGTATACAAGTTACCCACTCATAGGGATCTTAACTGGTTGGATTTGGTACTAACCTGAACCTGTCCTGGTTGATCCAGGACCAACTTGGGTTTTGCTCCAACCGGCTGATGGGTGGGACAGGACAGGGCAAAAGAACTGTTGGGTAGCCCCTGGGCAAGAGCTAACGTAATTTTTTAAAGCTAAGAATAAGATTAGGGATATACATAATTGTGTATTTGGCTTTACCCAGACTCACCATGGCTTCACGGTATGAAGCTCAACCTGATCCAATCTGAAACCCTATCAGGGCTTACAAAGTTCATCCATTAAGTGACGGGGCAGGGTTTATGTGTGTGATCATAATGTCATGGATCATATGACGGATCCTGGGGATTTTGACCCATGACTGGTTTTGAAGCCTTGATCAACTGCAAACTGGAGAGGTGACAAGATTTGAGTGCTGATTCCTGTCCAGTGGATTTGTGTGTTTTTCTATAAGTAACTTAGGTTCAAGCTCATGACAAGGAATGAGCTCAAATGAACTCTAAAGAATAATTAATTGGACTTTTTATGTTCTCTCCTCTTTCTTTGACAATGGGTTGTCCCAGTTACTTGTTTGGTGGGTACATGAATGCCATATTTTGCCATGTCATGCAAAGACTTTCACTGTGGTTCTTATGAGTTTCAAGTGTAGTTCTTTGTCCTGGACATTCGTTTCATCCATTAGAATTATTGGTTAGAGATCACATGTGATTAGAAAATATTATTTGTCCATTCCAACTTAGCAAGCTGAAAGCCCACAAGGTAGATTCTAAATGATCTTAGCAGTGATGTGATTTATGAGTCATCCACTGTACCAGCAGTTCATATTCTCTCTGATTGATAACTCAATAATCTTAAAAGGCAGGAATCCAGTATTTTGCATCTTGTTTAATGGGTTGGTATTCAACCTACGGAATGTGGAAAACCTAGATGATGAACATCATTTATTATACACACCATAAATGGAGACGTTATAGGAGGGTTGGGATAGTTTAGCTTCAATTATTTTCTTTTTTTTTTTTGTGTCAAAGGAATAACTGCACTGTGGGGCTAATCTTTTCTTGACTTCAGGCGGGTATGTTTGTCGTGCCATTTAAAAATTAGGAAGAAGAGGTACTATTCATGTTAGTTCTGTGCACTGTAGTTAGAAGTGGGTATTTAGGGGCTTTTTAGTTCTCTCTCAGCTTTATGCGGAGGGTTGTGAGTGCTAATATGCTTATAAAACTATGAAGTGGGCTGTTATAAATCTAACCACAGATTATTATTGTTTTTTTTTTTCTTTTGGATAGGCAAAAAAAATTGTCAGAAAAATGCATTTTGGTCAGTCGGTGGATTGATGAAAGCGAAAAGGGTCAAATGATTCTGGGTAGATTTTTCAGTAGCGAGTAGTGTTGACCCACTGTAGTGCCTGGTTGGTTGACTGTTCAACTGGTTCTATGTGGGTCTGACTGCTTTTGGTGTAATTAATGAAAGCTGTTTGTGGAAGGGAGGCAAAAAATGACATCTTTACTGGGGTTTTGCGAACCTCAAGTAGCAGTGAAATTTGGTCTTTGGGATTGGTGCATTTGCGGGATCTTAAAGATTTGGAGTATCTTCTTGGATGTAATTTGACTTCAAAATTTATTGTACCATGTGTACAATGTTTATTCTAGTGGAAAATTGTGCAGATTTCATGGTTTATATACCACATTTCTTATTTTATGCTGGAGTTTGTTTGGTGATTGATAATGACTGGTTTTACTTTTTCCTGCATTTAGTCTTCGTAGTGTTTTTACTCATGAAACAATTTTCAATGAATTTGACGTATGCAGGGATAAAGTTGTTGATTTCCACTGGAATGCATCTGATCCATGGACAATTGTTAGTGTGTCTGATGATTGTGAGAGTACTGGTGGAGGTGGGACATTGCAGGTAATGGGCATTTCTTTTCATTCCACAATGCATGTCATTTCAGCACTAGTTTCATCCCATAAATTTATTCTGTAAGTGCAAAGTGCCGCTTCCATTTGACCCCGATTGTCTCTGTCCCATTTTGATCTTCTTCTCCAATGATGTTGATTCCCTGGCCTACTAGTATGCTGTTCAGTCTGCAATGATTAGCTGCCTGCCAGAAAAGTTGATTAGCTATCAGTTTAATAAATGCTTACTTCATATTATATACTGACACTTTTTGTATGGCATGCTATTTCTCTTCTCCTATTCCTTAAATTTTGATCACACTAGCATTGCACCTGTGTGATCCAAGGGAGTTATATTTTTGTTTGGGAGGGGGGGGGGGAGTTAGATATATATATATATATATATATATTGGAAAATTACTGTCCCCTCCCCAATATTTCACCTAAAAGATAGTCCCCTCCCCTGCATATTAAATAATGACACTCCCCTCCCCTAAAATGGAAATTTTCTACCAACCGTACCCATTCTGTGAATAAACACTGTTAAGTGATGCCATCAACGTTAATATGTTCATTTAAACCCAAAAATACCGTTATATAGTGTGATATTTCAAGATTACCCTCCATAATAATAAGAGAACTAAGTGAAATGAAGAAGAACTTCTTCGTTCAAACTCTCTCCGGCAAACCCATGTGATTGAAGTTGATACCCTCCCAATACCGCCCACTAAATAATATTCTTTCTGATGGCAGTATTGTGGACTCCAGGATCAAAAGAGAAGAGGGTTCTCAATAGGGTTCCACACCATCTCTTTTGGCTAACCAGAAGGTCTCTCTCCTTGTTCAATCGTTCGGCCATAGGAATATTGAAGAGATTGCGTTGGTTCCACAGTATATTATTGAGGAATTTCCCCCAGAAAATGGAGTCTCAAAGGACCAAGCTTCACTCTTCAATATTAATGGTGATTCCCTCGACAGCCCAAAACACGCTTCCCATCATCAATTAGAAGCTCACCTCCTACCTATGCTACAACTTTCTTACCGCAACACTCGGAGATTGAGGGATAAGCAAATGGAGTATTGGATGGTTTGAAGGTTCACCGAGATGGGAGTAGAGGTTTTAAGAAGAGGGGAGAAGGGTTGGGCACTAATGGTTTAGGGTGATGGCTGAGGCGATGATGCTTGGCTGCGATTACAGGTGATTGCGAATGATGTCATTGCTGAGAGCCACATCGATCCCTGGATCTGATTCACCAATTGAGGTACCAATCTTGGTACCAACAGAGGATTCAATTTCACCTCTATTCTTCGACTAAGTCCAGGATGGGTAAGAAAATAGAGGAGGAGAAAAATATGGGGGAGTAGGTGAAATGGGGTTGCAGCTGGTTGCAGGAAGAGATAGGGTGGAGGAGGAGAATAGGGACGCGTTGAGGATGCAGGGTGTGGTGGCTAGTGTCAGAGGAGAAAAATGGGTTGCAGGTGAGGGAGAGAGGAAAATAGAAAAAGAGAAAACGGAAACAGGGGCAGTTGTTTCAGTGAGTATAAATAAAGGAAAATGGAAAATAAACAATGTCGATGGATTTGGGATTGGGTTGCAGTGTATAGGAAATAAAAAAAAAGTGTAGAGGAGGAGATACGAATTTCTGCTGCATAAAGAAGATGGGAGATGGAGATGAGGGCTTGGGTTTCAGTTTTGTATGGAGGAAGAGATGGGTTTACAGGTTTAGGGTATCAAAGAAGAAGAAAAAGAAAAGAAGCAGAGGGGAAGAAGAGGGTTCGATTAGCGGCAGCCATGGAGTTTGGAGGTTTGAGCTGGGTTTCCACATTAGAAAACGGAGAAGATGAGAGATGAAAGGGATAATTCAGTGGGTTCGGCCATGGTGAAGTTGGGGATTTGGTCGCTGTGGTAGTTAGATGGGTGGAAAAGATTGGTTCGATCATTGGTGAGTTTCAATCCAAGAAGAATCTTTCCACTTTATGACAATGGTGTTCTGACGTTAGCAAGGGCAATACCGGTGGTGAAGGTGGTGATGTTTGGTCACTCAGAGGTGTAGAGGGATGGGGCGGGGGAGGAAGGAGGAAGAAGAAAGAAGGGCATTAGGTTAGAGATTCTATCCCATATTGGTTGGGCTGGGATGCTGCCAATCTTTAGCTAGCCTGAGTTAACTACAAACCCACCACTCTTACGCAGCGCAGTGTGACTTTGGGCTGAGGTTACCCAGCCCAACTAACTTGAATACATTTTTAAAATTGAGTCAGGTTGGCTCGATTCACATCATCCATCAAGTTCTGATATTTTTTTTGGGGGAAAAGAACGCAACCTGGTCGCGTGGCCCACGTAGCTCCTGTGCCTAGACACAAAAGCACGCAAAAATACCACACTGCCCCTATGGAAGGCGGAAATCCCGCCCAATGCTTGCACATACACTCCCATTGGCCAGCGTGCGTGTGCAGGCTCTAGAGGCCCAGACAGCTATCTCTTTCCCTTTTTTTTTAAAAGAAAAAAATAGTAGATATTGTATTTTCTGTGTGTGTGTGTGTGTGTGAGAGAGAGAGAGAGAGAGAGAGAGAGAGAGAGACTTGAGTACGTGGAAAAGATATACTCCCTTATTAGAGCCATCAATCAAGGGTACTTAGTGAACAGTCAGATCTCTATTAAAAATTGCAATTGCGTGTTAGCTTGCTGAGCTAATTCATGTTCTCCAGCATTGCTTTTACTACCCTATACACCAGGCATATGATCTTTGTCAAGTTCTTTTATTCATATACTCACACACACACACACCACATGCATTCTGATTCATCCTTCTTTAATTCTTCCTGGTTGCTAGTTTTGGTCTCAGGGCTTGATAAATGATTCTCTTTGCACAGATATGGCGCATGAGTGACTTGATTTATAGACCAGAAGAGGAGGTTCTTGCTGAGCTGGAGAAGTTCAAATCGCACATACTCTCGTGTTCATCAAAATCTGGAGATTGTAAATGAGTGAATTCCACAAGATGCTTAACTTCTTGGAGCCATAACTTGTATGAAACATTTCCGTATGGTCAGAGGCAATCTCAGATCTTCCTTGAGGGTATATGACTATCCTCATCTAAGACCATAGACTAGAATGTACTTGGTGTAATTTAATGTGCTTTGTTAGATATTTTAGCTGGTACAGTTTTCTTGGTAGTGTATTGTTAACTTTTTAACTGCTTCACTGTCTTAAACTTCATGAATGTCATGTGAAGTTGGAGTAATATCACTTGGTGTATTGATTATGGTTTTGTACTTTCATCTTAATGGACATATTTGGGTGCAGTGAAGTATGATTTCCTTCAATGCTTCCATTCTCTTTCCAAAGGATTTTTTTTTTGGGGGGGGGGGGGGTTGGTTGTGATGTTCTTGGAGATTTAATTTTCATAATTGCTTTTTTGGAAAATTAGGTGCTTCAATTCTCCTATGAAGCAATCTGCAATTCACAGCTGGATTGGGAAGTTAAGATTGGATCTATGTGCCATTGTTGAAACCTGGGTTCTCAGTGAAAATATCGATTGAGTAGCTGCCTTAGTTGATATGAGCTGGCTAATTGAGCTTAACTTTGATTTTTCTCTTTGGGGGAAAATTTGGTTGATGTAAAACCCAAGCTCTGTAATTGTTGATGTCCTCCTCAAGGGGGCTCAATTCATCATTGCCGTATCAATATTTTTGATCGAAAGGAGGAATTTTCGATGATATTAGTGGGGAGATGTCAGCAGCAATATTAGCTCCTTGGGCTGTGTGGGGACCTCAACTCAGCCCCTTTCCTCGGAAGAGAAGAGAGGAAGCCGGTGTGTCTAATTAGCATGTGTCCTTCATTTCCAGGATTGCAAAGACACTACCCAGATTGTCTGATCTGGGTTTCAGTGTTGAATTTCAATAGTGTCACTGGACTGGAGCAACCCAAAGTCACTCTAATGAAAGCTCGGTTGTGGACGTGGAGCAGAATAAAAATTTGAAAGACAAATGAGCAACCGAGACATTATGACAAATTCCAATTCAATGTTCACAATGCTTCAGGGCAATCGTCAAAATCAAAGATTTTTCTTAACCATTTGTCAAATATGTGATTGGAGATGGTGCAAACATGTGTGGTAGGATCCTTGGTTTGGGCTCCAGGGTTTAATCTATGTAGATTGTTTTTGTGGGTAGCAAATGTGAACCCAACATGTCGTCTGTATGACAGTGAGCTAGGGATCCATACTCTTATATTTTTTATTACCTATTTGCAGCCAGAGTGTAGGCTGAGGTCTTAAAGAAAATTTCATTTCAATGTGGCCATCAAATAAGGTGAGCAGTACAACATTTCAGCGGCAGTTCTCTATGCTTTCAGGTTATGAAACTGTAACTGTGTGCCGCAAGCTATCATCAATGGCTAGGGAGAAACAGATGTCAAAGTGACATTTTGTTAGGTACTTGACTGATACACCAAAAGCTCCAGAGCTTATGGAACATGTTAAAATCAAGCCCTTTAATTTATCCCATACTAGACTGCCAAAAATCAACCGTCAATACACTAGAGTGGGTCCCATTAGATACATAACACATTCATACCCATTTGAAGCGCCTGTGTCGAGAGCAATTTCATCTTCTTAGGATATCCATCTTCTTAACAGCACCCTTAAGTCCATTACCATTCATGGTTCGCTCCTCAGAGGGAGTTCATTGCCATCAATGGTGATGGCTCCTTTAGCCCAGGCCGTGGAGCTTATTGATGCATTGGACGTAACAAGGGAGAACAAATGCTTTACTGCTGTTCTTCCAGTTTCAATTATTGCTCAGAAGCTTTAAGCCATTATGGCTAGGTTTGAAATGGCTACATGAGAAAGCCTGGGGAAAATTGTGGTGCAGTCAGATTCTAAATACACAGTGGACTATGACATCAGTGGTTCCAAGAAGGCTCATTGGGTAACACGGTGGATAGATCCTAAGATCTCCCATTTACATGTCGAGTTCTGAAATTAGTCAAAGAGATTCCAAGATTTTCTATTTACATGTCAAATTCCAACTAGGATTGAGTTGGCCAAGAGGTGGAGTTTTAAAAAACAAAAAAAAAACAAAAAAAAAAAACCCCATTTGGTCATGTAATGAACGAGAAATTTTTCCGAACTGTACATCCATCAACGGTCATAAATATCTGTGCCCATTTTACGAATGATTGAAAATGCCCTCACTGTAGTGCGATACCTTATGGACACCAATCAAATCCCTTTGGTCCCTTGACCGTAGTTGAAGGAAAACTCAGTCATATAATTAAAAAAACACTTTTTTTACAAGAAAAGAACTATTAAAAATACAAAGGAATCCGTCAGCACAAAGGGAGGATATATCCACGAGTCTGGGTCCAAAATTTGACATGGGTCACTTTATACCATTTTTGTAGATTAACATACTGTTGAATTAATACATCATCCTTCCATGTAGCAAAACTCAGTCGTGAACTAAAGATACCCTCTAGTCTTACTAGACTAGAAAACGTTTGCCTCTATATAAATAAGGTTGCTATGAACCCACTTGAAAAGATATCTCAACCATATTACCAAAAAAAAAAAAAAAAAAAAAGGTATCTCAAGCAACACCTAAATATGGTGATAGATAGAACCAAAGTTCCTTGTTCACATGTAAATTTTCAAGTAGACAAATGCCTCTTAAAAAAAGGTGGGGTGGAGGGGGGAAAAATTTGGCTGCTACCTAGGTTATAGGAATGTTCCTTCTACCTGGGTTCACAGCCAAAGAAATGGAATAATTCAATTCCCCTTAGGGTTCACAAATACCCTCCTAGGTTAGTATTTTCCAAAATATCTTTTATGATTCCATTTCTTGACTGTGAATTGGGTAGCAGGAACATTCCTGCAAATCGGGTAGCAACAAGTTTCGTTCGTCGAGGGAGGGGGGGGGGGGAGGGATCATACTAGTTGTCAGAGAAACAGTAAAAATGCATGGAATTATCAAAAAAACAAAAAATGGAAAATATAAACATGCATATTCAATACACATTAAATTAGGTCTTAAATTTGACACGAGATCAATCCACACCACTCCCTATGTTCAATGGTTAGAATTACCATATCACACCTTTTCCTGTAAAAAATAAGAAATGTTTTTCCATCCTAACCACTTAAAAATAAACTTTTTCTTATATAAAAATATTTCTAAGGAGAAAGAACATCAACCCTTGTGCCTAGACACATAGGTGCACGAAATGACCGTCATGCCTAAGGGAAAAGCAGAATTTCTTAGGACATGACACTCATTCACGTACCCCCATGTCTAGACTCTGAACGCAAGGGCAGTGCACCTCAAACACCCAGGTAGCGTTCTCTTTCCCATATCTTTTTTTGTCTCCACTAGATGTTTAGGTAGGGGTGTAAATAAATAGCCGAAATCCGTTTTCGTATCTGTGTTCGTATCCATTTAGTACTATCCGAATCCGTTCGAAAGCTAAACGCTTTGGAACGGATGCGGATACGGATAGGCTATAGCTATCCAAAAAGCTATATTTACATGTAAACGGATAAAATATCCGATCCGTATCCGTGTTCGTATCCTTTTAGCACTATCCGAATTTGTCCGATAGCTAATCAGATGCGAATACGGATGTAGCACTATCCGAGCCGAATCCGATCCGTTTACAGCCCTATGTTTAGGTGGCCCACCAACTAATTGATCGATCTAGACCGATGGATTCTTTATGTACGAAGCGCCACACTAAAAATCTTTCCCCCCCTCTCTCTCTCTCTCTCTCTCTCTCGCTCTCTCCACGCTCCCCTGTGAAGAATCAACATGAGAAGAAAATATTACCGACAAACAAAAAAAAAAAAGAAAAGAAAAAAGGAAAGCCAAAAGAATTAACGAGGAATTATGACGATCATACCCTTTTCCTTTCCTTTAATCTTCTTGAAGAACGCATACGTAGTTACGTACGGTGCAACTGTCCATCTCTCTCTCTCTGTTTTTTAAATTTCTTTCATTTGATTAGCTCTCCATCAGTTACTTCTCTTTGTCCCGTTTGTCTGTCTCTGTGTCCGACTTCCAATCTCGAAGATGGGTAGCTTCGCTTGTGTAGCCACCCTCTTCGCTGTTCTTCTTCATCTCATAGCAAATGGGCAGGCTTTTTATCTCCCAGGTGTTGCTCCTCGCGATTTCGGAAAGGTAATGTCGAATTTTGTTTCCTCTGGAGCATTTATGTATCAATGTGCTTCAAATTTCTTTAGATCTTCGATTTGTTCATACTTTTAATTTTTCCTTCCTCATACTCCGTATTTATTGGTCGATCTCAAATTATCTGTTTACTTCATGATGAGCGTTTCTGAATGGGACCGACTTGGATTTAGGGTTTTGGGTTTAATCTTTCGTAATCTGCAGTTGTTTGTGGATCTGAATGTTTTTGTACTTACTTGGCTATTAGGGTAACTACTAACTAGCTTATTGTACCTGCTGGTGGTGTAGACGATGGACACCTCTTTAGTCTCCGATTTGCTTCTTTCACTGTAGTATTTTCCGTGAACGAAATGCCCTTCCCACATTTTTGGTTTCCTTTCAGTTTTGCATTAGGAAGGGGTAAAAGCAGACTACAATTGCGTTGGTTAACTGGGGTTCCTGAAAGTTCGACCTGGCTCCATGTGCTTCATTTCTAGCCATAAATCTACATTATGCTTGTAATAGTCAATTCAAGGAAATGATTCTTTTGGTTTACGATCAGGTTGTTTAGTTCCATAATTATTACAATGTGTCATTTTTTAAAGTTTTCGTTGGTACCTGATTGTTGAATTCGAGTTTTTTCTTTTTAAATCTGTTCTACCTTGGTCCCTTGCCTTGCTTCAGAACTATTTTTGGGTAAGCCTGATGAAGATGCTTGCTATGTTTTTGCTAGGCCTCATTAATTTGATGGGTAAGCTTATGCATTATATGTAGGTGGCTTCTATTTGTTTCAGTGAATCTTTGATTAATTATTCTTATCATTTTCTTGGTTGCCCTTCCACATAGGGTGATCCCCTTCAAGTCAAAGTGAACAAGCTTTCATCCATAAAGGCGCAACTTCCTTATGATTATTATTTCCTGAACTTTTGCAAGCCTTCCAAAATTATGAACAGTGCAGAAAATTTAGGAGAGGTTCTTCGAGGTGACCGCATTGAGAATTCTGTGTATACTGTGAGCCTTTATACCTCTTCTTTGGTATTTTTAGCATTGAAAACAGTGATTTTGAATTGGTTACCAGGAAAAAAAGCTTTAAACTTGGGACAGTTTACTATGTCAGTTATATAACTGTTACACTGTGTCATTGACCTAAATGTATGATATGTATCTCTACCAAACAAAAATTATGAACTATACTTATGTATATCCCAGTTTCAAATGAGAAAGGAAGACTCATGCAAGGTAGGCTGTCGAGTAAGGCTTGATGCTGAATCTGCGAAGAATTTTAAGGAGAAAATCGATGATGAGTATCGGGTGAACATGTAAGTACTTTGAATATAATGCCTTTTCGTGGCACTTCTAGTTGACAATATCAATAAGTGTAATATTTTTATCAATTTTTTTTTTCCTGAAGTTATTTTCTTGGTCCGTCTCCATAACTCTTCTGGCCTCCATGGTGATTTGCTCTGTTGTCTATTTGGAGGAAGAGATAAGGAAACCTTTACTGACGTCTCTTTCATGGATTTACAGGATTTTGGATAACCTTCCTGTTGCAGTCCTTCGACAAAGAAGGGATGTAAGTCAGTCAACAACATATGAACATGGTTTTCTTGTTGGATTCAAAGGAAAACTTGATGGGGTAAGTATTACGAAGTAGTTATTTGTTGCATAATACCAGTCGTTATTTTGTTTCATATTTAATGTGCCTGTGCAGAGCAAAACTAAGAAATATTTTATCAATAACCACCTGAGCTTCAGAGTCATGTATCACAAAGATCCTGAAACTGATTCTGCCCGCATTGTTGGCTTTGAGGTTGCTCCAAGCAGGTGCTGTACTTCTGTTGTTGCTGTGATTATGCATATAAGCTTGTGAAAATGTGTTATATTTTGTTATGGCTCCCAATTTAAGTGGGGACTAGCCTAAATGAGAGGAAACAGGAAGATTCTGCAATAGAAACACTTCAATTAGTTCAGGGTGGAAGGGATGTAGTCTCTGGGAACATTCTGTGTAACTGGTGTTGTGGTGTAGATCTGAAAGAGTTAGAATCCCCACACGTAAGCTCTTCCAATTAAGCCCAAAAAGAGTTAATGGAATTGAAGTGAAAATATTGATCATAAATGTTTGTATGAGAGAATAACAGAATAACTTTATCCATCTTGAATTTCAGATACCAAGTGTGACTTTTTATTATTGCATTTTCGTGTGCACAACTTGCTTATACTCTTGATTCTTAAATATATTCTCGTGTTATCAATCCTTTTTTTATTTATATATTTTTGTCAGAATTTTTAGATTTTATTAGGTTTATTTGATTTGGTTCTTATCTTCTCATTTGGTCTTCTGCTCGCAGCATCAATCACGAGTACAAGGTTTGGGATGATAAGAAGCCTCAATTGTTAACATGCGCAAAAAATATAATTCAAGGTAGTACTGCCCCACAGGAGGTTGAAGCAGATAAGGAGGTTATATTCACATATGATGTTTCTTTCAAGGTACCGATTCCTTCAATCCTTTTGCATGATTCTCCATGATTCTTCTCCTCTGCTGTTGTTCAGTTGCTGATAAGGTTCTGTCATTTCCAGCCCAGTGAAATCAAGTGGGCATCTCGTTGGGATACCTATCTCCTTATGAATGATGATCAAGTCCACTGGTTCTCCATTATAAATTCTCTGATGATTGTCCTCTTCCTTTCTGGCATGGTGGCTATGATAATGATGAGAACTCTGTACAGAGATATTGCTAATTATAACCAGTTGGAGACCCAGGATGAAGCACAAGAGGAAACAGGGTGGAAGCTTGTCCATGGAGATGTTTTCAGGTCCCCCATCAATTCTGGTTTACTCTGTGTTTATGTTGGGACAGGGGTCCAAGTCTTTGCAATGACGCTTGTTACAATGATTTTTGCGTTACTGGGTTTCCTGTCACCTTCAAACCGAGGGGGACTCATGACTGCCATGGTTCTCTTGTGGGTTTTCATGGGCTTATTTGCAGGGTACTCCTCGGCCCGCATGTATAAGATGTTCAAGGGCACAGAATGGAAGAAGAATACTCTAAAAACTGCATTCATGTTCCCAGGTATACTTTTTGCAGTTTTCTTTGTGCTGAACGCATTTATATGGGGAGAGCGGTCTTCAGGTGCAGTTCCCTTTGGTACCATGTTCGCTCTTGTTTTCTTATGGTTTGGCATTTCAGTACCCTTGGTTTTTGTGGGTAGTTATTTGGGTTCCAAAATGCCAGCCATTGAGGACCCAGTGAAGACAAACAAGATCCCCCGGCAGATACCAGAGCAGGCGTGGTACATGAAACCATTCTTCTCTATACTTATTGGAGGCATACTTCCCTTTGGAGCAGTCTTTATTGAACTCTTTTTCATCTTGACATCGATATGGTTGAACCAGTTCTACTACATCTTTGGCTTCCTATTCATTGTCTTTATCATACTTCTAATTACTTGTGCTGAGATAACAATAGTGCTCTGCTACTTCCAGTTGTGTAGTGAAGATTACCATTGGTGGTGGAGAGCCTATTTGACTGCTGGATCTTCTGCTCTCTATCTTTTCCTCTACTCAGTGTTCTACTTCTTCACCAAGTTGGAGATAACGAAATTGGTGTCAGGCATCTTCTACTTTGGGTACATGTTACTTGTGTCCTATGCGTTCTTTGTCTTGACAGGGACAATTGGCTTCTATGCATGCTTCTGGTTTGTTCGGATGATATACTCCTCTGTGAAAATTGACTGACACACTGAGGAAGTGGCTTTAATGGATGCATATCAGTGAGCTCTAAAAATGAGACTTCTCAAAGTACAGGCTTGGGAGAAAAAGGAGGAGAATGTGCCCTTACCAGCTGCTACAAATAATCTTCGACTGGAGAGTTTTCTTCTCATCTTCACAAACCGTCTTTGGCAGATGGTAGCTTAGGATATTTGGTTGTACCTTTCTGTTGCTTTAACCTTTTTATTTCGTAGTTTATACCCTTTTTTTTCTTTTAATAATGGTTGTAAACTGTATTTTTATTAGCTTTTGTTCAAGAAGCTTACAAAGCTATTCCCCAGGAAATGATTGGATCTGTTGTTAATTTTTAGGGTGGATCCCATCTGAATGTAACCACACAAACTATGAGTAATTTATTTTTCCTGTTCTTGTCATTCAGGCATTTTATTAGTTGAATCACAAAAACTCTGACTGGATTTGGCATAGCTCTGTTTCTTTCCTTGTAAAAGGGTGAAAATAGGAAAATTTTCCTTTAAAATAAGATTTTTTACTATTTGTTTCAAGGCAAAAGGTTTTCTGGTCGGCGGTGCAGGTAAGGGAATCTATGGTCGGGAATAATCTGATCCATGGAATTGGTATCAATAGATCTTGCTCGTTAATTGAATTCCAAAATATTATACGGTTTTGAGTGAAATACGATACTTAATACCCAAAGAAAAAAAAGAAATACGATCCCAAATACACTTCCTCTGTCTCCCTCTCTCTCTCTTGTCGAATGCTTCGTTCTCACTTTTGTTCTGAAGATTGTATCTCGGATTGAAGGCTAGGGCTTGCTCGGTTCTACTAACAAAACTCAGAAACCAGATCTCTGTTGCCTCTCACGCAAACCTCTCTTGTACTCCGGCGAACCTCAAACCTCTCTTCTTCCTCTCGCCTGGTTCTGGTTTGTGCGCAGCTGAAATCAAAAATGGGAAAAATACCCATCACGCCTCTAGGAACGACTTGCGTAGCAGAAATCAAACAAATCGAAACTCCTTTTCGTTCAAGCATCTGGTTCCAAATCAGTCAAGGTTAGATTTACAGTTCTCTCGCACAAACTCACTCTCTCTCTCTCTGTTAAGAATAAAACCTCTTATGTTGCAGAAAGAAAATGTTAGGTTTTTTTTAGTGATTTTTTGTAGCCTTCCTGTCACAAACTCGATCTCTCTTTGATTTGGAACCAGATGCTTGAACGAAAAGGAGTTTGAATATGTGTGTGTGTTTGTGTTCATGTTTCATCTCTAGAATTACAACAAATGAGACATTTTAGGCCTACCTTAAAACTTGTTTAAACAGAAAAAATATGGAGAAAATGGTGGTAAAAATGTATGTATTTGTATTGAAAATATACATCTACCTCCTCTCTTGTCCCAGAACTAGTATCCCTTTCTCTTGAAACAATAGGGTGCTTGTACACAGTTCCATAGCTGCCCTGCCCAAGTTCTGTTGGATGTGTCAATTCTTGGTTTCTGAAATTGAGTTGGACTGAGAAATGGTAGCAGAAAATCCTGCTCCATAGAAGTTAGAACATTAATTAGTCCCTCCCTGGAACTCAAGCACTGTATTGATGTCCAATTTTCATTGTGTATCTGAGTGTTCTTCATGTTGGTGCTCTTATTGTTGTTGTTCCTGTCTTTCATTTCTTTATTATTGGGTTTCTGCCTATTTTCTGTTTCTAGAAATGAAGGTTTTGAAAGTATTAAAACAATTTTTTTGCTTTGTTACTTAGAATTTCAAATGTCCCAATCAAAAGCCAAACTGACACTCGATGTGTTAAACTAATTAGGTTTAGATTTAAGACAAGATTGGGCTGCTTGTAGCATTATAAAATACATGTTTTTGTTCAGTCTTCTGCATGTGTCTCTTATGGCAAAACTCTTAAAATAATAACAATAATTTGTTTTTGTCCTTAAAGTGCTATATACTGTGACTGAAACAGTGTTTACACCAATTCATCATCTTCTCCATAATGCCTCATCGTTATAAAATATTCTATATCTGAATCCTTGTGGTGACTAATCAGCTTCAGTTTCTAATACTGAACACTTGAACCACTTTCTGTTTACAAGTGAAATGGTTTATGTTTATGGGTATGCAAAGTTTTTGTCTTTGCATCCATTCTTTTCTGTATCAGTTTGCAACCCATTGGATGAGCCCCCAAAATCATACTGGTTGGACCAATCAACTTTATGTTGAAGGACTTTCTTTTGTTGTCGTACTACTAGCATCTCAATGGAGTCGTTGGGGTTATCTCCAGGTTTTAAAGGGTTGCTGTACCTGTGTGTGTGAGAGAGATCTAGAAAATGGTGCGAAAACACAGGCTAGGCATGGTTTATGAAGGTAGGTGAGTCTTTAGCTCAAAAAGGAAGAGCACCTGGGTTTGTTCCTAGGAGATGATGGTTCGAGTCCATCAAGACTCTAATGTATTCATCAGTAGGTTCCTTATTAATGTCTGTATTCATCAGTAGGTTCTCTTCAATGCCTGTGGTGAACCACACAAGGCTCAGGTTATTTGAATTGCTTCAGAGGTTTACAACCACAGATCATTTACAGCAAAAGATGTATGACCCAATGCCTAGTTGATTCTCAATATGGTTTCTTGTATAAATCAGTTAATTCTAGCTATGTTCATTTTAATTTGTGTACTCAAATAAATAAAACTAGTTGAGAAATATTTTAAAATAGATTGAATAAACTATACAGAGATGTCTGTTTCTTGAGTTATCGTAAACACTGTGCCAGACACTTCAAGTTGTTGTTGTACCAAGAACAAACATCACTGTTGTTGTTGGATCTGATCCTTGATGAATTGTAATTTGAATATCAACATGATACTGCTATCTTGGATAAGTAGATTTTGTTATGATGCTCCCCTAGTCCCCACAGTGAAATAGAATGGGCATCAGTTTATGACACATACATAGCTATTCACTTGGTGGCCATGCTCATGAGTCAATAGAATGGGGCTGCAGCAGCAGTAGCAGGGGAAGGACTTCAAACACAAAATGCTGCAGCATTGTCCAGAGGCTCAATTGGGGCTACAACAGCAGCAGGGGAAGGACTACAAACACAACATGATATCCAAAGAAATTTATAAAATGAAGTAATCTTCCCAAAGGATTAAGAACAAGTCTCATTTATGATATCCAAAGAAATTTATAAAAACTGCATTACTAATTCAATAATGTAATAACTCCCCTCAATAAAATTAACATGACTGATCATACAAGGAAGCAACTAGTTCTTATGATGAAAGGCCAAGAAACTAAAAAACAGACTAGATTGAATCAATTCAAGATGAAAAATCCCCCCCTCTTAGTTTCAATTTTTTTGGTCAATCTCTTTCGACCTATGTACAAATAACAGGGCTAACATTAGATGAAATAAAATCGATGAAAAACACAGTAAAACCAATCTATCATACACATTGAAATGGAAACTAAATGTTCAAATATCATCCAAAAGAAGAAACTACTAAACTCTTAAATTCCAAATGGAAAAGACTATACGAGTCCCGATGGGTTCGAACCATCATCTCCTGGAAACAAACCCAGGTGCTCTTCCTTTTTGAGCTAAAGACTCACCTACCTCCATAAACCATGTCCCAGAACTAGTATCCCTTTCTCTTGAAACAATAGGGTGCTTGTACACAGTTCCATAGCTGCCCTGCCTATGTTCTGTTGGATGTGTCAAAATTCTTGGTTTCTGAAATTGAGCTTGGACTGAGAAATGGTAGCAGAAAATCCTGCTCCATAGAAGTTAGAACATTAATTAGTCCCTCCCTGGAACTCAAGTACTGTATTGATGTCCAATTTTCATTGTGTATCTGAGTGATCTTCATGTTGGTGCTCTTATTGTTGTTGTTCCTGTCTTTCATTTCCTTATTATTGGGTTTCTGCCTATTTTCTGTTTCTAGAAATGAAGGTTTTGAAAGTATTAAAACAATTTTTTTGCGTTGTAACTTAGAATTTCAAATGTCCCAATCAAAAGCCAAACTGACACTCGATGTGTTAAACTAATTAGGTTTAGATTTTAGACAAGATTGGCCTGCTTTTAGCATTATAAAATACATGTTTTTGTTCAGTCTTCTGCATGTGTCTCTTATGGCAAAACTCTTAAAATAATAACAATAATTTGTTTTTGTCCTTAAAGTGCTATATACTGTGACTGAAACAGCGTTTACACCAATTCATCATCTTCTCCATAATGCCTCATCGTTATAAAATATTCTATATCTGAATCCTTGTGGTGACTAATCAGCTTCAGTTTCTAATACTGAACACTTGAACCACTTTCTGTTTACAAGTGAAATGGTTTATGTTTATGGGTAATGCAAAGTTTTTGTCTTTGCATCCATTCTTTTCTGTATCAGTTTACAATCCATTGGATGAGCCCCCAAAATCATACTGGTTGGACCAATCAACTTTATGTTGAAGGACTTTCTTTTGTTGTCGTACTACTAGCATCTCAATGGGGTCGTTGGGGTTATCTCCAGGTTTTAAAGGGTTGTTGCAGGGTTGCTGTACCTGTGTGTGTGTGTGTGTGAGAGTGAGAGAGAGAGAGAGAGAGAACGATCTAGAAAATGGTGCTAAAACACAGGATAGTCATGGTTTATGAAGGTAGGTGAGTCTTTAGCTCAAAAAGGAAGAGCACCTGGGTTTGTTCCTAGGAGATGATGGTTCGAGTCCATCAAGACTCTAATGTATTCATCAGTAGGTTCCTTATTAATGTCTGTATTCATCAGTAGGTTCTCTTCAATGCCTGTGGTGAACCACACAAGGCTCAGGTTATTTGAATTGCTTCAGAGGTTTACAACCACAGATCATTTACAGCAAAAGATGTATGACCCAATGCCTAGTTGATTCTCAATATGGTTTCTTGTATAAATCAGTTAATTCTAGCTATGTTCATTTTAATTTGTGTACTCAAATAAATAAAACTAGTTGAGAAATATTTTAAAATAGATTGAATAAACTATACAGAGATGTCTGTTTCTTGAGTTATCGTAAACACTGTGCCGGACACTTCAAGTTGTTGTTGTACCAGGAACAAACATCACTGTTGTTGTTGGATCTGATCCTTGATGAATTGTAATTTGAATATCAACATGATACTGCTATCTTGGATAAGTAGATTTTGTTATGATGCTCCCCTAGTCCCCACAGTGAAATAGAATGGGCATCAGTTTATGACACATACATAGCTATTCACTTGGTGGCCATGCTCATGAGTCAATAGAATGGGGCTGCAGCAACAGTAGCAGGGGAAGGACTTCAAACACAAAATGCTGCAGCATTGTCCACAGTAAAACCAATCTATCATACACATTGAAATGGAAACTAAATGTTCACTGTCCAGAAATAAATGAACTGTCAAATATCATCCAAAAGAAGAAACTACTAAACTCTTAAATTCCAAATGGAAAAGACTATACGAGTCCCGATGGGTTCGAACCATCATCTCCTGGAAACAAACCCAGGTGCTCTTCCTTTTTGAGCTAAAGACTCACCTACCTCCATAAACTATGTTTGCAGTTTGCACTCCTTGTGTGTACTAGCATGAAAATGAATCCATGTTGAATCTTAACTCACAACTCGAACTGGGTATCCTTTCTTACAGCTTACACGAAGAGCCTCATTCATAAATGTGAACTCCTAAAATCAACTTGGTTATGTTGCTCACTCTTTGAACAAAATATGCAGATAAGGAGACAGACTCAAGCAATTAATATGAACAATGATGCCTGAGACAGTGAGCCAAATGGTCCATGAAGAATTCAGTGAAATTGCATGTTTCCCACAGTTGAAAGAAGAGACAGGCTTCTCAATTTTAACTAGGAAATAATTCTGTTTTAACTAGGAAAAATATGGCAAAGGCTAAGAAAATCAATCCTCTTTTTGCTATGTCACAAGATTATGGATTAATCTCTGAGATAATGGAGGAGATGAAGATCGTAAACACATGAAGACTCAGGCTGTGTTTGGTATACATTCTTGGAATGCATTCCAGGTAGATTTCGCATTCTCGGACGACAAAAACTTACGAAATCGCCCCGGAATGCATTCCAAGAATGCATACCAAACACACCCTCGGTGTCCCCCAGAAAAATACCAGTAGAGAAATACCATGAATGCAAAATCCTATTGTTACATTGTAGGTGCAGAAAAGCATTTCCTAATCCATTGTCATTCTTCACACATCATTTCCTAAGCCAAAGTCGTTTCACTTTCTGGTTCTTATCTGCATTGTAAAGAAGGCAATAGGAATCAGTCATGAATCCTCCCTGGTAATTACATAGCCACTACAAAGACATTGCAACCTCAAAGGATTCACATGGATTGGAGTGTAGTACTACCCAGCATGGGGAGTCCAAATTTGAGAGAAAAGAAATAACTAAAGGCAGGTCGTCCTTCCCCAGTTTTGGTGTTTTCTACTACCGCAGTGTTTTCTACCCGTCTTTCTCATTTGCTATTTAAGGCTCTTCAACAAACGTCTTCCCCATCAGAGTACTAAGAAACCATCACACGTACAGAGAGAGAGAGAGAGAGAGAGAGTGAGAGATGCAAATTGGTTCCACCAACGATTTAGGGCAAATGGTTCCACCAACAAACATTAATCAACAAAAAGCATTTGGGGTTTGAAATACTTACATTGAGAAGAGGATGGAAGAAGATGAGAGGGGCAAATGGCTCCACCAACGATCCTCGGCTTCCGATTTGTGCGAACAACAGAGGTTGCAGAGGAGATGAAGCAGAGGAGAGGAAGAAGACAGGAGCCTTCACGGTTCCATTGCAGTGAGGAGATGAAGAAGAGGAATGGAAGGAAATTTCTCACTGTTCACTGTTCCCTCGGTGCTGTTCAAGTGTTGTTCAAGGTTCCATGGCGGTGAGGAGATGAAGAAGATGAGAGAGAAGTAGGAATTTCTTTTGTTTTGAAACTTAAAACCTTTCGTTTCTATTTTCTGGTCGGTTTGGGTTTATGGTTGGCTTGCGTTTGCTGTGCTCATAAACCGGAAATACTACCACTTTTTAGAGGATTTGTAACTTGGACGTTGGATATGGATATTGACAGGTGTCAAGTTCACAGCTGCCAGTAGGACGATGGCAGGAACCTACTCGGCAGTAGAGGATCTGAATCCACTCTGCTGCCATACTGTGGCATGTTTTTTTTTGGTAGAGACTGGAGCCTGGATTTAAGAATCGGTTGACTCGGATTGGGATCGGTTGGTTGTAACTCATTTTCTTTATAATCCATCTCAATTGAACCGAATCATGGGCTAATTCCAGAATTCTACATCGATTCGATTTCTGAACCGATTTAGCCTGATTACTATGTGGATATCCCATACCCGCATGAAATCGAGATGCGTAATAGACGGGTATCGATCAAGGATTGTGGTGAGTAGTTCTGATGGAGTCGACTCATTGACGCATGTGACAATTGGGGATATTCGATTACATTCGCCGTTTAGGTTGGTAGATCCGGATCAGATCAGAATAGAATTTTAAATACATTTTCAGATCCAAGACTAAACCATATTAAATTCGGTTTGGATCGGTTTCGATTATTTGGTCCGGATCAGTTCCAGTTATTCGATCCGGCTCCGTAATTCGATACTTGGTTAATCATTACTCATTGGCACCCTTGTCGACTCATGGACACCGAGCCGAAACCGAAAAGTTCTCATTGGATTGCTCTTGGTTTCTCTAAAAACCACATCAAAACCAAAAAAAACCCGAGCCGACCCATTGACACCCCTTATTGTGAGTTTTTACCTCAAATAAAGACTCGTTCAATTTTCTAAAATCTAGTTTGTTTATACAGTATGATCAGGGCATTTGGATAGTTCAGACGGAGTCGACTCATTGACGCATGTGACAATTGGGGATATTCGATTACATTCGCTGGTTAGGTTGGTAGACCCGGATCTGATCGGAATTGAATTTTAAAGACATTTTCAGATATTCAGATCCAAGACTTAACCATATTAAATTCGGTCCGGATCGGTTCCGGTTATTTGATCCGGCTCCGTAATTCGATACTTTGTTAATCATTACTCATTGACACCCTTGTTGACTCATGGACACCGAGCCGAAACCGAAAAGTTCTCATTGAATTGCTCTTGGTTTCTCTAAAGACCACATCGAAACCAAAAAAACCCGAGCCGACCCATTGACACCCCTTATTGTGAGTTTTTACCTCAAATAAAGACTCGTTCAATTTTCTAAAATCTAGTTTGTTTATACAGTATGATCAGGGCATTTGGATAGTTCGGATGGAGTCGACTCATTGACGCATGTGACAATTGGGGATATTCGATTACATTCGCTGGTTAGGTTGGTAGATCCGGATCCGATCGGAATCGAATTTTAAAGACGTTTTCAGATTTTCAAATCCAAGACTTAACCATATTAAATTCGGTCTGGATCGGTTCCAGTTATTTGATCCGGCTCCGTAATTCGATACTTTGTTAATCATTACTATTGAGCCGATTTCTTATTTCTTTTGCTTCAATATCCATCTTGAATCGAACCGATTCATGGAACGATTTCTTATTCATTTTATTCAATATCCATCTTAAATCGAACCGATTCATGGACCGATTTCTTATTCATTTTGTTCAATAACCATCTTGAATCGAACCGATTCATGGACCGATTTCTTATTCATTTTCTTCAATATCCATCTTGAATCGAACCGATTTATGGAACGATTTCTTATTCATCGTCTTCAATATCAATCTTGAATCGAACCGTTTCATGGGCCGATTTCTTATTCATTTTCTTCAATGTCCATCTTGAATCAAACCAATTCATGGGCCGATTTATTATTCATTTTCTTCAATATCCATCTTGAATCGAACCGATTTATTATTCATTTTCTTCAATATCCATCTTGAATCGAACCGATTCATAGACCGATTTATTATTCATTTTATTACATCTGAATATTTTTTTGGCTTAGCACAAGGCCACCCTTTTTTTTGGGAGGAGAAGTAGAAGGCCAACCTAAATCCCATAAAGGATTATCGTTTGGGTCTCTCCCTTTTTTTGGGGGGGAGAAGTAGAAGGCCAACCTAAATCCCATAAAGGATTATCGTTTGGCTCTCTCTCTCTCTCTCTCTCTCTGCTTTAACACCTCATTAATTAATGGCTCTTAATTAATTATTTTGATATGAACAACTGACCACTACTAACGTAACCAGTGCTAACTTAACCACAAGTGGAATTATCAAAAAGGCCTTTTGATCTGCCCGTTTGCGTCTCTCTCTCTCTCTGCCTAACAAGTCATTAATTAGTCCTTTGTTCGATAAGAACAATCCATTAAAAGCCTAAAACCCTTCATCACGTGGAACCGTGAGATAAGGGATGTGTACGTAAAAGACTAGATAAGTAAGAGATTCAAGGGGTTGATTTGTATTGAAGTATCAGTATGAATGTATACAACTGTTAGAGAGAGTTTTAACTCTAATAGAACAGCTGAGTGGTTTACATGACATCAAAGACGTCAGATTGCTTTTGATTGAGTGGTTCCTTTGGATAAGGAAACCAGTCTATACAAGATATAGACATCACTTATGTATTTCATTATACAAGGTCTTCTCGTTAGTTATTAAATTTTATTTTTTTTAGTAGTAGAACGTTAGTGATTTATTTGAGATTGCTTATTGAACGGTTGATTTGACAGGTGTAATTCTGTTATTAGGAAGCTCAATCGCATCCCTTAGCTTCCACTGTTATACTCTCTCACTTGTTTGCTCCTGGCCGTTTGAAATCTCTCTAAAACTGGTGCTTTAATTACTCATTGACACTCATTCCATATTTCAGAAAACGTTTTGGGAAGACGAAGCATTGATGGCTCCATGTGCGCTGGTAATTGGTAAAGGCAAATTGGGAAGCCAAATAATCTGTTTTACAACTCATTGAAAGAGTAGAATTTAAAACGTTTTCTTATTTTTTGATCAAAATTCAATTCAATAGGAATGATTTCAGTCCACTTCAAATCTAGGAAAAGAAAAAGGGATAATTCTGGAGAAGTAAAGAGACGGAGAGAGAGAGAGAGACAGAGAGAGAGAGAGGGCGGGGGAGAGGGGGGAGGAGGGAATAAATAAATCTGTCCTTCGTTCTATTAGTTAGGACCTTATAGGCAAAAAGTTCAAAGGATGGAAGGATATCAGTCTGATTGTAAAATGGAGATATCTTCCCAAAGTCTGAAAGGATATCACTCTGACTCCGGCCTTCATGGAGTGACCAAGAAGATAAGGTCAATGGAAACTAAGAGTAGCGAGGGAGATCCCTTCAAACCCAAGTTTGACAAAGGAGTGAAGTTTCATGAAGAAGAGACCAAGAAGAAGAAAAGGCCTGCTGAAACTAAGCTCGACAAGGAGAAGCTGCGTCGCAAGATCGAGAAGTTTAAGTTGATGTTACGAAAACTGAAAGAAAAAAAAAACCAGGAGAAAGGAGGTGTTGTGCTTAAGAAGATAAAAAACGAGGTTAATGTGGAACTGAAGAAAGGTGCTGTTGCGGTGAAGAAGATAAAAAAAGAGGATACGGTGGAACTGCCACACACGCCTAACAAACCTCTAATCCGGATTGAACGGGGGAGCTCATCCTTGAAGCCAATTTATGTGCACGATCCGAAGGAACATCCCAAATCTCCTATATTCATTAATCTGTCTGACCTTGAAGATGAAGATAACCTAGTTGGAGGACATGTTGATCCATCGGTTTTCCACCCTTGCTTCTACATAGATGACTGTGGAGGAAGTGAGGCTGAAATTGAAGGTGGGAATGGAGTTGAAATTGAAGATGCAAATGAAGGTGGAAATGGAGATGGCTTTGGAGGAAGTGGATCGGATTAAGCTACTTTTGGTTATTTTGGTCTTTTTGTTTTGTAAACCTTAGAACTGATGGGTGGTGTTTGGAATCAGATTATCGTTTCGCTTTGTAGTTTTTGTTTTTTTTAAATTTGTCCAATCTAAGCAGTAACATATTGAACAATGGGTATTTTCTTTTGGCTTTGGGTGAAAATCTTTGTACTTTGCTCGTTTAAGGAGCAACATATTTGAAGTTAAGGTTTTGCAGTTTTATATGGTTTGACTTGTGATGGTTATCTCTTTTTGCACATCGGCTTATCATCAGCAAATTATTAATCAGTCAAGGGCTCTTCTTGATCCATCCATTACAGGTTTAAAGGGGAAGTCTGATTCCACATCTTCGAACCCTTTAGGATTAGTTTATTTCAATGTGATATTCCCAACTGAATAGGGATAGAATGAGAAACCGAATAGGGATAGAATTGAGAAACCAATTGAATTTGAATTGTGGTATTTCCCAGGAAATTTCTGAAGACAATAAAATATGCATGGAACTCACTGTTACCACTTAATAGCATTGCACAATAGCCTAAAAGAACCGGCCAAGCTTCAATCATGAAGCCAAAAAGTTCTTGAATTTTTTTAACCGATTTCAGACCTCTGTTCAAAACTCAGTTGTGAACCCAATCCATCCAGCCTTTTGCTGTTTGTGGAGTGATTTGTAATCTCTTTTCTAGTCCATAAATGTGTCATCCTTACCGTTTGGGTTGGTGCTTAAAGGATATGGGACTTCCATGGAACCACAATTTGGGAAGTCCAAGAGAAATTAGACGATACAAAGTGTTCCAATTTATAATTAGATGATATTCCATCTATCAATCATAATGAATCCAATCCGAGTTAGCATATTATATGATAAATAAAACAAAGGATGGTTGTGTCAAAGAGCAATCAATTACAAAATATGTTTCTCCATGAAGCTGCAGAAATCCAACTGGGTATTCAATACGGGTAATCAATTTACGGGGTGGGGCTTGTCATTAGGGCATAATCGAGGGGAGGGGGTAGTCATTTACTCCCAAAAAAAAAAAAAAAAAAAACCCATGTCATGAGAGCCAAACAAAAATTACAGCAATTCCAATTGCCAACTTAAAAAAAATTAGTTTAACACATCATGAGTTTAACTTTAAAAAAACACTTAGCTAGCATAATGTGTTTGTCCAGGAACCCTTGCTCCCGAACTTCATGCCATGAACCAGGGGAGGGGGTGGGGCTTGTCATTAGGGCATAATCAAGGGGAGGGGGGAGTAATTTACTAAAAAAAATACAGCAATTCCAATTGCCAATAACATCTCATGAGTTAAACTTGAAAAAAAAAAATTACAGCAACTACAGAGCATAATGTGTTGTGTTTCTTCATGAACCCTTGGTTCCGACCTTCATGACATGAATCCTCATAACAGCAGCCATTGGCAAAGTCATACCCCAAACCCATAGATCTTGTATCCGAAATACTCTCCAGCATATGTATCTCCATTCCTGAGTAACAAAATACTTAAACAACAGATTGCTTTTAATTAAACTTACAAACAGAAAAATATAATAAAATAACCCAAATGCAGGACAGAACCCACCTAATAACAGAAAAAATACAGCAACTACAGAGCATAATGTCATGAGGGCATAATCGAGGGGAGGGGGGAGTAATTTACTAAAAAAAAAAGATACATATATTACCATGGCAATTACCAAAAAAAAAAAATTGCAGCAATTCCAATTGCCATTAATAAAAGTTTAACATCTCATGAGTTTAACCAAAATAAATAAATAAATACAGCAACTAGAGAGCATAATGTGTTTCTTCATGAACCCTTGGTTCACCTTCATACCATGAATCATCATAACAGCAACCATTGGCAAAGTGATACCCCAAACCCATACATCTTGTATCCGAGTCTACCATATGTACCACCATTAATGAAACAAAAAATTTTATGCTGTACCTTTCTTATGTAAGAAATAAAAAAGACAGAAGTAGATTGACAGTGCAACCGGGGTGGGGGTTGGGAGGAGGAAGTAGTAGGAAGAAAGTGACAACACACATGAGATCAAACATACCAGACCAGACCAGAAATCTCTCTCTAATATCTATTCTTCATTGCACTGGCCATTGAAATCATTTGCCGATGCTGATACTACCTGAACAAACATAAGGCACAGTCCACATCAATAGTATTGCACTAAAAAGTACTAACACAAAACCAAATTTCTTAGAAACAAACCTTCTTACAAGTGGACTTGTTATGCCCTAACTCCTTACAGTTGCCACATCTATTCTTCCTTCCACTTGTCATCTCCATTGGATGTTTACTACGACTTTCATTAGGCCGACCCTTTGTAACCACATCCATAGGAATATGGAGATTACGATATAGGTCATGTGTAGCATTGGCAGAGGGTTGTGGGTCAACACCAAAAGTTTGTGAATTGGATTCACCCATTGCTTGTAAGATTTTCTGATTCACAATCCCCAATGCAACCGTAGCAGAATCACATGCCTCTTGTGAACCACTGATTGTGGCTATCAAACGCCTAACGGCATCTTGGAAAGCCCACATACTTGTTACTGATCCAAAACCTCCATCACTTACTTCTTTGTGACTCGACAAATAATGCCTTGCATCCTTGGTCCACCGTTTTAGGAGATATTGGGAAGGTATCTCCTTGAGGTCCGTCTTATGGAAGACTCGCAAGATGTGTTTGCATAACAAACCCATAAACTCAAACAATTTACAGCTACAAGTGACAACACCGGCATCAAGGTCATACCAAACTTCACACTTATACTCTTCGGGAACATCAAAGGGACCCACCAAATATTTTTGCTTTTGACCATGTACTTCCATTAACGAGGCTGTCAATCCTAGTGCTGCAGACCAATGTTTCTTAAAGATTTCAAAAATCTTCCTTGTGTACACTTTAGATGCATGCACCTCCAAAGGACTGCCAACTAACAATGGAGGGTTTGTGTTTATACAAGCAAAATTACTACTAGCTTCCCTCTCCCGACGTCTCTCTACAGCCCTTTCGTATTGTCGTGCAAACTTGTACAATGGGATTGATTGCTTAAAGTAACCGCGAAAGTAATAGTTCATCCCCTCGCTTCTTTGTGTAGATGACATGCCGGCAAAGAAAGTACCTCTTAGATATAGTGGTACCCAATGCACCCGTTGCTCGTACATTTTCTTCAGCCACGCATGTTCAACGAGATTATAATTTACTAATAACTCTTGCCAACGTGTCTCAAATTCAATCTCCGTCTTACTACCGTATATACACCTCCCAAAATCCTGTTTGAATGACTGACTCGTCCCATACAAATGGCTCAAGTGTTCCATGCAATGTTTTTGCACATGCCAAGAGCAATACCTATGCTTTGCCCTAGGAAACACATGTGGAATGGCCCTCAACAATGATGGACATTGGTCTGTAATAATTGCAACTGGTGGTCGATCCCCCATTGCTTTCAACCACGTAGAGAATAACCAAATAAACGACTCAATTGTCTCATCAGCTACCAACCCACATCCAAACAAAATACTTTGACCATGATGATTTACTCCGGTAAAGGGACCAAACGGGAAGTGATATCGATTCTTCTTGTATGTTGTATCAAATACCACTACATCCCCAAATACATGATATGCAGCCCTCGCCGTCCCATCAACCCAAAAGATACCCCGTACAGTACCATCATCTGTTGTAGCCATTTTGCAAAAGAATTGAGGATCACATAGTTTGGAATGGTGCAAATATTCTATTAACTTTTTTAAGTCCATCCCAAGAAACTTCTGATTTTGTCTCTTCATAAAATTCTTAAATGCCAACTCTGGCAAACCCACCTTGGAGGCCCCACCAGACATAGATTTCACAACCTCATAAATAGTTGCCATTCCAATACCACAATCATCTAGAGTATTTGCAATCTGTACAACCAAGTCTGAGAGCCATTGATGTGAGCGAAGCCGATAAATTTCAGCGGGTTCCACGAGGCTATGGTTGTGGGCTGAAATAAATTGGTCAACAACCAAGCCCCCTTCACTTGATTTTACCCGCAAACGAGCAGGACAACCAACTCTACTATCAGCTCGACGAGTAACATCTTTCCCTTCTTGTCTTTTATCTTTACAATCCTTAAAACCTTCCCTACTACAAACATACATGCGAGACAAGACATCCCCATCCACGTCCATTCCTTCTTTCCTTTTCCTTGACCTCTCCACTTTAGATTTCCGAACACTAAATCCCATATTCCGAGCATAATTGTTATAAAATTCATATGCAGCGTTTGCATTGGCAAAATACTTCCCAATACATAGTTCCTCATTATGCTCAACAGGATTGTCAAAGTGTTCCGTTGGATCATCAACAAATAAATTTTCACCCCCATCACCATTCTCACTTGGTTCATCCACAAATACATGATCTACTATATTTCCATTTGTTATATCACTTCCATCATCAACTACCATGTCCCTACTATTTAATTCCTTTTCAATATCTTCCACATCTAATCGAAGAGCTTCCTCCATATCAGAGGGACCTTCATTAGCATACGCATCCTCTACAAAATGAAACACACAGCTAAATGTATCAGAGGGACCTTAATTTCTATTTGTTGTCATTTCAATAGCATTTCAAGGTAAAACTTACCTAAGTCTCTATATGGTATAATAACCTCTGCCATAGATCCATCGACAATAGTATACGATAATCCATCGTCATGTTCCATTTTTTTGTTCCCTCTAAAACTCTGTAAGTATATAAGCATAACATAATTGTTAATGATAATTGATAGAGTAGTCATAATGTGCAACAATAGTCACTCCCATTTCCTTGTAATTTGGTGATGCAATGTGACAGAGCGATGGAAGAAAGCAACCCAATTCAACACATGAAAATTATGTATGCCTAAGCATATATTATACCATTTATTACAAATCAACACATGTATCTCCATGGTGCCTAGATCCAATGGTCCAAAATAAACCCCCAAAAGATTCTTAAATAAACACCCCCTGCTGCCCAATACCTTGACCACACCTCAATATCAATGTTTTTTTTTTGGTAAGAAGTTAATGTCAATGTCGTCCAAATTACTTATAGGTTCATGATGACCTAACAAGTAATTAATTTCAAACCATATCAAATTGAGCAGTCAGTTGATATGCTTTATACTTTACTAGGCATAGTGACGCCTAACAACCCGAGGCTGGCTCAGGTTCTCATACGAGAATTCTCGTACGGGTCTGAGCCACACAGATGGGATCAGGCTGTGGAACCCACCTCCCTTGGATTGCATCTGTGCAGCTAGGCCATACGCGAATGGTGCTCATACAAGAACTTGAACTGCACTCCAACAACAACCCCCCCTCCAAATAAAAAATTCTAGAATGACAAGATTATCCGAAAAGATGAATGCATACTGGCTACTGGGAAGTAGCCAAGGACACAAACCAAATGCCGGTATCCTCATTCATATAATCCAACTATTATCTTAAGAAACAGAAATAAAGTTACTGTAGAGACCACCAAACTCATAGACCTTTACAGTAGAAAAAAAGTTACTACAGTGACCACCAAACTCTTAAAACCTTTCAGTAGAACAACATTATAAACTCTTCCATGCTATCTCTGACCTAGAGACCTTAACCTCAGCTTCATACATTGAATTTTCTGCGAGCAAGAGTCGAATTCTACTTATATGGTCTATAATTACTATAAAAAAGTAGGTCCTCAGTTCTGCCCAGTGAACCAACATACCCCCTTCCAAGAAGTTTCTGAAGAGAGATCAAGAAACAAAATTAACAATCATAGTATGACCAACAGAATCTTTTATCACAACTACCTGGGGTAGGCTAGAATACTCACAGATCCACCCAATTATTATCCAACTGAGTTTTCCCTGGTCCACCAGGCAAAGGAAGGTACTGCCTATTGGATTTCTACAGCTATTTCTGCTACAAAACTCTATATAAATAGAGGTCTTTTTTCTTGGGATAAGACACTAGAATTTTCTTGTCTCCCACACAAATAATTAAACAATAAATGAGACCCATATCTAAAACGAAAAAATTGAACAACCTCAATTCATTTGTGTGGCAGCCCTCTATGCTCTATTTATTAGGAAAATTCTTTCTTTGCCATTGATTCCATAGTGAAACATCCGCTATATCTTTGGTATCTATAGGGTTCAAGCATGGAGCCAGGCTCACCAGCACTTCATGCATTAAACAACCACTCTTTTTATACAACAAATAAACATTCACATTTCCCCAACTTTCCCCATTACAAACCCCATACATGACAAGCAAAACTGAAATCACCATCTCGTTGACTCTCTACTGCTTTGTTTACATTAGAATCTGTCATTGTTCTTGTTCCTTTTGACTTCTGCCATTTACCACCTATGACAGTCTTTGACATCTCTAGTTGTCCACTACTCTACTAACAATAGGCATGTCATTATTTCTTTTCATTGCACACATAATTCAACAATCATGTTTTTGGTACTTTCCTAATTATCACCTTTATACATAACAAGCAATAATTGAAGCCGCCATCTCTTTGGCAATTTTCTGCTGAGACATTTATGTTCCTTTTTCATAAACTGCTATTCATCACACATGACACTCTTAGGCAGATTGGCACCTCCAGTTGTGCACAATAATTATGGATATGGGTATCGAAATAGGCTTGAAACAGAGAATATGGACAGGGATGCAACATAGGGCTTGAAGGGAGAAAATAAAGAAAACAGGACTAAGATCAGCAAAATATAATGGAAATTGAGTTGAAGCAATAGGAGGCACCATAAGATTGCAACCCACCGACATGGGATTTCTCTCTAAGTTTAAAGAGTGCAGCTGAACAGAAGGTGTGTTTCTCTCACCAAAACTCAACTTCTTGATTCAGGAACCCATCAGCAATGAGAGAAAAGGAGATTGGCAGTTTTGTTTAGCCATATAAAAGCTGCAGTTATGGGCTTTGATGATTTCCCTAAACCTCATTCTCAGAAATCCTGATCAGTATCTTGGATTAAATCCAAGAGTCTAGTCATTCCATGGTAGCCCCAGGTTACACAGAAAATCAATTGCTAACATGGAGGCTCTATATTCTTATCCTCCCTATATAATCTAACCGATAGCCTATTTTCCCCTTTCTTTGTTGCTGCCATAGGTTTTGAAATACTTCTATACTGCTGCTGGATTAAACATGTTTAAAGAACAAAAAAATGAAGTATACCTGCGGTGAAGATGTTGTATCCAAAATGCAGTGGTCTTCAGAGCTCGTGAACAGGGTATTTTCAAGCTTCAAAAAATAAAACCCACATCCAATCATTCACAAGGCCAGAAAGAGCGAGAGAGCGAGAGAGAAAGATAGAGACAGCGAGAGAGCAAGAGAGCGAGAGAGCGAGAGAGAAAGACAGAGAGCGAGAGAGCGAGAGAGAGAGAGAGAGCAGCAGACGTTACCTGTTGCTTCTCCTGCAGGTAGTTGATGACATTCCAAGTGGGAAGCACGAATCCGCTGAGAACCCTAGGAGACTGAGGGGAGAAGACGAAAGGGTGTTTTACGTTTTTTAATTGTATTAGGTTTTTTTTTTTTTCAATTATAGATAGGTTTTTCTTTTTTAGTAAGAGAATACATATTTCATATAAAAAAGAATACGTATTTAAGTGTATACCATTGTATACCAAATCAATGCATCATATTTAACTGTTTTAATCCTACCATCCGAAAACTATCCCTCACAAGATTCTTAAATGGGGTGGACAGACCAGGAAACCCCCGCCCTTGTTTCAATGATAGAAAATTTTTACAATGAAACAATTAGGCTATTGAGGTTGAAAATTTTAAGTTGACCTTATAACGCTAACTTGTCCTGTACCATAATCATACTTCTATTTATTTGATGTGGGAATGTTTTATCTATCTAACGGTTAAAGAATGATGATCAGCTGTGTGTCTGTGGCTTAGAAATAACAAAGGTGTGGATAAGTTTGTCTCAAAATTTTTTCTGGGTGGTAGTTTTCTGTCCGGGAGTGTGGCCTATGCCTGCACTCCCATGTGTCTATCTCTCTCCTCCTCAAAACATGGGAGCAGAGGTGTCTTTTCACATATGGAGGAGAGAGATAGACTCATAGGAGTGTTGGCGTAGGCCACACTCCCGGACAGAGTTCTTTTCCCCTTTTTTTTTTGGTAAATAGTTTGTCTCGATGTTGTGTGCAAGTAAAACCCTAGATAACCTATTTGTTTGTGGCTTGTATCTTCTCCAAGATAATAGTGCATTTGATCATCGATCGTTCATAAAAACTATTTTTTGAATTTGGCGAATGTCTTTTTTGTTTTTTTTTTTATGATGAGAAACCAAATAACATAAAAATATTAAACAAGCTGGAAAAGTCCAGAGTTTGTATGGTAGGCATTGTTAGTCATGTTCATAGTTATAGTTAGACAAAAAGTATCTCCAAGATTCCCAAAATTTACATCCTGAGTTAGGTTTGAAATATATAGTAGGTCTTTAAAAAAATTTCAAAGCCATGGGCATTTGGTTGGAGATGGAAGAACATCAGTGATCCATTTAGAGGTGAATGTCCTTGATCAAACACAAACTAAGGTTTCAAAAAGTTTCAGAAAATCTCAAGATTCAAGAAATATAAAGTATTTAGGATAAATTATAGATCACCCCTTGATTTTCAAACGAAACTCAGATCACCCCTTGATTTTTTAAAATATTCATCCGTCCCCTCTACAGTATAGTGTTAATTTAAATCGAACAAAAAAATGAAAAAACAATTTTAACCTCAGCTAATAAGATAAACAATGACAATTGAGCTACCCAACGTCCATGGAAAATGTACTTTAGATACTCAAAGTTACCCAACGTCCGTAGAAAATGTACTTTAGATACTCAAAATTTGTAAATTATACTTAAGATATCAATTTTAATATTTCCAATTATACCCTAAATCACCACCACCACTACAGCGACCATTGCCCCATCCACCACCACCACCACCATTACCACCATTGGCGACAGCTGCCCACAAAGGCACAAAGAACACGAACCGAAACCCCAACTCATGAGCTGCAAAAAAATTGCAAGTCTGATCCAAAACCCTCGTCTCCCACTCAAAAACCGTAGGAAAGGGTTTAAATTAGGTCATGGCAGTTTTGTATTCACTAAATATCTTTCGTTTCTCTGAAATTTTCTTCTCTTTTGTTTCTCAATTTCATTTCTTTTCACGTCAATTTTCAATAGAAATAGCAGAACAATTTCCCCTGTATCAAACATTAGCAGGCGACGACCCTCATCCCCATTCCCCCATTCTCAAAATCATCCATTATCCAGTTACGTAACCTTAGTAATTTTTTTTGGTAGAAGCAACCTTAATAATTTGGTTGATCTCAATGGTGGTTCTGTAATTGCCAATTAACCACAGATGCGTCCAAAGACATCCCTCCCGGCTTCCCTGCTCCATCAAATCTCTGTTGGATCTCTCTCTCTTCCCTTTCATACCACGGATACAAAACCCCAATTCCGATCTCTTCTCGTTTTCTAACATCTGAAATATAGGGTTTTGTTTTTGACCAATCGATTTCCACAGTTTCCACTTTAAACCCTCAAGTCGATTCCAAGATCTCCACCATTGAAGCTCAGCTTCCTCGGTTCGTTCAGGCTCCCTCTGTCCTCAGAATACAGCTTTCAGAGTTTGCTTCTTTCAAATTTCTGATTTTATTGGGATTCTGTTTGGGTATTTTACAGTTATCAAAGTAAGATTCAAATTAGGAGTTTCTGCGACAGTAAGAACAGAAGCAACATCTGAAGATGTAGGTGGCAACGAAGACGACTACGACGACGACGAAGATGATGGAGCAGGCGTAGGCTGCGATGGATCTGGTTGGGTTGGTTGAATGTCCGGTTTTTCAGATTCACACGTGTCTGGCTGGTCATCTGGTAACACAGGTAAGGAATGAGACTCCGCCATTAGAGTTTGGAAGAACCACCGATGGATGATTCTTGAGCGTGCCCTAAAGAGTAAAGAAATACCTATCTCATCTGGTAACGCAGGTGAGGAATGAGACTCCGCCATTAGAGAGGGTTTCATGAACGTATCGTCCATGTTGGGTTTTTTAGATCCAAGGGTAAATAAAAGTAAGTCTACATTGCTCAAGGGTAGTTTAAGGATTTAAATTTATTTAATTAGCTGACATCATTATTTAACACCATAAAACTAATCGTAGAGATTAATTTGCTATATTGGGGTCTAAACTAGAGGGTAATTTGAGTATTTTCAAAAGTCAGAAGATGATTTGAGTTTCGTTTGAAAATCAGGGGTGATCTATAATGTATCCAACTATATATTAACTTCGACTGCACAAGTGTCTAATACACTTGGTAGCATGTGGTGTGTAGAAGTACATTGCTGTCGGGAGTTCTTGTTTTTTTTTTCCAATAAAAACAATTACAAACTAAGCACCAATAGAATAGGATAGACTAGGGCCTATATATATATATATATATTTTTATATTACCTTTGAGTATTGTGTATTTCTCCTCCATTGTGAGAGGGAATGTTCCTAAAATACAAAACCATTTTAAAAATGTTTTTCTTACTGCGTACAAGAAAAACAAGAAAACCTAGAGTTCATGGGTAGAATTTTTGGTTTTAGGAAAGCAGTTTTCTGTGTGGGAGGCCATACTCACTTTAGTTTAATACTTTAATATATGGATTCAGTATGGTGAATCTCTTCATCATTAATGATGTGATTGAGTTTAGGGAGAATATTCTCTGTGCCACAGCACAGGTTCAGGCACATGTAAAGCCCTTAGTTAGTAAGTTCGGGAACGGCAATTGAACGGGAACGGATACGTACGGCAGTTAAACGGATTAGACGGTAATAATACTTTTCAAAAATCCGGCTTCATAAAATGCATACAGTAATAATACGGTACGCGTTTAATACGGATATAATACGGCATAGACGGCAATAATACTTTAAAAAAAATGGACATATATTCATTATATAACATGCATTCACCACCTAATAAACAAAATAATATCATGATTTTATTAACTAAAATAAACACAATAATATAATATGCTATATAACATCTCTAAGATTATCATTTAACATACCAAAATATCAATAATCTACAAGAAATGAATGTAGATTGTCTGAAAATGACATGAGCAAGTTGAAAGACCAGAGAAACAAGAGGAGAGTACAAGACTTAAGTGCCGCTTTGTTGAACGGAGATGGCGAGGATGATTGGAGATGGAGGGCGGCTACTTTTGCCTGCTACGGTTGGATGTTCAACGCAAATCGAAAGGGACGAAAGGGAAAGTGAAATCGTTTCCCTAAATTCTAATCTTTTGGATAATTTTTTTTTTATAAAAAAAATGTATAATACGTGTATTATTCGAGTATAATACGTGCTTGCTTAAAAAACACGTTTTTTTATAAAAATACGAGAAAATACGGGGATGGGAGTATTATACGTTTAAAAATATGGGAACGCGTATAATACGCGTATGATACGCGACTTTACTAACTAAGGTAAAGCCTGTGTGGGGGGCAGGATGATTATTGTGTCCATCTCATGTGACTGAGTGTAGCATGCATTGTGGCACAGAGAACAACGCCCCGAGAGTTTATTATGTTTTCTCTATAGAAAATTTTTTTTCCACGTTTTATGTTGCAAGAGGGGAAAAAAGAGGCAAAGAAACAGGGAGGTGCTTTGGCCCATTTCTATTTCTCTTAACAGTGTTTTGACTTTATGGGTCATTTGGGTAATTCCAATTGAAGGAATGGGGGGAGAGTCAGTTTAGTGGATAGAAGCGTACAAGCAGTCATAGATTCCCCTTTGAGTCCTATCAATTGAATGAGAATTGACATTAGACAAACATAAAGATTCGATTGGGAGCTTCAAATCTTTTAGAACAAGGTGTGAAGTGTGAAGTGATCTTTATAAAAAAAAAACAAAAAGTATGAAGTGATTGAATAGTTTCAGATAAGTTTCCCAATAGATCTGAGAGATCTCAGGTAGTATCTAGACTCTAGAAATGGAGATAAAGCTGATTTCATCACTCCTCTATTACAAAGAACGAAACCTACTTACCCAGATTCTAAAAACACAATCAAGCCAAGCCAAGCCCTGCAGAGCAGAGGTTCCCTTGTTTGTCTCAAGACCCAAAGATACTTATCAAGATGGATTCGAGGCTCAAGGTTGTATCCAAACTCCAAAGTGTCAAAAGACTCAAAACAGATTGATTGATTACAAACAGACTTTCCACTGAGTCAAATTCAAAGTACAACCCCATGCCTCTGATATTTGTCAGCCGGGTAGGGTTTTTTCTTTTTATGAAATAAAAGTTCATTAATTGAAAAGGTATTCACATACGATTATCCTCTGTAGTCATGCTCAGTTTGCTTAGGCCAGTTACCCAAAAAAAAAAAATATTTGGTTATGCCAGATTTGATATAATTTCTATTTAAATTTTGAATTGATTTTAAGAAATAGTCAACAAATAGTTTTTTATCAAGCAATTAAAGTTGTTTTGGTTACATAAATTTGAAATATTTGAAAGAATAAGAAATACATTCGATAGTTCAATTTCTGAGAATAAATTCTCTATATTTCTTTAAAAAGAGTGATGGTAACAGATAGGAGACATGGTGGGGTGGGCTGGAAAGGGTGGGGGGTGGCAATGGTGGTGGTAGCAGTGGTGAAAGAATTTTTGATGTGATGGTGGTGAGATCGAGAAGAAGAGTGGTGGTATTTTATTTCTAACATGAAGTTACAATTTTGCTCATCAATTCCATTTGGTTTAAAAATGTAAAATAAAAATTACATATAAAATATATCATTACTAAATATGGTAAGAAATTTAAATAGTTTACACTAGGGGTACAAGTTTGGCCCTGTCGGCCCGAACCCGCCCTGAGCCCGAACAGGGTTTGGACTGAGATATTTGGCCCTAAGGGCAGGTCAAGGCTAGAAACTTCTGGCCCTGAGTTAGGGTCGGGTCGGGTTAGGGTTGAGGCCTCGAGCTAAGCTTGGCCTGGCCTGGCCTGGCCTGGCCCGACCCTGATTTAAGTTATATTATAAAATATATATTGATATAATTTATACATTATGAACTTTAAATTTCACCCACATTTTTTTATATAATATACTATATATGAAGATAATAAGCGTTATAATATAATTTATTATATTGTTATTTTATGTAAAATTAATAAGTTCTTCCCAGCCCATTCCAACCCATGCATTTCTTTTCCCCTCCCCATGATCAGGGCCAATTAGGGTCGGCCCGCCCCGACCCTGAGGGCGGGTCAGGGTTGGATTTTTCTGGCCCTGAGTCAGGGTCGGGTGGGGCTTGGGCCCAGCTAAAGGGACTTAGGGTTGGGCTAGGGTTCTATAAAGCCCGGCCCAACCCGACCCTGTTGCAGCCCTAGTTTATACAATCACATGGAGTAAAGATTACAAAAGATTCTTTTATCGATTTAAAATTTTTTCCTTTCCTCCACTTTAATTCCCCTTGCAACCAAATGGAACTTTAATGTTTTACAAAGTGTGCACACACGTTGCATTGGAAAAAATGACTAAAGCAGATTCTACCCTATTTCGTTTACTGATGTTTTTGGTTTTTTCTTTGTTTCAGTTACAATATCTAATCCTGTATGTACGTATGTATAAACCACATGTCGTGTTATATCTTAAAATTAAGAGAGAAAGTTCTTTGCTTGGGAGTGTATCCTATGCCAACACTCCCATTAGTCTATCTCTCTTGTCCCCATTTGAAAAGACACATCTACCCTCTTGTTTTAAGGTGGAGAGAGATAGACACATGGGAGTGTTGGTGTAGGCTACACTCCCGGAGAAAACTACTTTCCTAAAATTAATTAATGGGAATTGGGAAAGAGAATACTACTTGAGCGCATGCGGTGCATGGCCCTTACGTCCAGACATAGGGTTATGCGAAATGACCGTGATGTCTCAAAATTTCTAACTTTTCATGGAGACACAATAGTCATTTTGCACAATTCTGTGTCTAGTATAGGGGCCACATGCCACCCACGACCAAGTAGCATTCTGTCTCCCTTAATTAATATTTGAACCTTTTCATCCTACATTAATGATGTTTGGAAACTTCCTCCATCATAATACGTGATAAAAAAACAGAAACAAGGAATTCGATAGATTGAAATGGGAGGGGGATAACTGTCAAGCTGGGTGGTCTCTGTATCAGAATGGAGGCCAATGAGAGATTAAGAATGCATGCAAAAGCATGTAATTTTTCATTTTACCGAGGATGAGGTGATCATTTCACCCTTCATGTGTCTCGTTGTTCACGAGAATGGTGGGTATGACATGGGTGGTACAACATTTCATAATTCATAGTCTTGCGAAGGGGTTGTTCTCTTTTCCTAGTGGGTCCCTAGATTCACCACTGGCGACGGAAGAGGAGTAGGGGTTGCCGGAAATCGAGGATGTCTCCGTTTCTGGTGATCACAATCGCTTTTTGCTTCCACATGCATATAGATCATGTATGAATTTTATCACCAGGAGATTCAATCATTCAACCCTCAAAAAATAAAATTATAACTTGGGTCGATGCAGGGGGGTTTGGGTGGGACCATGGGTGGGGGGGGGGGGGCAGGGAAGGGTGCGGGTTGCAGGAAGGGAGATGGAGGGGTGGGGTGATGAGGTGATGGTCCGCTGTTTGCCCTGCGAGTGCGACTCTGTTGGAGAAGAATTTAAATAGGGTCCCACGGAATTGATTTTTTAAATTAAGTGTTTTACAAAGGAGTACTGAAATTAACTTAATACCCCTTGTTTTCATCGCAATTAGAACACGTGCTCATTAAAATAGTCCACGAAAATGACCAAAAAAATTCTTCTACCCTAATAGAAAACGGGTCTTCACCCTATTCATTTTTTCTATTATTTTGATTTCCTTTAAATAGAAATAAGGTTCACAAATGATACCAAATACCTGTAAAAACATTTTTGTATCGAAAAAACAAAAATAAAATGATAGCGAAGAGAGCCGAAGAAAAAGAGGGGTTTCTATTGTTCCTTCTCTTGGGTCTTGTGTAGTTGGTTTACCGAATCGTCATCTTTTGTTTTTTGATTTTCTTTTTTTCATGTTTATCCTTGTGAACATCAATATATGAAGTAGTGAAAAATGAATGATACAGTAGTATAGTGGATGTAGATTTCTAGCTAGTTTCCTTGTTCTCCTATAGAACGGGTAAAATATGATAAAGAGTATTTATTTTCAATTTTCAAATCCTCTGCATTGTTCCATGAATATCTTTATCTATGCTGCTAGACATTGTCTTATAGGTTCTGTTTGGTTGCAAGGAAAGTTAAGGGAAGGGAAGTGAACTTTTCATATTTAAAAAAAATAAAATTATAATTATTATCCCATGTGATAATATCACTAACTCCAAATCATTTCATATTTGGTTATTAAATTCCACTTTACTTTGCATCCAATTCCCTTTAGTTTAAATTATAAAATAAATATTACATGTGATGAGGCATAAAACACCCCTCCTATCAGAGGCTGTCACATGGCCGACCCGACCTCAGTCCGAGAACCGAGTTGGGCCGAGCAGGAGATCGGGTCGACCGCATCTCCGATAAGTCACCTGACAGAGCCAGACTCGAGCGAGCTAGCTGGTGGCTGAGGCCGGGCTCATACAGGTCAGCCATAGACTCCTGGCCGAGCTTGCGGCCGAGACCAACCTCTCGGGCCGACCTCCCTTGCCGACCTCCTCTGTCGACCCCCTGGGTCGACCTCCGAGGCCGAAGCCCTCCTCTGTCGACCCCCTGGGTCGACCTCCGAGGCCGAAGCCCTCCTCCACTGAAGCTGCCATAGCACCCCACCGGGGACCTCCGGGCTACGTCAGCACATCCCGAGAATCACGGGATAAGGATCGAGCCACGATCCCAGCGCAACGCGGAATCGCACTCTACATGGACTCTTACCTTAATAAGAGTCCGACCCCGAAAATAGTTCTCCACTCCGCTATACGCGAGAGAACCTTCCGAAAGAAGGACTCCTACCATACTAGGACTCTCCCAACTGCCTCATCTCCTCCTCACTCTATAAATACCCAGGTATGGAACACCATCGATCATCTGGCTTTTTACTACGCAGTTACGCTGTTGCATTGGAGACCTGACTTGAGCATCGGAGAGTCCTAGGCCGGAGCCACACCGGTTCTCTTGTGCTCATCGCTTGGTTTTTGAAGGCTCATCCGTGGGCGAACCAAGCATCGGAGGTTTTCACACACAACAGATTTGGCGCCGTCTGTGGGAACGAAATCGGCAAACATCGTCGTTTCTACCAATTCCAAGAGCAATAATAATGGTGCACACGAGGTCAGGGCAGCATGGCTCGACTTCCTGGACGGACGAGCCGCAACCCGTTGGGCAGACGAGGTGATCACCGCCCCCCGAAGCCCCTAGGGCAGGGGTTGCGCAGCCCATCACGGGCACCATTCCCCCACCGGAGGGCGAGAATGGGGGAGCGGTGCTAACCACGGCCGCGGCTGGCCGGATACAGGCTGAGCCAAGCTTAGACGGGATGGGCCTACCAGCGCCGCCACCCTTGTCGGAGAGTTTGGACCCCAAAGCCCCGACAAATAATCGACAGGTTATGGACTTGCAGTTGCAGATGCTCCACACCAACGAGATGCTGCGCACCTTCATGAACCAGATGGCCCGAGGTGGGCTGATGGGCCAACCACTGGCCGCGCCCCCTCCAGCTCCGATCCGCGCAAAGAGGAACTTGCAGCAAAATGGTGGCCGACGTAGGGCCGAGTCGCATCCTCACACCCGTCTCGTCAGAAGACTCCACCTCCACGCCCTAGTAGAGGCGCTCGACGGGATGAGCAAGAGCATCGCCAAAGCCCGCGAACAGGGCAGGAAATCAAACCAGCCGGCTCGGTAGCGAGCAGGTCGGTATTTTCTGGGTGGCTCGGAGAGGATGAACAGCTGAGAAGCGCCCGAGAACAAGGGAAAGAACCGAATGAACGACACGCTGCGAGACAAGGAGAAGGATCACGTCATAACCCCCGACGTCAAGGCTCGCCCGCCCGAGAAGAATAGCAGGGGAGCCCCCGTGGGTCCAACTTCCAGGAGGAAAGAAGAACAAGGAAGGACGGTGAGGACCGAGCTGACCAGAATGGCCAACCACAATGGGACGGCCGACCCTACCAACCCCGGGCTGAGGAGCCGGTTGGCCGAGCCCCTGAAACAGAGCTGGAGAGGCAGCTACGAGACTTGGCGGAGCAAGTGGAGGGGTTGAAGAAACAAGCGACCCCGGATGCCTATTCGTTGGTCGGGCGACACCCATATCCTCCAGAGATCATGACCGCGCCACTACCAAACGGGTTCAAACCTCCCCCGTTCGACCGATATGACGGGACGACCGACCCGATCGATCACATCAACTACTTTAATGCGACGATGACCATGTATGGGGGAACCGAGATCGTTTCTTGTTGAGCCTTCCCCGCATCCCTCAAGGGTGCGGCGACCTCATGGTTCTCCTGGTTGCCGCCGAACTCTATAAAAAGCTTTGCTCAACTCTGTCGAGCATTCGTCACGCGCTTCCAGAGCAGTATGAAACACAAGAAGACAACGGTCAACCTCCTCAGCGTAAAGCAAAGGCCCGACTAATCGATCCGAGCATTCGTCTCCCACTTCAACAAGGAATCCTTAGATATCAAGGATTTGGATGAGGCCACGGCCCATACAGCTATGAGCAATGGATTGGCTGACATGGACCTCATCAAGGACTTGGCCCGGAAGCTGACCAGAAACCTGGCCGAGCTCTTAGAAAGATGCAATGAATTTGCAAATATGGCCGAGGTCCTCCAGGCCCGGAAGGGAAACGAAGCCCTGCCCGACAAGAAAAGGCCGACAACAGAAGACCGTAGGGAAGACAAACGGCCCAAGACGGATCGCCGAGCTGATAGGTTGGACCGAGCTAGGAGCCCCGACTACTCCCCACTGAACACCTCGCGCAAGGAGATCTTGATGCAAATACAGGACGGGGGGTACATCCGTCGACCCCGACCAATGCAAGCGGGGTCATCTCGAAATCCCAACAAATATTGTCAGTTCCACAAGGACACCGATCACGACACCGAGGATTGTTATCAGCTGAAAAGAGAAATCAAAGAGCTGATAAAAGCGGGCTATTTGAAGCGATATGTCAAAGGAGGCTGAGAAGAGCGTGGAGGTCGACGGCCTGAAGAACGAGATCAAAGAAGGGCCGAGCCTAGGGCCGAAAACAGGCGAGTCGAACGAGATGATGATAAAGTCCGAGCCGAGAAGAAAGAGGGCGGATCCGGGCCGAGCAGTGACAAGGGGGCTCCCATATACACTATCCTCGGGGGGCCCGGGCAAGAGACTACTCGAAAGGCTAAGGCAAACGCGCGGTTCATCGGAGTGGCCGAGATGCCCACCAAGAGACTCAAACCAGCGGCGACGATCTCCTTCACCGAAGCCGACCTCGAAGGTATAAGTTTACCTCATTATGATGCTTTAGTGGTGCAGGTAGAAATTGTGAACAGACCTGTCCACCGTGTATTGGTTGATACCAGCGAATCCGTGGACCTTATGTCACTAGAAGCGTACCGATAATTTGGCTTCGGCGATGAAGCGCTCAAGCCAGAAGGCACCTCACTTCACGGGTTCTCGGGAGCTGCCGCGACCATCAAAGGCTCAATCGACCTGCTGGTCACGATGGGGCGAGCTCCATGCTAGGCGACGATTCAAGTTAAATTCATGGTGGTACGGTCGATAGTGGCTTTCAACGCCATACTCGGTCGTCCTTCATTGATCGCTCTCCAAGCCATCATCTCCCCGACACACTTGAAGATGAAGTTCCCCACCGAGAACGATGTCGGCGAGGTCCGAGGCGACCAGAAGAAGGCCCGGGAGTGCTACGCTACTTTCGTCAAGCAAAACAAGGGTAATGTCCGAGGAATGGCCACATCCGTCGAGCATCTCCCCGAGGATCATCGGGATGAGCTTGTCGAGAGGAGAGGACGACCCGTGGAAGACCTAACCCCATTTCATCTCAACAAAGATGACCCGACAAAGGTGGTCTAGCTCGGATCTTTACTAAATGAAAATCAAAGGAATCAGCTCAGAGTTTTCTTGAAGGCGAACACCGATGTCTTTGCCTGGTCGGCTGCCGACATGACAGGCATACCCAGACATATAGCTGAGCACCGACTCCACGTAGATCCGGGTCGAAAACCAATCCTGCAGAAGAGAAGGAACTACGCACTTGATCGACAAACCGCGATCAAAGAAGACGTGGAGAAGCTTCGTCGATCAGGGTTCATCCGAGAAGAAAAATTCTCGACCTGGTTGGCTAACGTCGTCATGGTCCCCAAACCGAATGGGAAGTGGAGAATGTGTGTCGACTACACCGATCTCAACAAGGCTTGTCCAAAAGATGAGTACCTACTACCTCGGATTGACCTCTTGATCGACGCCACGGCAGGTCACGAGATGCTGAGTTTCATGGATGCGTACTCCGGCTACAACCAAATCATGATGCATGAGGAGGACGAGTCATACACGGCATTCTGAACTGACCAAGAAAATTTTTGCTACAAGGTCATGCCGTTCGGATTGAAGAACGTCGGAGCGACATACCAGCGCCTCGTGAACTATATATTCCGCGGGCAGATCGGAAGGAACATGGAAGTCTACGTGGATGACATATTGGTGAAAAGTTTGAAGGCCGAACACCACTTGGCCGACCTGAAATAAGCCTTTGGCGTATTGAGGAAGAACCAAATGAAGTTGAACCCCGCCAAATGTGCATTCGGCGTGACTTCGAGAAAGTTTCTCGGCTTCATGGTCTCTGTCAGAGGCATCGAAGCCAATCCAACAAAAATCAGGGCCATCCAAGAGATGAGCCCGCCAAGGACGATCCGAGAAGTACAGAGGCTAAACGGACGAGTGGCGGCGTTGGCACGATTCATGTCGAGATCGGGAGACAAGTACCTACCGTTCTTTAAGGCCGTTAAGAATATCCGAAACCCAAAGGACTTCATTTGGTCAGACGAATGCCAGGAAGCTTTTGAAGAGCTGAAGAAATATCTAGAGAACCCGCCTCTTCTCAGCCGACCCGAACCAAAAGAGGACCTTCAAGTCTACTTAGCCGCTACCCCTGTAGCGGTCAGCACGGTGTTGATCAGGGAAGAGAGTCGAACTCAAAGACCCATATACTACATCAACCATATTCTTGTCGATGCCGAGACAAGGTACTCCGGGTTTGAGAAAGTAGCGTTTGCTCTTGTTACGGCCGCAAGGAAACTAAGGCCGTACTTCCAAGCTCATCCGATCGCGGTACTGACCGACCAGCCACTCAAGAAGATATTGCACAAACCCGATGTTTCAGGACGGCTGATTACTTGGGCGGTTGAGCTAAGTGAATACGATATAAGCTATCGTCCGAGGACGGCGATAAAAGGACAAGCCCTTACCGACTTCATCACCGAATGCATAGGGCCTGACCTTGAGGTCGGGGAGGAAAAGATAGTAGAAGAGGTCGGGTCTACGGCCGAACCGACTTGGACCATGAATGTCGACAGCTCAAGCAACTCCGGAGGAAGCGGGGCCGGCCTGATACTGGTAAGCCCCGAAGGGTTTCTGATCCAATATGCCCTGAGGTTCAAGTTTCCCGCCTCGAACAACGAGGCTAAGTATGAAGCCCTTCTAGCTGGGCTTCGAGTCAGCAAAGCAATGGGCATAAAGCAGTTGAAGGTGCAAGGGGACTCCCAACTCGTGGTCAACCAGGTCAATGGAGACTATGAAGTGAAAGACGAAAGGATGATAGCTTACCTGAGCCGATCCCGAGATCTGATTTCCGAACTCGAGCACTTTGAGATGGCTCGAATATCGAGAAAAGAAAATGCCACGGCTGACTCCCTGTCCAGGTTGGCCGAGGCCGACCTCCAATATCTGAGCCGGTCAATATACATAGAAATCTTGGAGAAGCCCTCCTTACAAGAAGAAAGCGTAAAGCACATTGAAGAGGACGGGCCGACCTGGTTGGACCCCATTGTCAACTACTTGGAGAATAACCTGCTCCCAGAGAACCGAGACGAAGTAAGAAAGGTCAAGATCCGAGCTGCCAAGTACGCCATGATCGACGGAGTGCTCTACAAAAGAGCAATCTCGGCCCCTCTTCTCCGATGCCTTGGACCAAAGGGGGCCGAGTATGCATTGGCCGAGGTGCATAAGGGAATATGCGGGAGTCACATGGGTGGCCGAGCTCTTGCATACAAGATACTTCGGCAAGGATTCTATTGGCCAAGAATGCAAGAAGAGGCCATGAGGTATGTGAAGACGTGCGAGAAGTGTCAACTGTTCGCACCAATCCCAAGCCGACCATCAACAAAGTTGACTTCAATGCTGAGCCCAATCCCATTCGCTATGTGGGGAATGGACATTCTCAGAGATTTCACCCCGGCATCTGGGAACAGAAAAGTATGTGGTAGTGGCGATCGATTACTTCACCAAGTGGGTCGAGGCTGAGCCCCTTGCCACCATCACCGAGAAGAACATGGAGAAATTCTTTCGGGATAAGGTCATCTACCGGTTCGGACTATCGAAAGTGCTCATCACTGATAATGGCACCCAATTTAACAACCCGGCCTTTCGAGAGTTCTGCGAACACTTCTACATTGACTTTCGACCCGTCTCAGTAGCTCATCCGCAAGCAAATGGACAAGTAGAAGTGTCCAATCGAACATTACTCGCCGGCATTAAGAGAAGGTTAGATGAGGCCAAAGGGAGATGGGTGGAAGAACTCCCAAGTGTCCTATGGGCATATCGGACGACAGTAAGAACTCCAATCGGGGAGAGTCCTTTTCGCCTCGCTTATGGGACCGAAGCCCTCGCCCCGGTTGAAATTATGGCCTCATCGTACCGAGTGCTCAACTTCGATGAGAAGACCTATGAAGATGGACTGAGAGCCAACCTTGACTTCCTCGATGAAGTTTGAGAAAATGCCCTACTCCGGAACGCGGCATACCAACAGAGGACGACAAAGTACTATGACTCAAGAGTAAAAGAGCGGCACTTCCGTCAAGGGGACCTTGTTCTCAGAAAGCTTAGCGCATCCCAACCGAGGCAGCAAGGAAAGTTAGCACCAAATTGGGAAGGCCCGTACATAGTCTCCAAGCAAATTCGCCCTGGCACGTATCGCTTGCAGACTCTGGGGGGCAAGAAGGTACCGAGACCTTGGAACTCAAAAAATTTGAAGAAGTTTTTTCAATAACTGAGAATGCTTGTATTCGGCTTCAGCTCCGACATTTGATTCAATAAAGTCTTTCTCCACCACTTAACGTATTTGCAAGCTCCTTAATCAAAGTTGTAAGACCAATCCTCATAGACCTGGCCGACCTCAAAGACCGACCCTCATAGGTCGGCAGCCAAGTCGTAAGACCGGTTCTCATAAACCTGGCCGACCTCAAAGACCGACCCTCATAGGTCGGCAGCCAAGTCGTAAGACCGGTTCTCATAAACCTGGCCGACCTCAAAGACCGACCCTCATAGGTCGACAGCCAAGTTGTAAGACCGATTCTTATAGACCCGGCCGTCCTCTCAAGAGCAAACATCCCCCTTTGGCCGAGCCTAACAAAGTTCAAAACTAAGCTAAGGCATTAAGCTCGACCAAGAAGGATGCTCGGCCAAACATCCGTTTATATGATAGCCTGTCCAATCGAACCAAAGGGAACGGCGAATTAACCAACTAAGGCGAGGATCACATTGACCTCGGGCATGGCATGGCCGAGCTGCCGACCACATGAGGCATGGGCAAAAAAGAGAAAAGTTCCTAAGCTCGGCTAGCAAAACGACTCGGCAGTTCGGCCACAAATAGAACAGAGTACACAAGGAAAAGAAGGTGAAGAGCACCGAGCTAAAACACTTAGACAAATTCTGGCAAAAATAGATTTTTTCATTCATTATAAGCCGACTGATCGGCATGGTTACAAGATGGGCAGTCCGGCCCCCAAAAAAAAAAAAAAAAAAAAAAAAATTTTACATCTCGATCTCCTCGGCGTTGGACTTGGAGGCGACCTCGGCGGTGTCCATGGCAGTAGGCTCGGCAGGAGGGTCTTTTGGTCCAGCATCCAGAGGGAAGACGTCGGCCTGAGTAGGCTCCTCAAAGGGCAGAGCCTGAGTGACCTCAGCTCCCTCCTCATCTCCCAACTCCCCGGCTAAGGTAGTCGCGTCATCATCAAACCGGGAGAGATTGAGATCAGGGTATGTCACCTTGATCTCGGCCAAAAGCTCAGCTCGGCCTGCCTCGAAACCTTCGGCGTAGGGAGGCTTCCTGATCTCATGGCACACATCAGCATACTCCTCTGATTGGAGATAGTCGCTGACCGCCTCGACCCGAGCCGTGGCCAGATCTTCCTTGGCCTTCTCCCTAACCTCGGCAAGCTGAGCCTGCAGAGCCCGGACCTTCTCTCTCTGCCTGACCACCTCGGCCTGAGAGCTCTCCTCTTCGGCCTCGGCAGCAGTGAGCTTCTCTTGGGTCTCTCGACCCCTCTGAACGGCATCCTGGGCATCCTGATAGGCCTTCTTGCATTGGACGCCCAAGGAATGGTTCTCGGTCAGGAGCCGCTCAAAGAGAAGCATGGTCTCCACCGCCTTGGCGAAGCCCTACAAAAAAGCATGAGAACAAAAATCAAGACAGACTACACAGATCATATCTAATCGCAAGAGCCGACCAGGAAACTTACTATGTTGAAATCTGAAACAGAGTGGAGAGGAGCTCGGGGTCAGACAGCGCCTCGAGCTTCTCCTTGTCGGTTGGAAGCTGACTTGCATCCAGCCATTCTTTAGCGTGTATGGCCGACGTCAATGCCGAGTCCCTTGGGAAGAGGGGCCAGGTCGGCCTCACAGAAACGTTGCTGGCCGAGGCCCTCCCCAAGACGTATCGGGAGATGTTGGTGGGTGAAGCCACGGGCGGAAGACCACCACTCGTCAGATTGATCGAGAGCTTCTGACGCTTGATGTCTCTCGGCGGGCTCCTCTCGCTTTTTCGGCCTTTCCCATTCCTCGAGGACCCTGCTGGGCCCGTATTCTTCTCGGCCTCAAGGCAGACCATAGCATCCGACGGCCCCAGCATCACGGCCTTGCCCTTGGGGGCCTTGGAAGACTCGCCCTGGCACTTTTTCTCAATATTCTTCTTCCTTCAATCTGCAAGGGTCTTGGCCCTTAGCCGAGCTGTATCCATAGGGAAAATGTGGCCAACCACTGCAAGAGAAATCGAGAACATAAAAAATAAGTAGAAACAGAAAAGAAGACTAAGTAAAGGGGTCAGCTCGGACCATAGAGACGGGCTCGGGTCAGGCTCCTACCAGGGGTCATATGCCACCTCTGAAGAAACCCCTCGTCCTAAAGCTGGAGGACATCGAAGGGCGGACGCTAGAGGATCAGGTCAAGCGAGGTCATCTCGTTCTCAGTCAGGGGTAGTACCCTATTGACGTAATTCAGGTTCATCTCCTTCTACTCGGTTCGGAGAGGGCTGTTGGGAATGGAAGCGAAGAAAAAACGAGGCTTCCAATACTTATTAAAGGTCGGCGTGCCGACCAGAAATTTGTGGCCGCCCAGAGCCGCACTCTTCCCGGATCGGTGGCAGAAATAGTACCACCCCTTCTCAGGAGACTTCTTCAAGAAGAAGAGCCGAGAGAAAAGCGCCACACTCGCACCTTGGCCCATCTTGCAGAATAAGGCGTAGAAGCCGTAGACGGCCAGCCAAGAGTTCGGCACCAGCTGACCAGGAGACAGGTGGAAGTGGTCTAAGATCTGGTCCACCAGGCCGAGAACGGGGAGCCTGAACGCATACTTGAAGGGCGTCTCGTACAAAGCCACCTCGCCGGGCCTGATGAAGCAGGCCATCTCCCCGGGGTTAGGAACTCGGAGCTGAATGTCCTCGGGGATGGCATCGGTTGTCCTCAGATAGTCGAGGTCGGCCTCCGTGATCATGCTCGGAACGGTGCCGACACTACCTTCCTCGGGCTCAGGGGCGTCAGCGAACGAGCTGACCGAGCCAACCCCCACCTTGGACGAATCTCCCTCACTTGATTCCTCATCGGATGAGGACAACCCAGAGTTCTCGCCTCAGTCTGTGGCGATTGGGTGGGCCGAGTGGTCAAACTCCAAGAGTAACGGAGGCTCGACCACCTCAGCCTGACGAAGCTCCACTATATCGGGTTCGTTTGTGGTCGAGCCCAACAGGTCTATGGTGGGAGAACGAGCGGGGAGCTCTCGGCTCGGACTCGCGCCCTCTGCCGCCCCGGCGAACAGCTCGCCCATAGGACTACTGCCAACTGACATACTGGGCGGAGAAGACTTACTGGTTGAAGAAGAGCTAAGGATGAGCTGAGCGCGAACGAAGCAAAGGCCGAGCTGATCACGAACAAGTAAACACCGAGCACTACCGAGCTGAAGAATCCAAGCTTGCCAAGAAGTCAATAACTTAGAGGAGTGATGAATGAATAGTTAGGAGTTGCCTATTTATAATCCTTGGGTTTTAATGATCCAACGGCCGATCAGAGCTCAGCATGGTTCAACGGCCCAGATCAAAGGACGTTTCGAATTCCCGAGCTTGCCATAATGACTCTGCTGACGTGGCACTGACACCCAACCGTCAGGACGTGTAACGTCAAATCCGTGGCAAAAAATAACCTCGGCTCGACCACAAAAATCTTCCAGACAAGCAGACCAGGAAATTTCACTCATCAGTGCCGAGCCGACCCCTGATGAGTGGGGGGGCCTGTGATGAGGCATAAAACACCCCTCCTATCAGAGGCTGCCACATGGCCGACCCGACCTCAGTCCGAGAACCGAGTTGGGCCGAGTAGGAGACCGGGCCGACCCCATCTCCGATAAGTCACCTGATAGAGCCAGACTCAAGCGAGCTAGCCGGTGGCTGAGGCCGGGCTCATACAGGTCAGCCATAGACTCCTGGCCGAGCTTGCGGCCGAGACCAACCTCTCGGGCCGACCTCCCTTGCCGACCTCCTCCGCCCACCCCCTGGGCCGACCTCCGAGGCCGAAGCCCTCCTCCACTGAAGCTGCCATAGCACCCCACCGAGGACCTCCGGGCCACGTCAGCACATCCCGAGAATCACGGGATAAGGATCGAGCCATGATCCCAGCGCAACGCGGAATTGCACTCTACATGGACTCTTACCTTAATAAGAGTCCGACCCCGAAAATAGCTCTCCACTCCGCTATACGCGAGAGAACCTTCCGAAAGAAGGACTCCTACCATACTAGGACTCTCCCAACCGCCTCATCTCCTCCTCACTCTATAAATACCCAGGTATGGAACACCATCGATCATCTGGCTTTTTACTACGCAGTTACGCTGTTGCATTGGAGACCTGACTTGAGCATCGGAGAGTCCTAGGCCGGAGCCACACCGGTTCTCTTGTGCTCATCGCTTGGTTTTTGCAGGCTCATCCGTGGGCGAAGGTTTTCACACGCAACAACATGTAAAATGTCTCATTACTAAATATGATAAGAAATTTAAGTAGTCTATACAATCACATGAGTAATGATTACAAAAGTTTCTCTTATAGGTTTGAAAATTTTTTCCTTCCTCTCCCTTTCATTCCCCTTACAACCAAATGGAGTCATAGGAATCATAATGATGGTTGTGGCTGCTTGTTCCGCTCATGTGTTTGATTACTTACTTTTATTAAGATTTTTTTAAACATAATTTATTCAGCTACATGTCATTATTTCTCAATTTTGCCAGATAGTTTCTACCACAAAGTTTGTTTTGCTATCATCAAAGTCGAAGAAGCCGAGCCTTTCTCTATGATTCTTACTCATTTTCTTCCTTGGCACGGAAATCCAAACAAATAGAGAGAATTTCTAACTTTAATGACATGTTAAAATGTCCTGATCATAATTTATTTGTTTGCTATGATCAATATCTTCAATACAGTCATCTTGCAACCAAACTGTGACATATAAGTAGGGCTGTAAACGGATCAAATTCGGCTCGGATAGTTCTAAACGGACACGGATACGGATTGGATATTTTATCCGTTTACATGTAAATATAGTTTTTCGGATAGCTGTAGCCTATCCGTATCCGCATCCGTTTAGCTTTTGGACAGATTCGGATAGTACTAAACGATTACAAACATGGATACGGAAACGGATTTCGACTATTCATTTACACCCCTACATATAAGTTAGACCAAAGTTCCCCTGATAAATAATTTAATAATAAAAATTGTTAGTGTGCTCTACGATGGTAGATGTATATGCAGGCACAAGACTTTGATTTCTATTCTAACACATGAAATAGAGTTGCATTTTACATATAAGATACAATCAAAAACGAAAATCGTATGAGCCAATTGTATGACTTCTAATAAGATTGGGAATCCTATAGTTGATTGATAGCCAATGACGAGAGGTTTCTAGACATTTCATGCACACACATAAAATCCCCATCTATCTCACACACACATTCATACTTTCACTTTCATTTTTCCACAATAGAAAAGATTATGGATCCGGCTCCCCTACTTTCATCGCTTGTACTTCCATCCTATTTCCATGCACTAACGCCTCTTGAAAAAATTGAAACTTTTTCAAAAATCACCATGAACTGTTTGAACCACCTTAAACCCTAACACTCACTCAAATCGTATCAAAATCACTCAAACCAAACCTATCAACCGTTAAACCAAACTAGGTTTCAAAACGTTTAGGAAAAGAAAAATCCCCAAATAGTTGAACTTCACCATCGTTCTTCTCTTCTCTTCTTCTGAAAACTCAAAGCAACACTTAGAAAGCACGTCCCGGCGGAACTCATACCTCTTCTCTTTTTCCTAAAACTCAGAGTAACACTTAGGAAGCACCATGATCGAACTCGGACCTCTTCTCCTCTTCTTCCAAAAAATCAGAGTAGGATCAAACTTAGATGCAGGGCCTGGAATTCAAAGACCCAGATACAAGAGAATTTCAAACCAATTTCCAACAAGTTATCAGATCCACTCATCCATAGTATCACTTGTAAAGATACAATTTTCTTAACAAAAACTAGCATGTGTTTTGAATGCGTGACAATTTAAATCAACAAGCCGCAATCCATAATGTACGGGAAGGTGGAACATCAGAAACTTAGAACTCACAAATGACAATCCAATTAACAAATGCTGCAAGGGCTATTTGCAGAGGAACATTGAGAAACAATAAAAAATAAAAAGAAACAATAAAAATAAACATTTTAATTACATCGCAGTGACCTGGCAAAACTAAAAAGCCAGACAGACTGAAAAGAATTTGGGTTTAGGCATGGGCAAATCATCAGGATGCACAGGACTAAGGTTTTGAATCCAATGAAGAAGCCCCTTCTTATGATCTTGGCAAGTAGAGTACGGAACTAGGTTAAGGATACCATCACTAGTGAGTAAAGACTCAAATTGCTCTAATACCTTTATGATCTGCCGAAACTCAGGCCTCTTCTCTGGTTGTGAAGCCCAATATTGTTCAACTAATTCTTGAAGGACAAGCAGACAGTTTGGTGGAATAATGGGTCTCAAGTTCTGAAAATTCAATCTTGTTTAGTTAGAATTTCATAGATAAAGTATCCTATTTTGTGATTCCTATATAAAATATGAATAAACTTAAGCTCAATCTGTTTTTTTTTTTTTTTTTTTTTACTGAAATGAAAATTCATGAATCATGTTACAAATAATAGTTTGCCCCTGCTCTGAGTTTCAGGCCTTACATCTAAGTTTGCCCTACTCTGAGTTTTCGGAAGAAGAGGGGAAGAGCTCTGGGTTCAATCGTGGTGCTTCATGAGTGTTGCTCTGAGTTTTCGGAAGAAGAGGAGAAGAGTTCCTGAGTGTTACTCTGAATTTTCAAAAGAAGAGAAGAGAAGAACGATTGAGAGGTTCAGTTATTTGGGGATTTGTTTTGTAACCTAGTTTGGTTTAAGGGTTGATGGGTTTGGTTTGAGTGAGTTTGAACCAGTTTGAGTGAGTGTTAAAGGTTTAAGGTGGTTCAAACAGGTGGGTGATTTTCAAAAAAATTTGAATTTTTTCAAGAACTGTTGATAAAGACAGGTGGTGCTCTCAGAGGGCATGGAAGTACAATCGATGAAAGTAGAAGAGCCGGATCCAAAGATTATGGTTTCAAAATTCTTTTTCTTTTAATAGGGAAAAATTCGTGCCTACCATCATGATCTTTATGCTTAAATAAACAATTGAAACTTCAAGTATGGGAGCATTCTTGTGTTTTTTTTTAACCTCTTGTTGAACTGCATCAACTTGAAACAGAGTTGAACTGTATACCCGAAAAGAGTGGAAAAAAAATTACTAGCACTGCCTTTATCATTTCTACACCCCCTCATGGAACTGAATAATCCTTTAGACCATTGAAATGAATAGAAAGGAAAGTGAAAAAACAAACAAACAAACAAAATGAATGAATGAATATTATTACCTTTCGGTTCCATTAGAATCGTAAAGTAAGCCATATTTTTAAGTAAAATGTAATGGTTGCCATGAAATCATAATTCAAATGTGTTAAAAATAATAATTTGTAGTCAATTTGTGTACATACTTGTTTAATGGTTTCCTTCAATGTCTCACCTATCGTGCCCAATGATATCCATATCCTAAAGTTTCTTGATCTCAAAATGGTGTACATATTCTTATCAAAAAAAAAAAAAAAAAAAGGTGTACATATTATATGTAAATTATTTCATACTAATGAAATGAAGATTAATTAATTTGAGGAATAGAAGATGCATGAACCCCCCCCCCCCCCACTCCCCACCATATGATAGGTTGTGAAATGCTAAACGTCACTGAGGTATTAGAAATTTTTTGGGCATACTAATCACTAAGGTTCTGTTTGGTTGGGTATTAATCAATAACTCAAAATCATTCCATATTTATTTATAAATTCATTTTATTTTGCATTTATATCCTTTAGATTTGAAAAGTAAAATAAAAATTGCATCTAAAAAGAATCTTAATATGGTAAGAAATTTAAGTGATTTATACAATTTTGAATATTTAAGTTTGAAATTGTTTTACTTCCTTTCCTTTTAATTTCCCTTGTAACGATTGAGTTTTGCCTCATGTTACAAGAAATGTCTCATAAATTGGAGAAAAACAGGTTTTATATCTCCCATATCCAATATTTTAAGCTGATTTGGAGGCTATGGGTTTCTAGATTGGCCAAAAATAATCACTTTGGCCAAATTGATTAAAAGAAGTGAAGTCTTAGCCTCTTAGGTTGATTGCTCAGGTTTTTACTTTTGGGTGGAGAATTGGAGTGGTTCGGATTAAACTGGATTGGATCATCCAATTCCGTTCATGGGTTGAGAAATCGTATATAATTGGAATCGGGATTGGCCCCATGTTCCTCATCTAATATTTAAAATAATTTGATGAATAATCTATAGGGCAAGACAAGCTTCAATTTCAATGCATTCTAATTGTGATTTAGGTTGTGTTTGATATGCATTCTCATAAAAGATTTCGGTGATTTAGAGTACTGTTCCAAAATACCCTCCTAATATCCATTCCCGCCTCTATTGTCTCTTTGATTTCAATAGATCTTACTTCGACAGAATGCTCGAACAATGGGTAGGGTGGTTATTTCGCCCCTGCCTATGTGAGGCTGCACACCGGCAGCACGGGCAGCCACATAGATGTTTATATTTGACGGTTAGATCATGGCTCGTCGATGTTGCACCCATCAACATGATTGAAAATTAAGAGATTAGACAAATATAAAGAGTTGATTGGAAGCTTAGAACTTTTATAACAGAGGAGTGGAGTGATGGGATAGTTTCAGTTATCAATTGAATAGATCTAATCGTAGTCACTAGACTTTAGAAATGGAGAGCTAAAGTTGATTTGATAACTACTTTTCTCCAAACAACAAAGCCTATCTCTCCAGTTCTCCTATACAGATTCTGAAAATCACAGACAAGCCAATCCCTGCAGTGCAGAGCAGCGAAGCATAAAACAGAGTAAAGGCTACCCTGTTTGTCTCAAGACCCAACGATTCTTATCAAGAAGGATACAGAGATTTCAGAGCTCTGGGGTTCTATTCAAAGTGTTTAAAACAGATTTTCCACTGAATCCTACTTCAAAAATACAACTCCATCCCTTCCTCTATGAGGATCATGATCTGAGGAATCGGTCTTGGATCAGATAGATCAGACGATTTGCATTAAGTATCATCTGGGTCAATATCAATTCCTGGCCAATCCCGCCTCAGTGGATTGATATAGACCAAGGGCAAATCCGTCTGATATGACTGATACTAACCTAAATCATTGCTCCTCAATCCACCCTTTATTAAGGATTTGAGATATCTCTATTGATATCGATCTCCATCAGTCGGTATCAGCCTGAATTGATCAAATTTATTTTTTTGACTTTTCATTAAAAATCAAATATTTTTAACAATTTTACCCTTTGTCCGATACCAATACTTGATCCAAGATCGATCAGGTATTGGTATCCGATACCATACCTTAATCCATGCCTCTGATTCGATTCAATTATAGTCAGCAAGGTGGGGGTTTAGTCATCTCATTATAATCCTCTCCAATTCCTTAAAATGTGCAGTGCGGCAATTCGAAGTGGAGATGTCAACAGCTGACAGCTTGGACATCCAATGATGTCGAGCTCGAAAAGAAAAAATAAAAAACTGACGTTATTGAACTCGGTCCAAAAATATATAGAGGTATGGACGATTCAGGTGGCGTATCTTCTCCTCTCCAGTAACTTGAATGTACGGTTAAAGCAGAGCAGGGGAAGAACAGGAGGAGGAGATGGTAGGAAGTGCTACAGATTCTGCTGCTCCGGTTTGTTTCACAGATACAGTGACAGTGATTGGAGAGGATATTTGGCCATCTTTCCCCTCTTTCTCACCTGTTTCTCAGTGTTCCCATCGTCTTTATCCATTTGCCACGTCGGCATTCGTGATTCACGACGGTGATACGCCATCATAGGAGAAAAAGACACACGGGAAACAAGACCCACCCCTGATTTGTCATGGATGGGAATTGGGATGGAGAGTTTCTAGCTTTTAAATATCATTTCCCTTTCTCTTTCCTTTTGGGCAGACAGTGGGTCTTCTACGCTTCTCTGTACCCTTTCCAGATGACCAAATTCTCCCTCTACCCCTAAACTTCAATAAAATGTCTAGAAAACTCATATGAGTGTGCCAATCGATTCAGGTTACAATCAATCCAAACCGAATCATTTGCATAATTTAAAACCAAAATCGAACAATATTGGTTCAGTTTAATTTGGTTCTTATTCCATTTTTTTTATATTTCGTTTCATTCGATTTGTATATGGTCTTAGTAATTTGGTTTAATTTATCTGGTTTTGTTGGATTTTTATTTCTTCGATTCATATGAGATTTGGAAATGTCTCGTATTGAATTTGGAAAAGCAATGCATGAAAATTGAAAAGAAAACAAGCAAAATTTTAGAACTACAGAAAAAGATGTAAGGAGAGTCAATAATCGAATACAGAGGGCGAAAGATACAAAGTGAAATCTTTTTAGATTTCGCATCTTAACCTTGTAAGGGTTTAGTATGGTTTAGATTAGATTTCAATTTATACGGGTTACACTTCATATGCTTAGGTTATAACCGACTTTTTTAGCTTGGAACAAATGCAGATTTTCAGTTTCGATTCTGAAATGACACCCTTGAACCTATATATTGCTCTTCTTTAAGCTGTTGGCAAAAGTATCTCAAAGTTGCTGATGGAGGCTACGCCATCTGCTCTTCTCTCTACCCCTATCGACGAACCATGACTCACCACCCTGATTGGTGGGTTCTCTATACCGCTAGCTCAGAGAACCCTCTCCTTTTTTTTTTACCCGATAAGAACCCTCCCTTTAATGTCTTACAAAGTGTCATACACATAGCATTGACAAATGGCTACGCAGATTGTTCATAAAAGTTTCATTACAGTTTGACATGTTAAAATCTAAAAATTAAAGGGGTAAAGAATGCTAATTGGTCATGTGATTTTCCTAGACACAAACCAATGCCTTTGTTTACAAAAAGACCGTTCAGCCCTCAATGAAATTGAAAAACGCATACAAAACCAATGCCATCCTACGCACAGTCATTGCCTACCACGCTAGTGCAGAAGCTACACAACCGGTTAACATTCTCATGCCATTAATTAAAATTTGAAAAATTTTCATCGTGTATTAATGATGTTTGAAAAAACTATCTAATGCTCATAAATTGAAATTTTCCATTCATAATACTTACTTCAAATGCCAAGAATGTTCTAAGCCTTCAGAGGGAGAGGGAGGGAGAGAGAGAGAGAGAGAGAGAATAATTTATTTGACAATTCAATTTTAGTAGATTAATTATGTATATTAATAAGGTTCTTACTTTAAAAATAGGGAAAGAGAACACTACCTGGACGCGTGCGGTACATTGCGCCTATACCCAGACACAGGGGTGCACGAAATGACCGCTACACCCCCAAGAAATTTCTCCTTTCCATAGAGGTGCGACAGTCATTTCATGCACCTCTATGTCTAGACATAGGGGCAGCGCACCGCATGCACCCAGGAACTGTTCTTTTTCCTTTAAAAATAATAAAGGATGTAGAACGAGTCATCCTAGTCGTTAGGCTGGGATTAGGGGTGTTATTTTTCAGCCTAAATCGGTTGGACCGACTGGGAAAACTGGATCAAATTGAATCCTTATCAAGTTGGATTTTCATGAATAACAGTAGGAAATGGAACCAGACCAGACCGTTTGAACTGAAGAAAAAAACATGTTTTTTTCCCCTCATTACTTTTAATGTATATGAACCGAAAACAAATGATAATGAACCAATAAGAATCTGTTAAACCAACCCAATAAAAGATCGAACCAAAACCGAGATTGACCGAAACCAAACTTTGTCTTAGAGGTTTGATTTCGATTTGGCTTAATATCAAACTAAAACTGATTTAACCCGACAAAAATAAGACCTAACCAACCAATTGACACCCTTGCCCTGGGAGCCTGGGAGGAAGAGACTAGAGAAGGAAGGGCAAGATAGGCAAGAAAATATTAAATTCAAGATCCGAGATGAAAAGGAAAAGCAAATTTCTGGAACCAGCTTTAATATCCCAAAACAGCCCACCGACATCTCTCTTGGCCTCTTCGGCGTTGTGACTGCAGTTACCATATAAAATTCCCGCCAATTCTGCAACAGCGACTGACCAATCCCTACCATCGTGCCACGTAGTTCCTCATCCTACGTGTCATAACATTACTGCCACCCTGGCAGATACTCTCCCTATATAATATAATACCCTCTTCCCCTTACTTTCCTCACTCGCTACTGTTTCAGTGTTTCTTTCTCCCCTTCTCTGCACAAAAAAAAAGAAGAGAATGAAGCAGTTACGGGAGCGGGCTGAGTTTGAAATACCCGTCGAAGTCATCGGAAAACGACCACGAACGCCGGCACTGTCTGAGCTGGAGGATGAGGACGACGAGGAGATGTTGTTGGCTGAGTTTTTCGTGGAAGAAGAGACACTTATGCAGGTGATGAAGGTGTTGGAGGAGGAGATAAACTGCTCTGCTAATGCTAATAATGGTGTTTCCAATGCCTATCCTTCATCGTCGTCGTCGTCGTCAGTGATGTACTCTCCGTCATCCTCGTCGTTTGTGACGATCAACGGCTACGAAGAGAGTTGTGGACCTTCCTTCTCTGACTCGTCTTCGACCGTGATGGCGAGTTTCGACATGGGTGGTATTTTTATGGGTCCCATTAAGGGGTTCCCTTTCCCTAGTGGGACCCTAGATTTACCGCCGCCGGCGGTGGCGGTGGAAGAAGAGCAGTGGTTGCCGAAAAAAGGAGAAGTCTCTGTTTCTGCCATTTCGGAGGAAGGGATGAACAAAGGCTGTGAGTTTGAGGTTGGGGAAAGTGACGACGAGTGGTTGGCTCGTGTCCTCAGTGGAGCTCCTTTTGAATTTTTGGAGTAGAATATATACTTGACAGTGAGAGGTGAGACAGAGAGAGAGAGAGAGATCAATCTTCGAGGCTTCTCTCTCTCACCCCTGTATTTTTTGATTTTGTGAAGAAGCATTTTAAATTTGTTTATTGAACATAGACGATCTACTGTAGAGAGAACAGTGAAGAGGGAAAAAAAATTTATAGATTGAGATCAAGATGTAGAGAAGAGGGAGAAGATGATGAGGGGGGCTCTACTGTTCCTCTTCCTCTTGGGTCTTCTGTTCTTGGTTTACTGAGTCGTCAGTCTTCTTTTTGTTTAATTTTTTGCTGTTAATCCTTGTGAAAAAGAAGGAAACATCTGAAATGGACAGACAAAGATAGAATGAATGAATACAATCGTATAGTATAGTGGGATTTCTTAGCTTATTTCTTTTCTTATGCAGCTTTTCCTTTCTCTTCTATTTTTTTTTTTCCTCCCTTTACCCCTTTTTAATCATCAAGAAATTTCTTTAACGTTTAGAAGTTGTTTGAGGTTCTGCAACATCATCAAGAAATCCGCAACTTCAATCCCAAACAAAGGGAAGAGGTAGAAAGAAATGAGAGCAGAGCAGACAACCCCGTTCGCTCACTCGCTGGGGGGCAACTTAGTACATATCAATTGGTGGGACATGGTCAGGCGGCTAACAGATTACATGTAATAGCGTTAATTTCAAGAACATTAAATTAGTCTCTCTTCTTGTTCACATGGTTTTAGTGCACTGTATTGGTCAACCCGAAAACCGAAATAGTATTGGATCGGTATCAACATGGATCGACGTATCAGACAAATATGCCATTGACTCTCATTTAAAAATGGTTTTTTATCCATTTTATCCCTTGTTTTGATATGATATTGGCACGATATCAGGACCGATAAATTCTAAAACCAATACATATGTATCGCCTGATATTAATGATATGATACCGATACTTCAAACCATGGTTGACCATGTTCCTTGAGAATATTAATTGACATACTTAGGGTATTCAGTTGAATGTGTAGCCATGAGAATCATGCACAACAATATGGTCCTTTTAATATGTAAGGTTTATATCAACTTAGGCTGTTGAGAAGCAAAAGGCATGCATTGGGTCATGCATGGTTGGGACCCATAACTATTAGTAAAGGGTACTTAGTGCACGAGATTCTCGTCACTCTGGGGTTGTTTGAGAAGGGTCATAATATATGCAACATTACCCTTACTTTCGTACAAAGGTTATTTTTAGATTCGAGCATGGGATCATATGGTTATAATGGAACAACCATATCATTGTGCAACTATTCCACAATGGGACCCATAACTATTCCATATTGAAAATGAGGTGCCAACAAGTTTACCGTGGAAGATGGAAATCCTACACTTTTATTAAAGGGCGTTGTTTTTTGGGTGGGACACAGGGGCCGCGCTGCAGGTGCCAGCTAATGAGAGCGCACGTGGTGGCCCAAAAGGGGACAGAATTTTCGCTATACATGGGGGCATGGCAGTCAGTCCGGCCCCTATTGTGCGTGGGCGTGGCCCTTGCATCCCACCCATAAAACATTTTCCCTTTATTAAAATAAGAGAGGGTTTTCTAAGCTGGCAGTGTTGGGAATCCATTGATTAATAGGGATGTAAACGGATCGAATTCGATCGGATAGTGACATTATCATATTCGTATCTGTTTATATTCGGACGGATTTGGATAATATCCTATTGATTTTTGGACGGATTCGGATAGTTTTCGAATAGTATTTTTTGAATACGGATTCTCCTAAATGGATATGAATGCGAATCAAATATGAATTTTCGACTATTCGTTGACATCTTTACCATTTTTATGATGAGGGTTGGGGTTGGGGTTGAGACTTGAGCGTTCAACAATTACCCTTTCTTCTACTCTTCTTAGTCTTTGATTTTCTCACATCGATATGTGATTCCATGTATCACATTACATAAAACAATATATATAAACCAATAGAAAATATAGAAAAAGTATCACATTATCTTAACTTATAAAAATAAGATAACAAAATCCAATATGGTAACTTAAAAGATAGACGGACACATAGATATATTTTAGATATTTTATTACCATCGGATTGCTAAACGAAACGCATAATAATCGATCGGATAGGGGGATTATCATATTCATATTTGATTAGTTTCGGATGGATTCGGATTCTCTTAAACGGATACAAACGGGGGTTGAATACGAATTTTTGAATATCCGTTTACATCTCTTAAGATTATGGATTATTTTTAATAGGACAAGGAGAAAGAGATTCTATCAAAAAAAATGAAAGAGAGAGAGAGAGAGAGGGGGTGTTATGGCATAGCCTCCTGCCATCCTGCGTGAGTTAAAAAAACCTTTCCCTTTTACGTAAATGTGCTTTTCCTTTTACATAAATGCGGTCGAATTCATTTCTTACACCAATACAACATCGAGTTGAGGATTTAGATCTGTCCCCATGTGGGTAGCTGATCCGGATTCTACAACATCTGTAGGTGATATAATCATGTAAAAATAAGGGTGTCCACTATCAACTCATACCACATATCGTATATTGACATCGAAACCATACTAGTTATATTGTTTGTATCGAATAAATTCGGTATGAGCCTATGAGATATCTGTATCGAGTCAATATTCTGTACGGTATAAATATGGAAAAAAGGGTAAAAATGAATCATACCATTCAATATTTAGTAGTATGAAGTAAATGTATAGTGTACCATTCTAATACTGTACCAAATATCAGATACGGTAACATTTGACACCCTTTACCAAAAAATTCTATGAACCATGGAGTAGGGTACACCAGCACTTCTGTGCCTCTCTCTCTCCTTTTCACATGAAATGCCTTTGCTATAATGTATAATTTCATTTAATGGTAATCATAGGTTGGTTCTTTTATGTGCCTCAATTGGAACTTACCACTTGACCTAAATAAGGAATTAGAACTTACCACGTGGCATTGAGTTTATGGGTAGTAATTTTCTTGTCTAGCCTAATCAAAATCACCCAAATATGGCATCGGGATGTGTGAAGCACATACCAGGCGTTGGATGCCCCTTAGGCACTCCTGGGCGTTGGGCTTCCTGGAGAAGAGCCGGCTCCCCCTTTACCGGATCTGGCTCCTCTCCAGGGAACTCAGTGCCCAAAGGGCATCCAAGGGTTGGGTTGTGCCTCACACATCTCGATGCTTGCCTAGGGATTTGTGCAGCACAGCCCAATGGCTGGATGCCCCCTGAGCATGTTGGGCTCTCTGGAAAGGAGCTCAATCCCCCCTTTACCCTTCTTTCCCTGTTTTCTCTCTCTCCCCACTTTTGGTTATCAAACTCTCTCTCTCTCTCTCTCATACATATGTTAAGGGAAAAAGTTCTCTCACTTATATATATGTTGGCGTAGGCTACACTCTCGTACAGGAAACAGGAAACTGCTTCCTGTTATGTTATATTTCTTTTTCTTTTTTTTTGATAAAATATGTTTCTTTTGTTATATTCTCTTAATGCTAAAGAACAATGATTTTTCAATGCTCTACTTGCTTCAAGAAAAAAGGGTAAAGATGTTTTAGGAATTTGGAATGAGATTTCTTTTTTCTGCTGGCTGGGTTAGGAGAATTCTAATTTTTTATGGGACTTCATGGATATAATTAAAGCTGCTGATACAGTCCTGCAGATTCATATTCTCTTGCTTTCTTTATATTTTCTCTTCAAATTAACACACATGCTTTTGCTCCAAAGAAGGTCGTCGGTTCGAAGACCCAATGCCGGAAGCACAATATCATGGCTCCAACTTGTTTCGCGTCTGATCCCGAACAGTTGAAAAGTGCTAGAGAAGATATCAAAGTACTTCTGAACACTACATTTTGCCATCCAATTTTGGTAATGTTTTTTGGTTTTATCATTTGCCTTTAGGGTTAATGAGTTTTTTAATGATTACATCTTATTCATGCTTTAGCTATGTTGTCTGGGACTTTGGGTTAGTGATAATATTACTTACAGAATTGTTTATGTTGTTACATTTCTGAACAAAATTAAGGTGGATGGTTACCTTCAGGAAAAATTTTCCCCATATTTTTTGAGTTTTCCTGGAGATTCCCATCGTTACAAAGAGTATTCTCTTTTGTCTTCAATTACTGTTACAACAACAGATCTTTGTGAGAATACAAAATGACTAACAATTAAGATTGTTATATTGTCTTAAAAATAATTTTCTTCCAAGGTTGAAATGTTACAGCGAACTTTTGGCTTGGATGGTTGTTCTGATGTCTGAGGTCTCATTCTAAGACCTCTTCAAGATTTTTTGCATACAAGTTTTTTCCAATATCAAGTCTAAAAATTTCTTTGAAATTTAAATTTTGTCGTAATAGTTAGTAGATTGTTTACTAGAGAAAGCCATGGTTATTCTAGGATGAATTATGAGAGTTATTGAAAAAAAATGAAAAAGTTACTAGCACTTAAAAGGAGATACTAAGAAGGTTTTGCACCCTAAATGAAAACAAATAGCCAAAGAAACTAGACAGATATCCCACTAGGGAAAAAGAGGTAGAAGAATGCAGTCAAATGTGGCACTTACCTTGAAGTGGCATATTTTTGTCTAAAAGAAATGCTTGCCATGAGACTGAAGTCTTCTGAGTACTTCAATATCAAAAAACTATTGATATTAAACATCTTTCAATTCAATCTGTGAAATGGGTGTAGCTCTTGACCTAAGGCTAAAGAGTCAGCTTTTCAATCGAAGTTGAGAAATTGAAGATACTACTGAGACCTCATAAAATTTCTTTTCCACTCACTACAACAAATTTGGCCTTTTGCGACGGAAATTTTTCATAGCAAAAACTATTTTTCGTAGCAAATACCTCATGTACGATGGTAATTTTCCGTCGCAAGTCCGTCGGATATATTGCCGTCATATCCATATACGATGGAAAAATGGCCAACATGGGTTCTAAATTCTTTTACGATGGGCAAAAAATTCCATAACATAAAATAAAGTATATATGACGGAAGAAAAACACCGTAATTAAAAATATATTATATACGACGATTATACAATAACGTCGTTTAAGATATAGTGTGTATAGTAGTGGTTTAGACTTGTGTTTATACGACAGAAATAAAATTCCATAGTAAATAAAAATATTATTTAAAAAAATTATTTTTTTATATACAATATAAATTCCTATAAATACATCCATGCTTCAAAAGGGAAGAAATACATCATCATGTATATTCAAGAATGTAGAACTTGCATTTCAATAAAAGATAAATACAATATTATTCAATAATAGAATACTATTACACAACATCCTAAATACGCGCCCTATGACACATGATACAATACATTATAGTTACAACTCAAAGGGCTAATACAAACTTTAATGCCCAGTCAACACCACCACTTCCACCTCCAAGCTTTTGAACTCCTCCATGGTTGTCCACATTTCTTTCAGTATTAATAATTCCATTGGTACCATTGAAGTACTTTTGCTGTATCAGAATATTCCTGGCTGCTCTATACTCACACAAGAAAAACATCAAGTATACCAAACAACACACTGTAGAACCATAGCTTGAATCATCAGACTTTCTTTATCATCTCCATACATGGATTTGAGTAATGGGATACACATGACAAGGGTGTTTGGAAGGGTTGAGAGTGAGAATATAAGGTGATGGCCCAATAGGATTATTTAAGTATGCTTCAATAACGTACTACGTGTCTTGCCACAAGAAGTAGCAAAAGGAAGCAGAAGCCCAGAACTATGGTTTGCCATGACCACTGCACAAAAAGCCACCAAGAAACCAACAAAAAAAAAAAAAAAAGAAGATTAGAGAAGTTGATTTTTTTTTGTGGGTTTTAAGAGAGAGAAATCATCACCTCATGTGTTGTATGAAAGACAGATTAAAACAGTAACCAAACCCATTTGTTTGGTGAATGAATGATGCCAAGAAGGCTTTTCTGTTGTTGCAGAGAGACTATTATTGCAGCACCTGCCATGAACCCAATAAGGGTTGCCTTTGATAGGAAATCTATTATAAATCCAAGCCTGCAAAGATCAATCAAACCATTTATATAACCTTTCAAACCTTATAGACCCCCATAAAGTAAAGAAGAAGATTGATTATAATTTTACCTTAGAATTCCAAGAGAAGCTTGAACAAGACCAGCAAAGAAGGTTGAAGTGAAGGCCAGTTGAACAAATAGGAGAGGTTCTTTGGTAGGGGATACTTCTTGCCTAAGCATTGACCCTAATATAAGAGAAGCAATGGATACTGGGCCAATAGCAAGGTCCCTTGAGCTCCCAAACACAGCGTATACAAGAGGTGGGACAAAGCTAGAATTTGTAGAGGCAGAGTCTTATATATAGTGCATATATATAATAGAATCAAATGAACCATGGCAAAGCTGAGAGAATGAACAAGGTATGACTTAAAAAGACCTATAATAGGTAATCTGTAATTCTAAAAATCAAACACTTCTTGGAAACTTAAACTTCTTTTTTCCATTCTCTATTTAAATTCGGAGATAAAAGAGTAGAATTAGAATTACCACTGCCTGAAGGTCCACATTTCACAGCAAAAAGAGAAAAACCTGAAAGCAGTCAACAAATAGGGGGTGACATTGTGCCATGGTTCAAGATAGCTCACTGAATTTAACTCACCTACTTCGAGTTCTACTGCATTGGATTTGCTACTTGGAATGAAATCATTTCATTTTGCACAACCAAGCAAGCACATTCTAGCTGCCCAAGTGAACTAGATACTAAATTATGAACACACACAAATTATGAATCTTTAACATCTTTTGAGCTACTGATGTATCATTTCTTAATCTCTCAACCAATTTACAGATGAACCATGATATAGTCAGGATTAACAGGGAATGTAGCAAAAAAATTCCTCATGTATGAAAACTAAAAACAAACTACAATGGCATGGATGACAGCCTCGCCATGGCTACATAAACTTGCAAAATCTTCAAACCACCAATTCACCCGAGAGTAACTGTTCTTCAAACTTTCAGTGCTACCAGAAGCTCATACCAGGCCCAGTAAGTGATCCCTTCTAGGAATTCTTCAGTTTGTTCAATCAAATTGTCAGTTGCAGAGATCTATTTCTTCATTTCCATGAAATTTGCCATACTGTAGAAGAGATATGCTAGACGGGGTTAGATGCACATAAGGTGAAACTTAAATTAGATGACAAGAATAAGAAAACATAACTTTCTTCTACATTGAAAGCTAAAACTATTACAGAAAAACTGATGAGCAAAGCCCCATTGAGCTAGTTCATGGGCATCGAATAAATTAACTTCAGCAAACATGGAAATCACTTGCTTATACAAATATATACCTTGAACCTGTTCCATATATGTATTGCGTACCTATAGTCCTGTAGACATCAAATTAAGTTCAGATACTTTATCCTGGACAGTACAGTACAGTACAAGACATCTTTTAGCTTTTTAAGTATCTATCCACGTCATCAGGTTGTTCTCCAACTTCCTTCCATATATCGGTTAAAGTTACTAACAACTACTAGGTAGGTATATAGGAATATATATATATTAGCCTTTTGTCCTCATCAATTATTAAAAAAATATTTATCTCTGTTAAAGAGACACACATCATAGATTTATCTATCTAGGATTCGAAAAGATGATCAATGCTGCTATATAGAGATATTAATCAAGGGACCATTTGCTATCCATAGTTTTCAAATCTATCTCAAAACCCACATTATAATTCAAAATTTAAAGTTATTTACACAGTACTTGTCACACCAACCAATTGCTATAAATATATATGGGGTCTCTCCTTGTTTGAAGAACTCATTCATTATAAAAAGACGTGTACGCTCCCATTGGCCAACGTACACATGCAGACTCTAGAGGCCCAGGCAGCAATCTCTCGCCTTAATTTTATTGTAAGTGTGGTAGGGGCTACTGAGGAAGCATGGGTTAATTGGAGGTATGAGGTTTGTATGAATGTACATCCACTCGCTTTTTATTTAAATACTTTTTCTTTCTTTCATATGGAAAGGCTCAAGAAAAGGGAGTAGCTCCAAGGGTTTGATTCATTAAAGTAAGCAATGTGTGTTTCTTAGCTGCTGGGAGAAGAGAATCGATGGACTACTGGTTCTTTTGCATGTGAGTTCTTCTCTGTTGTGATCTGGAAAGCAAAAACATGGTCTACAATTGCTTTCCTTACCAGAGGAGACTACAAAAAGAGTGATTCAGCATACTAAGGCTCGGTTGGATCCATAACATTAGAGGTAGTAAGTGAGTGGGGTCTGCCAGTGTACTTCAAGCTGAATAGTTCTAAAGAAACTGGTTCATATGGTTATGTTGTGTCCAAACTCCCCAAGTTGCCATGCCATCTTGGGTTGATATGGTTATGTTTTGTATCCAAACTATCCAAGTTGCCATTCTTCTTAATGGTTTCTCCACTTAAAATTTTCAAGCCAACTCGTGGGCTACGTCTAGGTGATTCACTGTCCTCATATTATTTGTTTTATGTGCCGAAGTTCTCTTAGCTCATCCCTATTTGGCTACTTTTGAAAAGAAGATTCGAGGTGTTAAGATTTCTATGGATGAGTTTATTTTATTTGGTCATGCAACTCTTCAAGAGGCTTGAGCATTGCATCTATCTTGGAGGACTTCTGTATAAATCTGGTCAATCTTTCAATCTCCTCAAGACTAAAGCTCACTCAGCCCCAATGTCTCTGTTTCAATGAAGATGCTTTTCTATGAG